>NC_048894.1:62826875-62899070 GCF_011077185.1 Oxyura jamaicensis | reverse complement strand
AAAAAAAAAAAAAAAAAAAAAAAAAAAAAAAAAAAAAAAAACATGGATTTGCAAACCATTAACAGTTCTGTAACAGAAAAAGCACAGGCCTGTGAGCAGCCCCAGCTTTCCCAGGCCTCTAGTCAAATCAAAGAAAATTTTCAACTTTGGGCACAGTACACCCCTTTTATCAATTGTCTTTTCACAGTCATGCAGTAAACATTTTTGAATTATTAATACATTTGAAAATAGTAATTCTAGTGTCTTCCATACTTTGCTCTATTTCTTTGTTTCTCCCCCTAACTCAGTGTTTTCTTCACAGTAAGTTTCTTTCATGAGTCACACAATATGTGCTCTTAGAGAACAATAAAAAAAATGTAGACTTGCAGCTTTTCACTTTGATTGACACCTCTAATATTTCAGAAATGATTCTTTTATTGCTATATTTGAAGGTCAGTGCAGCAGCTGTGTGCTGTAGTTTTTTTATTGTTATTATTTGCTTTTCTTCTGGCTCAAGCTTCTTGTCCTCTGTTGTTGTTATTAACACAAAATATTTTTGATTTTTGCACACATGCTATAGGTAGAAATATTTATTTAGAAGTAATTTTCCCCAGTGTTTGCAGAGCAACTGACTTTACAGTTGGAGATTGCTAAACTAAAATTAGCAAAGAAGATGCAACATCAAGTAATCCGCTTGTGAACACCTGTATTTCTTGAACTTTACATGAAGGCAGGAAAGCTGTTAATATATACATGTTTAAAATAAGTCATTTTGTTGAAAGAGTAATCCATCCTGTAAAAGAGTTGTACATCCTTCTCCCTTGCACTTAAAAGAAAATAGCAACTTTGAATAATAAATAAATAAATCAGTTGTGCCACATTCTGTCTGTATTACATGCACACATAAGTTATTAGTAGAGGTAGCCTACAATTACGTGGAGCTGGAAGGCCAAGTGACATTCAACACAGCAACCCCTTGCAGCATTCAGGTCATGTCACTTACAAAGTGTGTTGAAGTCTCAAGAACATGTCACTGGCTGTAGCAAGCACTCAGTTGTAAAGCATGTCATTTTCTGCTACTAACTAAACCCACTCACAAACTAAGATTTGTAGATAAAGCATGTTAACATGCAATGCAAAGCTGATGGGACCATCCACGTGTCACAGTTCTTAGGGAACTACACGGACTTCCCTATTCCACTATGACACCACTTCTGGTGATACTACAGTAAGAACATAGGTTTGTTTCAGGATGCAACCTCATACAAAAAAAAAAAAAAAAAAAGATTAATATTAACTTTTAATTCCTTACAAAGTACTTGAAAAGTGTTTCATTAAGGATATTTCTACCAGATCCAGAGTACTAAAACATACTCTTCATCACGCAGAGAACAAGCATGCAGAGGAAAGGCCAAGGTAAACACTGAACAAACCCCCCAAACACTGCAGCCTGAATATGCAATCCTCAAAAAGTTGCACTTAACCTCTCTCCCTCCTTTCCAGTTGCACCCAAAGAGGAAGTGCAGCCACCAGTTTATGGCTGTTGATCAGCCTAACAAGTTCCATCTGGTACAACTTACTTTTATCCAAGCATGCAGCTGAGAGGTTTTTCTGCCTTGCTTACACACAAGTAAACAGAGCAGGGAAGAAAGCAATGGTGCCTGCAAGCCTTGTCTGTCTTAAAAATCTCATCTGAGACTCCAAGCCTTTTGTAGCAGATCTGTTTCTGAACTTTGGGAGAGCTGGCTCTTCTATCACCAAGCCCATTTTCTAATTTGGTTGCCTCAAACAATTTGTGAGCATGTCTTATTGGTACATGTATCTACAATAGCTCTCAAGTAGCTAAGTTGTATTGCTGCACATGAATGACTCGGGATTCAGAGAGCTACTTGGCTACTTAAAAAAGCCATCACCACCAAAACCTAAACCTGATAATTACACACAGTCTTGCCTTGCTCTCATTAGTGCTTCTGTATCATTACTTTCATATTCATAAGCAGAGTTTGCTGTGCAAGGTAACTTGTAAATGCTGCTTCTTTTAGCATTCTTTGGTAGTGATAAGAGGGTTTCAACCAGACATTTTAAGTAATAATGAAGAGAACAGGTATTATTGCTCCTAAGCAGTGACCTGGTACAACCAGTTAGTCCTTTTGTTCTGTTATTTTCCTTGCTGCTTGAGAATTTACTTTGGCCTTAGGAACTGTGGCAAGATCAGCACCTTGCTTTCTACTGACCCAGAGGCTGGAAAAGAAGCTCATAGTTGGATGCTAGAACAGGCAACATCTGGAATCCTGTTCTGGGTTTTCCCAGCAAATTTTTGCAACACCTGACAACTCAGATAGCTGCAGAATCCTAAGAGAGGGGCTCCATGTTATATTCAGGATGCTGAAAAATCCCAACCCTTTTCCCCTCAGGTAACACCATCACCTGAGGTGGTTGTGGCAAGCATCAGAATCAGCAGCATCACTGGGGATTGGTCTCATCTCAGTGCTGGGGAGACCTACCACTTCCCAGAGATGTGTGTGCTGGGAGAAGTGTGTTTTGACAGCTCTCCCTGTTGTTTCAGTGCTTCAGGACTTCGCTGGTGTTGCTTGAAACAGAGTTGTGTGAGGTGATAGCAGTGAGCACTCTTTTAGTAACCTTCTAACCAAGAGAATACATGTTCAGGGAAGAGGAAGCTTAAGCTTCATGACTTTCTCAATATGCATGGGTTCAAACTCACAGCATCTATTTGTGGGCAGCTGAACTGTCAGTGTGTGTATTAGTCTGCATGGTAAGAGGAGGTAACCTTCAGCATTCCACCCGTCTGTTGAAGCTGCAGCACTGTATGTGATTGAGGTGGAAGAAGACAGAGTAGGTCTGTGCTTCTTCAGGGGAATATGTCTCTGAAAACCTGCAACTGACACTATGCTGTCGATTCATGTGTCTCACAGATTTTTAGAAAAAGCCTTCAACAGCTTGGGGAGAGTTTAGCAGAGTGCCTGAAGGCAGGTAGTAGAAGCAAGAATGTGGGTCTTCTGCCTGCCAAACTCCTGCCGCCTCCCTTGGTATGTCTGGTTTTCCATACCAGAGAGTTTCCTGTTACAGAGGGGCAAGCAGAAGGTCTAATGTATGTTCAGTGTTTGTTTTCCCACTGTTGTGATGAGGTGGCTTTAAAAAATATCTGCATGTCAACTAAGGAGAGTCCCCTGGAGTCACACTGCCAAACCAACCTATGCAAAGCTGCATCCCATAGTAGTACTTTGTCTTTATAAACAGTGGCAAGACAGAGAACTGGTTAATAAAGCCTATATGCCCTTCTCAAATACTCTTATTTTTATGAGTTTTCATGTTCAGAAGAAACTGCCACCTTGCTCTTAAATGGTTTTGGCAGTCCTTTACTTCTTCAGACATGCTGTTATCCATCCCTCCCCTACTCTGATCAGCACTCCAGATGTATCCTGCTCATTTCAAGAAGTGTGTAAACTATATCGTGGGCTGCATCAGAAGTGTGGCCAGTAAAATGGAGGGAGGGGAAGTGCTTGTCCTCCTCTACTCCACTCTCATGAGACTCCACCTGGAGTGCTGTGTTCAGCTCTGGGGCCCTCAGCATAAAAAGGACACGGCCCTGTTAGAGCAGGTCCAGAAGAGAGACACAAGGATCATCAGAGGGCTGAAGCACCTCTGCTATGAAGACAGGCTGAAGGAGTTGGGGTTGTTCAGCCTCGAGAAGAGAGGGCTCCAGGGAGACCTTATAGCAGCCTTCCAGTACCTAAAGGGGGCCTATAGAAATGATGGGGAGTGACACTTTATTAGGGAGTGTAGTGACAGGACAATGGGTAACTGTTATAAACTGTAAGAGGGTTGATTTAGATTAGATACAAGGAAGAAACTCTTCAGTGTGAGGGTGGTGAGGCACTGGCACAGGTTGCCCAGAGAAGCTGTGAATGCCCATCCCCGGAAGTGTTCAAGGCCAGGTTTGATGGGGCTTTGGGCAACCTGGTCTAGTGGGAGGTATCCCTGCAAGGGGGTTGGAACTAGATGAGCTTTTAAGGTCTCTTCCAACCTAAACCATTCTATGATTCTATGGTTCTTTGATTTCTGTTCTTCAAATCTAGCTCTCATCTTTTGCTGCCTTTCTTGGCCTCCTTCAGTCTGTGCATCTCATTCACCCTTTTCCTGTTTGTTACTTCTCCATCCAAGGCTTTGTCATCACATTACAGAAAAAGCTTATTTCACACAGTTTGATATAAAACTGACCTGGACCTCATGTGTGGTTTGCTTAGAGGCAGGCCAAACTCTGTTCCTGTGGCATCTCTGTGAGGACTGAGAGCAGTCCTGACTGGGAGAGGACGTGTGATGATCAGCCTTTCTCTCTGGAGTATTTGGTGGGACCTAAGCCAAGCTTCTCCTCCACTAGCAATGGTGTTGGTGTTTCTGCTTCTCTGCAATAAAATATGTGTGTGTGTGTGTGTGTGTTAAAAAGACCTGTTCTAGAAGAAGAAAAAAAAAAAAAAAAGTGTGAGGAATTTACATCTCTAGGTTTTAGTTTGGACAGAAGTCCGTCACGCAATTTAAGTGGAGGACAGAAATCATGATTTCCAAATCATTTGTTGACTCACTCCATGATTTTATAACTAGGCACTGTTCAAAGCCATCTAGAATTTAGCTGTTACTCTCAAATGTTTCCATTTCCACATTGCCCACTGCTTGAGTGGGCTGCAGCCAGTAGTCAGTGAAACTGCGAGGCTACGTACATAGTCATAAATAAAACAATCCTGGTCCTGTTCTCTGGCCCAGAGGGCAAATGGCAAGACATAGCTCGTGCTGTCATGGCTAAACACTCCTCATCCAAACTGGAGTGGCCTCGTTCCCAGTTGTGTTGGGAACACAAGAGCTGTGAGACCCTTCAGTCAAGGCCAAGCATTACCTGAGGTGGCTGGTTCACCTAGGGCAGGGTCATGCCTGCAGGCCTACCAGCAGTTAAGCTCAATGCATGGATCCATTCCAGCACTTGAGCCAGTATTTTTGGCTGTGTTTGATTTACTAGGAGAAAAACATAGCCTGAGTGCTGTATATTTTCTAAAAGGTGCTCTAAGATCCCTTAAAATGGATATGACCAAATTCTGGCTGCTTCATAAAATGGGATTTGTCCCTGCATTAGTTCCTGCACTGAACAACTTTCAGAGAATGTAAAGCCAAACCTTTCCACCCACAGGATTTACTGCATTTTAAATCACATTATTGAAAGCTTTTAAAGGGAAGTGCTGCTCTATACAAGCATATAAAATACATTTGAATGCAGAAAGACCTGTCTCAGCTGCTTGGGGAACTGCGTTTCCCTGGTTTTGGCCTCTGGAGAGAGGTTCAGCTCATGTTTCAACCATAACTCAGCCTGAAGCAGCCCCATTACATCTTGCTTCTTTATCTGGCTGTCATCTTTATAAAAATGCTATTAATCACAGCAACATATTACTGTTACTGCTCTGAAGCTGACGTAGCTGTGACAGGATGCCTCAGCCATCTTGTAGCAGACAGGTTTCCACACACCTCTGTAGGAGCTGGCACAACCATGTAGGCTGAAGTCCACATCCCTATTGCCAAGCAGTGTGAGAGAAATTCCTACTGGCAACAGTATTAGCCTTGTAACAACCAGTAGGTAATTTCAGCTAACAGAACCACCTAGTAACTCATTCAAAACTTCACTTCCAACATCGCAATGGACTTGAAGAAGACCATATCAGAATCTTATCTCATCAGAATGGCTGAGAGAGAGGGTTTGGCTGTGAATAGAGGTGGAAAAAAGAAGAGGTTGGGGAGACAAAATACAGTGCTGCTGGGCAGCAAGTCTCTTTAGGAACGGAAATTACAGGTGCGCATGTGAAGGGGTTTGAGCATCAAAGAATTTAAGTGGGTACATAGTGTATTTAACCTAATAAGCTTCACTGAAATTTAATCTCAACAAGTACTGAAGACAAATTTTGTGCCAGAAGATTAATTCAGACATAACTTCTTTCACAGTGAGCAAATTAAGGTAATTAGTTGTTCAGGGAAACCAGATACACCAAAAAAACTAGCAATTAATATCTTAAGGATCTGGCACCTTACAAAGGCAACTGAAGAACTGAAGTATCATGAGTTACTCAAGTTGCCAGCTGAGAATAAACTTCCTGGGACGGGTCAGACATTTTTGGTTTGCTTCTTTAACCGTGGGTTTTGTTGGAAAATACCTCAGCATTTGCAGAGATACTGAAAAACTTAAAAAAATAATAATAATGTTTTTAGAAGAAGTTAACAACAGGTATGTAATAATTCAGTTTAAAAAGGAAGAAAAAAAATCTGGAAAACATACAAGCTATTAAAAAATAAATTTTCCTTGATTTTGGTCTCTACATTTAGGCCATCATCCTAGAATTTGCTAGAAGCAATTGTCCTTAGTCATCAGAAATATTATGCCTTCCATCATGGATTCATATATTCCTCCTTTTAATACTTAAGTTGGACACTGACCTTGCTTCATTTGTCTGAGGTCATTTTTAGATGATGTGTGATGTTATGACTTGACTATTCACAAGCAAATGAATTATTTACTGACATACAGTAATCTCTCTAAACTTTATTCATGTGTTAGGCCCTGCCACACTTATGCATGCATACAAGATCTAATGTATGGGGAGGTTACTGGGAACTGAAATACCATTTACATCACAAGTCTTCAGTACAGATATGTAGTTCTCCATACTCATATTTCCATGTGATTAATTAATGGAAGTAACAGTACAAGTAATGGCACCAAGCCTATTTTAATCGTCAACAGTAGTGGGTAGGTAGAACGATGCAGGTGAGGGTGCATCCTCTATTTCGATACATTCTTGAAAAATGCCATTTGTTGTTGAGCTGCAGAAGGATGCTGAAGTTTTCAGTGCATCGTAGTGTTGTAACAGGGAGAGGCAAAGCCAAAGCACATGGGGTGGCTCAAGTATTACAAGGGCATGGCATTCTGCTCTTTACAGTACCTCTGGTCAGACATTCAGGCACCTGATCTTATAAAGAAAACTTTACGTAGAAAAGATAACAAGTTCCTCATTGGTGCCTTTCTTCATGACATCCAGTTCTTAGTCTAACTTCAGCAAGTGCAGGGGCCAGCTGCCAAGATGGGCTGGATCCTGAGAACAAGCCCAATGCCACAAGGCTGAGTGGTGGCACGCAGTTCCTCCTGATGGGACTTCGTCTCGGGGGTGCTGGGTTAAGACAGTACAATCCTGTATCAGCTCAGGGTGGGTCTAGTGCTTGACTGCTGTGAGTTCATAACAAGCCCAAACTTCTGCTGGAGTTTGCAGAGTGGTTAGGGAATAACAGCTATGGGAGGCAGCGAGAGGAGATAGGGTTTATCTAACAACACCACGTGGCTTTATTGTGAGCCTCTTTCTGCTGGAGTCATGCTCTGGCTATCACACACTCTGGCTTTCTGGACCAGTTGTGTTAGTGCTGCATCACGGTGCTGCTATGCTGTCCCTGAAGAACTAGCAGGATAGCTGTTGGAATAACCACAGGTGATGCTTGCAGCAGGTTTCTGCTTGTACCTCATTTTCAGATTCAGTATTAATCCTTCCTAGCCCATGCACTCTGCTCCCATGGCTCAGAAGGGTTCTGTCAGTAAAAACTGTCTGGGGAAACCCAGGTGCAATAGAAAGAGATCCCAGCAGTGAGGAACTGCAGGTAGATTCTTTGCTTCCAGACTTCAACCCCCCAAAACAGCAGCTTTTCCTTTTCCTCTTCCTTTACTTTTCTTGTAAAATTACACTGATTTCTTTATTCTTCAAAACAACAACAACAACAAAAAAGAACTGACCAGGAGGCCCTTCAAATTTAGTATCGAGTTTGAGAGGCAGACAAATAAATATTAAATTAAGTGCAGTATTTCTTTGTCATTCAGGTAACTTATTTTTCGTCAAAGAGATACAGGACCATAAGAACACATCATAACTAGCATTTACAGCTTTCAGTGGAAGTTACTCAGGGTTGCTTAGTTTCAACTTGAAAAATATTAGAATGGGATTCTTAATAGCAGTGAGAGATAAAAAATGAATCGCTGTTTTGTGGACAATAAGCCAATCTGACAATGCCAGAATTGCATACCTGGAAACAACAAGCATGTTTATCAGCTTGGTGCATGGATATTAACTGTACAAGGTAAAAAGAGATTCAGCCTGCAGGATCTCTACCATTATTATTGGCAGTATTTTCTCAGTAAAAACATCCATTCTTTAAGGTAATATGTCATATTTTTTTTTTTTTTTTTCCCACTGATATTCCTGGGAGTTTCTGCTATCATATTGATTAAAAAATCAGTTCCCTGTAGCTGAGCTACTCCTGGGTAAGAAGTTATTCTAGACTGCATTTTCTTTGAAGAGTGTGGAATGACAAATTGGAAAGTAGATTACTGGGGATGAGCATTTCACACTCCAGCAGTAACATCTTCAACATGCAAAGTTCAGATCACATAATAGGCATCATGCTCTGCTGCCTACCCACAAGGGACTTCTTCCAGCAGCAATATATAAGAGAGCTGAAGTTTATACTACTTTATTTCCCTAATGAAACTTTCCTTCTTCATTTTTTGGGTTTATAAAGAGGTAGTATGGTTTAAATGAAAGTTCAGTGGATAAAGTTTCTGTTCTTTCTCATCATTTCTGAAACAGAAATCCATGGTACAAAGGATTTTGTTGTAAGGAGACATTTTTGGTAGAAATATTAGATGGAAGAGAATAAAAAAAGAGACAGAAAAAGAGAAAAAAAAATGAGTGGATGTGCCAGTCTGACACTGGGTTCTTACTGCATGCATATTTGCTACACTTTCGTGTTTTATAGTCCATTAATATTATGGAGCGGACATTGCAGAAGTACGGAAGCTATGAAAAATTTGAACAAGCCACTGGAGGCAGCTTGCTGACCAAAAGCCGCATCTGGAATCATGTCAGGAAATATATGGTGAAAGAAGGCTGTCTTGGTGAGGTAAGTCATATGCCAGATCAGGAAAGAAGCATTTATTTAGATCTTTCTTTATTTTGATGAAAATGGCTGCTCATGGCTGGGACAGGTCTACACTTCATTGGGTTAAAAGCTGGCTGGGTGGCCAGGCCCAAAGACTCATGGTGAATGGAGTTAAATCCAGTTGGAGGCTGGTCACTAGTGGCATCCCCCAGGGCTCGGCACTGGGGCTAGTTCTCTTCAATATCTTTACCAATGACGTGGACGAAAGGATCAAGTGCACCCTCAGTAAGTTTGCAGATGACACCAACGTGGGCATGAGTGTTGATCTGCCTGAGGATAGGAAGGCTTGACAGAGGAACCTGGGGATATTGGTCAGTAGGCAGTTGAACGTGAGCCAACAGTGTGCTCAGGTGGCCAAGAAGGCCAGCGGCATCCTGGCTTGTATCAGAAACAGTGTGGCCAGCAGGACCAGGGGAGTGATTGTACCTCTGTACCCAGCTCTGTTAAGGGTGCACCTCGAGTTCAGTTTTGGGCCCCTCACTACAAGAAGGACATCGAAGCCATGGAGCATGTCCAGAGAAGGGCTACAAAGCTGGAGAAGAAAACAAGTTTTATGAAGATCAGCTGAGGGAGCTGGGGTTGTTTAGTCTGGAGAAGAGGAGGGTCAGGAGAGACCTTATAATACTCTACAATTACCTTAAAGGATTCTACTGTGAGGTGGGGATTGGTCTGTTCTCCCAAGCACCGATCAACAAGAAGAGGTGAAATGGCCTCAAGCTGTGTCAGGGGAGGTTTAGGTTGGATACTGAGAGAAATTTCTTCACTGAAAGGGTTGTGAAATATTGGAACAGGCTGCCCAGGGAAGTAGTTGAGTCACCATCCCTGGAGATCTTCAGAAAACATGTAGATGTAGAGCTTACTGACATGGTTTAATGGTGGACTTGGTAGGGCTAGGTCAAAGACTGGACCAGATGATCTTAGAAGTTTTTTTTCCAACCTGAATGTTTCTATGATTCTGTGATCTTAGGAATTATACATGGAAGGACCTGAGAGACTGGCTGGGAAGCCTTTCCTCCATAATTGCAATACTCCTTGTGTCATATGTTTCTCATGGCTTTGCCCAGTCCTAATTTTTGAACAATTGAGATGATGCATTGTCCTTGTGAATACTTCAGCCATCTCTTTGAGCCTGTTTCCTGATTCATATGTGCTTATTCTTAAATTAACCTCTTTTGGGAGTACCCAAGAGCGACACCCTTCCTTCCCTCTTTTTTTCAGCTACTTGGAGAGTAGCACTTTCTCATTTGATTTCACAGTTCTATCCATTCTCTTGTATCAAATTATTACACCAAAGGTAAGAGAGTTAAGAAATGGCCAAGGAAAATAATCAGCAGCCCAAGAGACTGATTTATAGGAGTTTGCACAAATGAAAGTGACATCAGTGAATAAAAAAGTCCAAAAGAGGTTGAGTTGGTTTAAGTGCTGTTTTTTCCTGACTTCAACCTACTAATATTTTAGAGTCCTCTACAAACAAACTTATTTCCTATATTCAGGATTTTAGACAATGTCTGACTGAGTTACATTGAATTACTTGGAAGAATCAGATGAAACTGAATGTAGGAAGAGAATTATTCCAAATGAAAACATCAGCTGACACAGTCCAAGACTTAGATGATAGCATTGGCAGTGAATGAGAGGAGACTGGAATGGGGATAGACAAAATAGACAATAATCAGTATATAGAACTAGGTTTAATTACTAAATGTAATAATACTAGGAGAAACTGCTAAAATCATTACACCTTTTTTGGGATACTGTAATTTGACACTGATACCAGACTTCACCTATGTTTCTAAGTGTGAGGTTACCAAACTATAGTTTAGAGAAAGCAGAAAAAAATGTACAATTGAGGTCTTCACTGTGCTTTTATCTCCCTTAGTGTTCATGTTTGTTTTGGTTTGTCTTCATGGAAGCAGAATCCTGCACCCTCATGAAACATCCTATGTCCTTCTTAATGAAACTTTCTTAAAAAGTACAGTTAAATATGTCTACTTAGTATTGTCTGAAATATTACAGAATTACTGTAATTTCTTCATTTGAAGAAGCATTAATAAAGTTAAGTGGTACCAGTATTTAAATCTAAATGCTTAAGCACTCATCTTTCCTGAATCTTAAATAAGAGCTTTATGGGTCTAATTGCTGTTGAACTTGGAGCTGAATGGTGGGTTTTGCCTACAGGGAAGTCAACACTGGTAGTAATGTGTTAATGCCTTTTATCCCTGGGTCCTTTTTTGTTAACTTGATAGCAAAAAACAATCTGTCCTTTAGGTACTCTTTTGAGGAGTACTGTGGGGACTATCTTTAGGTAATACATGAAGAAGGAAAAATGCTTAATCTTCAAAAAAGAGTTTCCCATCTCCCTCCCAGTCACTTGTTCAAAAAATCCTTTTAAAACTCAAACACCAAAATGTATCAGCTTGCACTGATTTCCTTCTCTATAGGTATTTTTTATTACTATTTTTCCAAGAGAAAACAGGAAAATTAGAATTAAATTCCTGTATAAAACAAAACAGTAACAGCATTTTAATTATATTTAAAGTCTGCATCATGTATAGGGAAACAAAACACACAGTGCTCCCCCTCTCCTCCACGTGACTTCAGAATTGCAACTAAGAAGGTTCCAGACAGTTAAGTGTACAGATACCCCGTCAATCTATGCATGCTTATCTCATATTTTTTAGTTCAAAATAGTACCAAGATAAGTAGACACTGTTCAAAAAACTGTAATTTCTCTAGTTTACTTTGCAGATAGTTGCCCCCCCAAACTAGTCAGTGTTACTGTATTTAATTTTGCAGTCTCATATCTGCCTGTGTTAACCCTCGTGCTGAATCCCACTAAAGCCTGAGGATTTATCAGAAGCACAGGTGACTACAACATTTCAGCAGTCAGAGATGTCTCTCATAGGTTAGTTGCTGTCAGCAAGAGCCATGAAGGGCAAGGGGCCAAACAAATATTGGAAAGGGCAAAGAAAAGTGTAAAGCAGTAACAGGAATGAGAGTAGAGCTCTGATACTTGGACTCTCTCATCTTCAGATTGTGGTCCATCTCACGGAGGACCTGCTTTCTCGAGCCTCAATGACAGTGGTGAATGGCCGCCCCACTCTCACTATCAATATCTCCACTGCGAGAGAGCACTGGC
Organism: Oxyura jamaicensis; assembly: GCF_011077185.1. NCBI lineage: Eukaryota > Metazoa > Chordata > Aves > Anseriformes > Anatidae > Oxyura > Oxyura jamaicensis. Next base: position 62,886,919 of record NC_048894.1, on the reverse strand, counting down.
TGGAAGGGATGCTGAGACATGAAATCGGTATGAGCATGACATCAGTTCTTCAGACAAAGGGGAGTACTTGCATGCATTCTGTCTTATTTTGCAGTAATCAGCCAGGCACTGTGTATACACAGAAGAAGGGAACATCCCTATCTAAAGAACCCATGCTGTAGGTGTGCTAAAGGGAAGGAGAAACTTACTATCACTGCACTACACAGTAGGAGGAAGATATGGGGGTCCCTAGGATTCATGTATATTAGTATTTTAGGTCAGGTCAGGAGAGAGCTTTTAAAGCAAGTCTACCAACTAGCCCCACTAACTGCACTGAGGTTCGCATCCCAAAGAAATCTTGGAGCAGACAAAGTTAATCCTTTCATATGATGCTAACCTGGCTGTGATCCAGGGCATAGCTACTGTGCTGTCATTGCTTGGGGATGTTTTGTTTGTGACACTGACCTAGAGCTAGTCTGGATTTTAAAAAATGAAACACAAATAGTATGACTGTTCAACCTCAGCACTAGCCATTTCACTTCACAAATTTGCTTCTGTTATGACGCATTGCTTGCAAATGTAAGCATGCTTTCGGCATGAAGAATTTACCCAGAGACCCCTAAATCCGTGCAGGATTGCATTGATTTTGTATTGCACAAGGCTGGCCCAGCCCTGTAGAAAAATTCTGCAAATTGTCCTACTTCAATGCATCAAAACTAGATAAATTTGGGTAGTGTCTGAATTTCAACTGAAGAATAAGCCCTGTGTTTGCCTTGAAGCAGTTTGACTCACAATGTAAGAGGACAGCAGCCTCTTCCAAGGCTGCAGCTGGGCTCTTTAATCAGCTTCAAGAGGCAATGTTTCTGCCCACTGAACCCTTCCCTCCTTTGATTCTCCTTCCTTCTGTTCACCAAAAAACCTAGTCTATGCTAGAGGCAACCAGCATGCAAGACAGTTTTGAAAATTTCTTTTCATTGATTTGGGAACTCAAATCTTGCTGACATTTGTGTTCCTTAGGCATTTTGTGGGAGTTTCAGTTTGCAATCAGCAGGTGAATAATTGCATGCGTATCTAGCTCTGACAAAATTTTCTCTTATAGATTAGGCTAAAGTTTGCCAACTTTTCCCCAAGCCCAGTTCAGAGTCCTGAAACTGGCATCTCCTTCAGTATTTTACCATTTTAAAGAAATCATTTGCTGTTACTCTTCTAAGTCCCATATCCCTTTCTTTTTAGGAACTCATTATTTTCGAGGGTTTAACAACAACAGCCAACCTTGGTGCAACTGGAACGGACGAAGGAAACATGGGTTGAAACCGATTAACCCTACAGAAGAAGGGCTAGCGAGCATTCACAGCGTCCTCTTCCGCAAAGACCCTTTCCTTTGGAGAGCTGCCCTGCTCTACTACACAGTCTATCAGGCTAGTCAAATGTCCTTCAGCCAGCTTTTCCAGGACGTGGGGAAATTTGTCAAGGACCCCAATACCAGGTGGGATTACTGTGTACGAGCCAAGAGGGGATGGACTGACACATCACAGCCAGGTGGGTTCCGTTTGTCTTCTTATCTATTTTTGTGCTTCAGGGAGCTTTCAGAATGTGCATAGAGCCTCCTTCAATACAGTAAAACTTTTACAAAAGGGAGAAATGGGACTCTGCACTTCCTGCAATGAAGCAACAGGATTTCTGCTGTTGAAAACAAGACTGGAAATGCACATTTGCAAGACATTCAAACTGAATCAGTAAAGGATTTTTTACTGAAAGTAAAACAGAAAAAGCTCATACAGTTTGACTTCCTTTCCTGTTTATTACAAGAATTATTGACCCAGATATTATCAGAGACTATCTTCTGTTTGATATCTTTCTCTGGCTTGTGGATTTAGCCTTCTAGTTAGTTTTTGGGAAGGATTTTCAAACTGTGGTATAAAAATATAGCTTTAAAAAATAAAATTGTTCTATTTACAGTAGTTTCTGAGAATATGCCTTGAACAAACCCTGACAGATTGCAATTTATATTGTTTCCTTTTAGGCTGTTTCAATAAAGATCAGGTGTACTTAGACGGCATCCTCCAAATCCTGAGATATAGGGAGTCCATTGATTTCCACCTTCTGACAGCCCTCGGAAAGGTGAGTGGATTCATCCTTACCTAAAGGATACCGTTTTATCATTTGAGTAAGCCTGCTTGCAAAGAGTTATGAGTCATTGTGCTGTTTTACTTTGATAGAAATCTCTGTTCCATACAACACCTGAACACACAGTGCAAGTTAAAAATATTTTGAGGTCCTAAGAATTCCTACCAGCTTTTCCTCATTCCTTGTTTATCAGATTAAGATTTTATGGTCATACTTCTCAGACTTTCCTCCTTTTATAGGGTACTACCTGACCTGCAGTACAATGGACTGCCTTGAGCAAGCAGGACAGGTACTAGATAAGGTGGTGGTCCTAGTAAGAAGCTAAATTCACAGATTGATGTTAAGGCATCCTGTTCCATCACAAAGGGAGAGACAGTACTATGATTTTCATCTCAAATTCCCTCACTGTTTTTTTTGTTTGTTTCTTTGTTTGTTTGTTTTTCAGAAATCATGGTCTTTCTTTTCCAGAATACATGTTGTTTCTAAATTCACAGATCATATTTTCTGTCTGTTGTCATTGCATGTTTGTTCTCAAAATTATACACAAAACCATATTAACTGCATAAACTTTGTCAGAGTTCCTGAACCAATTCATTGGATTGCTAAGTTTCCACAGTTACTAAAACAGGGTTCATAGTCATACAAAACAGGATTCAAGTTAATATTATTATGCTTGCATTTAGAGCTGGTATACCAACATTTTTGCCTGCTTGGCGTTCACTGGGTGATAAAGGGGCATAGCATATTATGATAGAAGCTTTTGGTCCACATTGAAGAAGCATTGCTTGTAGTGCCAGAAACATCCCTATTGGTGAGCAGAACTACTTAAGTCACTGAACCAAGTTAGAAACCTCTAAAAGAAATTGCGCTGTGTCAGATAAGTCTCTGCAGCTTTATTCTCTGAAACTTCGTTTTTCTTTTAAGTCTGCTTAACTCCAGGCAGTTTCTACCTGCTAATTTGTACTGAACACATACCCTTCCTGCACTGCTTTATCCCTTGCTCTCTTCAGAGGGACTGCAGCATTGTCAACCCACTTCAAAAATTTATTGTCATTGCTCATTTAATTGAAGATTCAATTGTAATCCACACAGAAGGCACCTATATTAAGGATCTACAAGCAATTTAATTCTAGCAATATGATGATTTACAAATGCTTGACTTTACAACTTCTAAAATCAAGGGAACTTAAAGGCTACTCTGATTGTTTTTACTGCACACTTCTGCAAACTGGAAATCCATCCGTAAGAGCACCGTCTGCTTTCAGAATCACAGAGTGGTTGAAGTCAGGAGAGACCTCTCAAGATCATCTAGTCCAACCACGGTCAGCTGTCTAGCAGGGCTTTGAATATCTCCAGTGATGGAGATTCCACGGTTTGCCTTTATCAGTGTTTTACCACCCTCACAGAAAAAAAAAAAAAAAAAAAAAAAAAAAGTGTTTTGTGTTTTGTGTTCAGATGAAATTTTGTGCATTTTATTTTGTGCCCTCTTGCCCTGGGAGCAGCAAGCACTGCTGAGAAGAGTCTGGTTCCCTCTTCGTTCCTTCCCATCAGGCATTTATAAACATTGGTATGATGCCCCTGAGCCTTTTCTTCCCCAAGCAGAACAGTCCCAGCTCTCTCAGCCTTTCCTCATACGGCAGATGTTCAGTTCTCTCAGTCATCTCACTCCAGTATCCCCATATACTCCAGGAAAATCAAGTTGTGTTTTCCAGGAATGTGGGCATGTTACAAAGAGCCTAAGTAAGCCTGTTTTAGCCTCTTTTTTTTTTTTTTTTTTTAACCTAATAGGATATTTTTAAATATATGTGGGTAGGAAGACAACCCATTGCCACAGTAGGATGAGACTATGTTTTTAATCTCCTCAATCTCCTCAGAACATCATCTTTTGTGGGTTTTAGTAATTACAGCAATCCCAATCAAACCATACCTTGAATCACAGATTCTTGTTTCTTGGTTGCAGCAGTAGCAGAAACCCCTGAATATAAATAAGTATGAGGTAAAAGGGTCTTCTTTTTTTTTTTTTTCTTTTGAGGGAAAGAGGTAGAATTTAAAAGTGGGACAGGAGAGAAGGTTTGTATTTAATCTAATTTGGTTCTGCGCCTCTGAGAGGAGATGGTATGATCTTGCATAGCTCCCCTGTATCTACTTCTAAATACAGTAATCAAGGTGTAATGCCCCACTGTCCACTGCCTTCAAACAGCAGAATCTGAGTGACTTGAGTAGCCCTGGACATATGTACAGTTTTTTGTTTGTTTGTTTGTTTGTTGAATCAGGATGCATCTCATCATTGCAACTATAAAAGCCTAAATGTCTGCTCAGAGGCAAGTTCATTCTGTTTGCAGACATTGTTCCCGTTATCTCCAGTGAGACGTGCACCCTGCATCTGACCGCCTCTATGGAGTGGGTTTAGCAATCTGGATTAGACCCTCCTATCCTTCCAGAGAGCCCTTCCATGTCTCTTACACACCGGTGGAAGATTTGTGCTTGCTTTAACCTTTTCAAAATAGGAACCACCACCTGCTAAGAGGGCAGGCTGTTTCCAGGGAGCTCTGACAGCGCAGTGCTCAGTTCCATAGGAAAAACGTGGGTTAAAAAGGTTCAAAGGTGCCGGCACCACTCTCAAGCCACCTGGCACAAACCTGCTGTGAGGAAATATGATGTGCCAATTAGTAAGCAGGGCCAGGCTTGTGTTTTGCCAGCACATATGCTTCTGTCTGTAGGGTGCCTCAGCATACACAGCTTGTAGACAAGCGACAACCACATCACACTGGATATTTGCCCAAGCAAACCAGTTCTGTGTTTGCAGGACAGCCTGTGTAGCATCGCACAACCAAAGCATTTGTACTTCTCTGGACTATCACTTGCAGCACCTTGAGCTATTGTGAGTTCAAAAATTGGAGGTCCTAGCTTGTAGAATCATATGACTATGGCAAAAAAATCTCAGCTTCCATTACAGAAAAAAAGTAGTAGGCCTTGCAGCAGCTATAAAAAACTTTAGAAATGTTACACGTTTACCCAGAAGGCTTTGATGCCAAGAGGCAAAACTAATTTCTATCCTATTAAATGAGGAAAAAAATAAATAAATAAAAAAAAGGGATGCTTAAGGTTGCCCAAGCTGTGATTAGTTTGTTACTAGAGGTGCATTTTAATTTAGCTTTGCATAAGCACATTTGCTAGTGAAAACAAAAATCAGAATTCAGGTCACCTGGCACCCTGCCTTTCCCAAAGCCCAGGCCTGCCTGCTTCCTGTTCCATGCCTGTCTGCACTCCCTTTCCTGTTCCTCAGTGGCAGGCCCAGCGTATTCTCCATTCTCATATCAATCTTTCCACCTCTTTGAGAAGAGACCCCAGGACTCACATGTCCCATCCTTTCCCTCGATTCCTGCAGCTGTTGTAGGTCAGTCTCATTCAGGTTTATGTGCATCTGTTCACTGATATAATCAAAAGCAGAATTGGGAAGTATGTAGGCATTGCTAAAATTACACTTTTTTTCACATCTTCCATTGAGGCACCCATGTTCTAGGGTTGCTTTCAAAGGACTCTCACAAGCTTTTAAACCCCCTGCTCTGAAATCTTTTATCATCTACAGAAGGTAATTTAGAGCAACATCAGATAAGTAGCAGGACTACAGTGCAGAATTAACCCATGTCCTTCTTTGCAGATCTCATATGAGGATGTGGACCGCCTGAAAGGATTGGCTGTGATTGAGAACATGAGGGTACCACACTTTTTGCAAGATCATGCCCGTTATATGGAGCACTTGGAAAAGATTATGGAAGTCAATGAGCTGACTGATGAGGAGCTCCAGGATCTCATAGATTAACAGTATTAGTCAACCATTCACTCTGTGAAACTGAGGATGTAGAATTGGACTTCCTAGCATTTATAAGAATGGACTTAAAAGGGCTGGGGCAGGAGGGAAGGGTGCCTAGAACACATGGAATTCAGAAAATGTCCCTTTGTGTTGCTTTTGCATTGTGGTTATATACTTTTTTTTTTTTTTTTTTTTTTTTTTTTTTAAGTTTGACTTAGGAATTCCTTTGCAGTGATCTGTCCAGTCATCTATTCTATTTTGTAGGCTAGACATAGTGCTTGACACTTTCTTTTGTAACATACTACCTTTTCCCATCCAGATTTAGAGGTGGAAGAAAAGAGAAAGGGGAAATTACCCTTTTGTCTATTCATATACACTCTGTCTTTAGTCAGCTTTCACAGCTCATGGTGATGCACTGTTGTAGATTATGCTACATCACTGCACAACTCTTTCCTATTTGGTCATCACTGCAACAGCAACAAAAAGTGAAGTAATCACAGTGAACAGAAGCAGGTCTTTGTGCAACAGGATGAAAGCTCTGATCAAAAGCTATAAAAAGTTGGAATTTTTTACTAGGAGATTTAACATTAAAAAAAAAAAAAAAGGTATCGCTGATTTGATGACTGTAAACAGTCATCAACTGTAGCAAAGTTATCATCTTTATACCACTGGTTTGTTACATCGTTCTACATCTTTATCTGTACAGTACGTGTTTCAAGAAGTTGACTTATGGAAAGGGTCATCCTGCTTTGAAGATAAGTATAGCATGGCTAGTGAGTTCAGTATGGTAGCATTTTGGGAGAAGGCTTGGGCAGAACTGTGATTTTGTGACTTTTGTTATAAGTAAATTTGGGAATACAGGAATGTAAGTCAGCACAGCAGGCAACACCCACTTCTTCCGCAGGTCACCTGAGCCTACAGAGGATCAACTCACTTTTTGAGCAGCATCAGGCCTCCACGCTGCAGAAAGCTTGAGCTTGCAGAGCTTAGTGCAGAAATGAGACATGGATGGGGAGAAAAAAGTGATTCACAAGTGCCCTGTTCCTGTGTTCCAACAGAAGTGCTACACCACTTCAAGCAAACTTACCTCTGTTTTAACTGCTGGTGCCACATCTAGACACATGTACAGAAAGCATGTTACTGTAAAGCTTGGATAGTCAAATGATAAATAGCTTATGTGATGCAAAAAGACTTACTACATAGACTACATTTTCTGAATCCAGAGTATTATGGCATTGTCAAGGCAAATTGAGTTTTGCACCTATAAGTACTTTGACAAATGATTTTTTAGTTTTAGTAGATAGCTTTTTACTGGGGTAAATCTGAACTCTTGGGAAGCTGCTATGGTACAAGAAGCTGGGCAAGAACAGGGGAGGGCCTTGGAGGAGCCTCTGTTGTTTCTTCCCCTACTTCCTTGTCCCACAGATAACAGGCCCGGCATTGGAGGAGGCAAGTAGATGGAGGCAAGTAGATGGAGCCAATGTTTCCTCCATGCCACATTGCATGGGTTTGAGCCCTGGCATCCCTCTCTTTCGTTTATCCTTCAATGAAAAGGATGGAATAACCCTCCCACGTTCTCCAGCCTTATTTTACACCCAGGACATTAACAGCCACGACAGCAAAATCCTGAGAACATGTTTCATGACAGGAAAATAGTAAAATCCAGGAGGAGAAGTTATCAGTTGGCTAAGAGGTCTGAAGGTTTTTGAGTAATGCCATGAAACCAGCTGCCTTTTAGCTAGTATTGTGGTGCGCTTGCAGCAGCTGGTTGACTGCTTCAAAAAATAAGATGCACTCAAGCATAAATTTACTAAATTTGGTTATTTTCAAAGCAAGGACCAAGAACTCCCCACAGCAGCCTTAATTTTATATTGTCAGTGTTGTTTATGATCTGAAAGCCTTTCAGCCTCTGTATGCTGAAATAAAATCCCTTTTTTCTCCCCCTCAGGCTGTCTAGTTTGGTCACTTGTAGCTTTGCCTGCACAGCCTTGTTTTAGAACTGAACTGAGCAGACAGCCTGACGGGGTCAACTTGCAGTCCTGCACCCATGCTATCTGGATTCAGATTTGGACTCTTTGCTAGAAGTAGAAAGAAAGCCAGATGTGGCTGAGGTCAAGTCAAAGATCACAATCAAAAGCCACCTTCAGAGCAAATCACACAGAGATCATTTGAGATTGCACTCACTTTGCAGATCCAGGGGTACCTAAGAGGGCCAGTACTTTACATAAAAGACAGTTTTGAATGGGTATTTTCTTACTGTAGAGAATGTCTTGCCTTCCTCCGTTTACTTCTACACCAAGTGCTTTGTCCCTTACCCCAGTAGTTGTGTGTTATGAGCTACGGATATTACTGTCCCATGTCCCTGGAACCATGAGGCCATGCTAGCTGCTCTGCTTTGCACAGGATACCATGCCCACCGCCCTTCCTCCAGCAGCCACTTGGCTCTTCTATTGCCCTGTAGCCCTAAGTGCTACTGCAGGCCTCTTTGCTTTACTTCAAAATTTGTCTCCCAAGTTTTTTTTCCCCAAAGTCGTTGAACTATTTCTATTCTCCGTTATTCTAGAAATAGATTTGCCTACTGCAAGGTTTGTCTGGAAGTGGTCACTATAAAGATATTACTGTAGCTGTAGATCAAAAATGTGACAGCTTCTGTTTTCAGTGCCAGATTTGTCCTTACTCCTTTGTAAGTATTTCAAATTTTGAAGTGTAGCTTTTGTAAGTTTTCCTGTATTTCCCCCCCCCCCCCCCCCGTGCATAGCCTGGTTACTAAGTTATGGTAATTACCATAATAAAGTAATTACCTGTAATAAAGTTTTTGGACAGCAGTGCATGTGAGCTTATGTCACTACCAAGTTTCGTGCTGTCAGTGATGTGACAGTGCCTTTTGTAGCTGTCCGGTCCTGTTGCTTTGCCGTATGGATGTCTCACTACTTCTGTGTTGTTCCTATACAGACATGTGGCCAACATTGGGAAGGCCACCCTGCTTCACCAGACCTGTTTCCAAGGATTTTTTTTACAAGTTTTACAAATAAAACTAAATGAAAGAATGACAGAGATTAGAATACAGTGTTCTGTAGCATTGCTCTCTTCGGGCAGCATTGCTTTACAGCTAGGTGGACATCCCAAGCTGTGCATGAAGGCTTCCTGGCACAGTTCTGAGAAACATCATTTGGGGTTGGACTCACAAAGGTTCTGCCATGGGGCTTCGTGGAAGGTGTGTATCAGGTATGGATCCCTCTGTTCTGTCAGATGTCACACACCTTCCCTTTTTCTAGGGCCTGGTCTGAGGCCTCACTGGAGCCACATGGCAGCAATGCATTTCTTAGCACCATGTGGGAAACAGCAACTGTGAATGTTCTGCTTCAACACTTTGATGATCCCCCTGCTTCTCCCTGCTGCTTTGTTTCTGGGCTCCTTATGCCCTCTCACACTTATCTCCATGGAGTCCTGTCATCTCCTTGTGGTTCAGCTCCCTCATGTGTAAATAAGGATATTTAAGGGTATGTATAAATAAGGATATTTAAGGATATGTGTAAATAAGGATATTTAAAGATATTTAAAACATATTTAAATAAGGGTATTTAAGGATATTTAAGGATACCCCACAACCCTTAATGGGTATTTAGTAATGTTGTCAGTAATTTAGTGCCAGTAACGCGAAGCATGAGACTGGAGCCCAAACCGCAGGTTCAGGAGGCAGGACCAGGTTCCCTCTGGTGAAGGCACTTGCACAGGCCACACCGCAGCTGCACATGGCCCCTAGGCCAGGCGTTGCTTTCTGTCAGCCCACCCCATCTGGGAATCTTGCTTCTGGCAGCACAACAGGGGCTAGAGAGGCTACAAGAAGACTTGGTGGAGGGAGAAGCAAGGCCGGAGGTGCAGGAACAGAACGGCCCCAGGCCATGCTGCTCCTCACACGTGGCAGCACAGGGGCAGGATGGAAGGAGTCCCTGTGGAGGGGACACGTCTCAGGTGGCTTGTGCAATGCTGTGGGGCTTCAGAGGAGAACCAGAGGGCATGCACAAGCACCAGCCCCCCTTGTACAGCTATTTGAATAGCAGAGGTCTTAGCCCAGCAGTCCTGAGAGTTGTGCTTGAAGGTTCTCATAGATAGGCCCTACCTCTATCTCATGCCATATCCCAAACAAGACAGACCAGGCTTTCCCCTCCACCTGACTTGGTTATTTCTTCCCTGTGGATTTTGTCTTGGTCTCTAGTATTCATTCTTCAGGCTGCCTTAATTTAATATCCCAGTCTTTCACCTTCCTTTTTATCTCACAAATACGTTTGCTAACACATCATCCATCCCTGAGCCTAGAAAACAAGACAAGTAATTTACACCCACCAGAAAAATCCATACTTGGTCTATGACTCAACCTCTTCTGTTTCCCACACAATGTTTTAAAACTGAGGCCCCCTTTATTTTGTCTCTGGAAGCTTTGCAGCTTCCAGAAAATAATTTTTTCCAGGTTCTGGCAAGATATGTCACCAGCTGCACAGGACCATGAGGAGAAGCGCCCAGCTATGCTTCACCTCTCCACCTGTTCTCCATCCTTCCTTCTTTTCCAGCTTCTCTCACAGCCCCACACGCCCTCATCTCCCAGCATCCTTGCTCAGATATCTCTCCACCCTTCTCCTTAGGGCCCTCTGCATTGTAGCTATGTCATAGACAAACAGCAATTTGGTGAACCCCCACCAGCCGCCCCCTGATCCCCATGCATTTAGGATTTCTCACACATTCCCACCTGCCCCCAACCCTTTTAGGCTTCTTCCTGAGTCCCTGACTGTCCCTGACTGTCCCAAGGGAAGTCCCTTTGAGGAAGCCAGTAACAAGCTGGGGAAAAATCCTGCACAAAAGCTGTTCATTTGAAGTTATTCAGGAAAATGAGTAACATTCCTACAGTGAAAAGAATCAAGTTAAAGTTCCCACAGACAAGATGTCCAAGAAGTGCTCAAGCAGTATGAGAATGCAAAATAACTATCCAGCTGCATAGCAGCACCTGTTGTCTGCTAGTGTGCAAAGAGATGATGGAAGTCTGGAGCTGTGATCTGGAGAAGGAAAAATTTCCTTGAAGGCCACTGCCTAAAAACTGGTGGGAACATGCTCCGACAGCTTGGAGCTGGTGCACCTTGTGTTACCTCCTCACACAAAGCTTGTGCAATATCATAGTTCAGGTCTGTGCACATTCCATCCTATTTTCCTATTAAACAAGGCCTGTACTTTCACACAGCTGATAAGGAGACACCTTGGGATGCCCCTCAGGCTGGGAACATCTCAGCATGCGGGGTTATGAGATGGCCAGAAGGATGGGCCAAAGAATGACCCGGCAACATATTTCCTAAAAGTACCTTTAACTCATGGGCACTCTGGAGTAAATCCTTTTAGTTATTCTGATGTCACATGGAAGCTGATTTTCTTCCAGATAGGGAGGTAAAAAGGACATAAAGCTTAAAACCCTAAAAGCACACAAACCTCATATTATAACCAGGCAAGTCCACCTGAATGTGCATGTGTCTTTACATTATATACTATCCTACAAAGCGTGGCCTCCCATGAGAGGCACCTGATCATGAAGCTGAGCCTCCTGACACCACCCACAACCAAACACCTGACACCACCCACAACACCTTGCTGGGAGCTATCAGAGGTCTGTAACAACAGATCGTGAGGGTATGCCTGTCATTCCCTGATGCAACACAGATTCTCACTAACTGCAAATTTATAAGCTGTTAAGACTTAATGCCTCTTAAAGCATCTTAAAGGAGGGGGAATGATGACCCAAGAACATGCAAATGAGCCCAGACTTCTCCAGTTTCTTCACTTCTTCCAAATTGTATCCATACTAAAAAGCAAGAAGTTTTAGCTGCATAGAAAGTCTATATGAAAGTATGAAAGCTCAGAAAGCCAAGAGCCTGCATGGCTGGTGGCTGAACCATTTTTCTGTCCTTTAAAGGATACTGATCACTAGTTTCTGTGAGGGCTTAGCGCGAAGACCCACCCTGTTAACCTTGTTTGATCAAGCTCACACCTTTGGTGAACCTGGATAAATTCAGCCCACTGCTGTCACCACCAGGTTCTTGGAAATTAATTTCCAGGACAGTTAGTTATTTGTGTTTGGTCCTTAGAGCTCCCCAAAATATCCCTCAGGTATCACAACTCTTTTTTTTTTCAACAATTTACATACCTGTTTAGTTTAACGGTGCAAAGCCATATGACCAAACTGACACTTGCTGAATAAATATGCTTAATTGTGTAATCCCACAGAACAAAGCAGAGGCTTTGCCCTGAAGTAAGCAGGTCAGAGCAAATAAGAAAGGAGAATAATCAGCTGTGCATATTTTAGTAGCCAGGGGAGATCTGGGACTGGCACATGGTCAGGAGGAGAGAGGAGTTGTAAGAAGCAGCCAGATTTCACCTCCAGCATGCAGGGAAGGGCTCCAACACCCTTCATCATACACAAGTGAGCTGGACTGCCTTGCCAAAATGACTATGCTTATAAAAATAGAGCTGTACCTAACAGTCTATAGACATGTGGTTCAACCTCAAACATAACCCCAGGGAGAGGAGCCCAAAGCATGCAGGTTGTATTTCGGGCCATAGCTACAACAGGTCTTTTGCAACACTCCATGTTTCTCTCTGTGCCATCTCCGTTGTTGCTGCTTCCCTCAGCACTGCAAGGGGATTAAAGCTACAGAAATCAGGGCTAGCTTTGCCTTTGATATGAAGAATGTTAACATAAAATTGCTATTCAAGGTTGCTCCCCTAGTCACAGTTGCCGGCAGAGGCAGGAGGACATCAGCCACTGCTTCATTTTTTGAGCCACCATGATACAACAAATGCTTTTGGGGACCTCCAAAACCCAAGAGGGAAAGAGTCTCACAATAACTTTATCATCCTGCAAGAATATTGCATACAAAAAGCAAAGCAAGCTCTTAAAAAAGTGAAGCTATCAAAACAGTCAGGCACTGCTGACTCCCACCATGAACTAATCATGTGCATACCTAGCATTGACCCTCCACGCAAGGCAGAGCTCCACCAGCAGGGCAGGTACCAGACTCCTCCATCCTCCTCCCCGTGGCCTGTAGGATCCATCTTGCTCCAGGGCACGTCTATTCACGACACAACCTCTTTCCTAGAGCTCCCCTCCCTCCCAGCCATCTGAGCTAAGTGACCTGCAGTATGCAGCCTGGCATCACGGCTCAGTTTGTTTCCTCCACCACAGTCTGTGCTAATACACAGCTCATCAGCGCCCTGCAAAGCAAGAGCCCTTCCAGTGACACTGAGCACTGGGGACTGGCCAAAGAGCATCTGCCTTTCTTTGCACCTGCAGCAGATTAACGGGGAACCGGGCCTTTCAAGTTTTATTGCAATAGCTGTGAAGCCACTGCACAGTCAAGTGTGATAACAGCAGGAAAACATGAGCATGGTTCTCACAGGTAGCAACAAACATAGGATGAAGTTTTCCTCAAGCCAAATTACACTCAGGTGGGTGCAGAGGTCACCTGTGCTCCCAATGGACAGCAGACATGTTACTAGCTGACCACAGCCCACAGGTAATAGCTTCAAGATGCACCAGAAGAAGCATGTTCTTGGGAATTTTACTGCCACGCACCTCCTGTGGTATTAATTTGACCATGCTAACTCCATTGCATCCTAACATATAGTTTGCAGTGTTCCAGGAGAGTTGGATCAAAGTGAAGGGAGACAGCAAAATTGTGTCTGCTGGAAGAGGACAAAGCAGCAGCAAGGAACCAGAACCAAAGCTGGAACCCAGCTCTCTCACTGCCTTGTTTAATGATATGGGACAAATGCTCGCATCTCCCATTTTCAACAGGGAGTGCTGAGAAAGTGAAGATACATTTTTGTCTGATGCTCTGAAATTTTAGTTATCCACTGAATCACTTAAAATGTCAATGAAACCTCCCTCTACTGCGCTGTGAGTGTGCACACTGCTTTAAGAACAAGGATGTGTTCGTGGAAACATGAACTAAAATTTCATCTTCTGCACGACATGCAATTGTACCCTGGCAAGCATTCAGGAGGCACACAATACACCTCTTTCCTAACAGCACATTTAATGCTTTGCCTGAAACCTAATGGTAGAAGATTACTACAGGACCCCAAACCACTGTTTCCTGCCGTAACCTGTTTGCCGTTCAGAGCCAATTTACCTGAGTTGGCTTCTCTGACCTGTTTGATTATCTTCTCTCTAACCTTAAACAATCCAACAGGATTTTCACTGTGATCTGAGGCTGAGGTGAGAGAGAAAAATAGTCTCTTCCCCAGGCAAGCTCAGAAGAATTCAGCTGCTAGCTCCCTCATGGCAAAGGGCTTCTTTCTCCTTGCCTGTACTCAAATGAGGTTCTCACAGCATGCAGGGTTATTAACCCATAGTTAAAATCAGTTGCAGAGTAGAGTCGTACCTAGGCTATCCCACCCTGCTTCAGTTTTAGTTGTGCATATACAGTGAAAAACACCATCTGAAATATTCAACCAGGTGTGTTTGCATGTGAATTGTTGCTACTTGAAATCAGACAGTCTTTCGGAAAGTTAAACTCATAAAGATGCTATGAGAATATTATATTGTTTTGCTGTAACACCCTCAGTTAGAACATCTCCTTGGTTTGGCACTGCTGTCAGGAGTATTTTCCCCTGTGCTATAGCACAGTAAGTCACGTCAGGGAGCTTTACTTTTCACTCAGCATTAAAATGTGCTGCGTGGTCAAATTGGACCCTGGAGCAGAACACGCTGGGTTAGTGGGCAGCTCTGTGCCTTTCACATGCAATGTATTGCTTTTATAGGTTCTGAATTGCTTTTTCCAGTCCTTATAAGTTTCCCCTCTAGGTCACTTTCTGTTAATTGCTACTTCACAAGTTTTTTGTACTTGGTAAATTTGATGCTCCTTCCCAGGCACTACTGTGGCAGCTTGTTGACCAAAATCCTCCTCTCCACTCAGGACATGCACAGAAACAAACCTTCATAGGAAAACCCCATGTTGGAAGCAAACATCATCCCTGTTCTACGTATGATGATCATATGCCATATTCAGACTCAACGGTGCCTGAAACAGGCTTATGAGCTCAGGAAAGGGATGCAGAACTGCCCGTTCTTCCAGAAGCAGAAATTGAAAACAAGGCTCCCAGAAGAACCGACAGGCAGAGGTGGGTGCAGCACGCCTACCTCTTTGATCCTCCCTCCTTGCTCTAGAAGCTTGCTCCGATTGCTATGCCAATGGCCAGAGAACCAGGGCTGTTCCTGTGAGATCCCAAACAGGAAGCAAAGCAAAGGGCATTGCCTTGAGTGCTGACGGGTGGAGAAGTGAACTAGGTCCTAGAAAGGGATGAGTCAGTGTTTTCCCAGCTCCTGAAAGCTAACATGCAGGAAAAAATATCACCAAATGCTGAACATCAAACAGAAAGCCAAAGCCAAGCTCTGTGAAGCCCTTCTAGGACAAAATGCACCCTGCCCAGAAGCAGGGAGAGGAAGAGGAGGATGAGAGGTGTCCATATCCGCACTGGGCTGAGGAGGAATGGGGCTTCTCTGGGCAGGTCCTTTTGCTCATATAAGGACCTGGCCCCCTTCCCTTCCCTGCTTCCCTGTTTCAGCAGTTTTTGTGAGTACTGAGCTACACTTAGGAAATAACAAGAATTTAGTGTCTTTCTTTTTGTGGCCTCTGCTACTACCCTCAATTTACAAGGAAGCAAAGAAAAGTAACCATCACACACACAATGGCAGCAAAGCCCCGCTTCACTGCATTTTAGCAGAGATCCCATACAGTATTGAAAGTATACTTTATTTCATGTACAGTTCTCATCCAAATCTCCAGGTCCATTGTGTGCCCATAAAAAGTTACAGATTGCTCTATTGCCATGAGACAGTAACTGTCCCAAAAACTGTCCATGAGGGACACAGAGCAACAGCCATCAAGTCAAGTGCTGATGCTTTCTGGACGCGGGGAGGATGGTGGGAAGGAGGGAGAGGGGGAGGCAGTTCTGCTCTGCAGCTGAGTCTCAAGCAAACAGAGCTATGGACTGCTCCTCGGGGACCAGGAGACACCCCCCCAGTTCATATCATCGTTCGTGCTTAGTGTTCAAGTCGTTGCGCTCAAGGGTCACCCCATTTCCATTCCGCGTCACCTCCTTCCTGTTCCAGTCCTTTTCCATGTAAAATTCGGCTAACACGGGGCAGTGGTCCGAAGCCACCCCGCCCCAGGACCAGTTATCAGGGATCCATGGATTTGTAAGACCTTCTCGCACAACAGCCCAGTGGCCTGCGTGAAAAAGAATCGCGGAGAAAAAAAGATTAATGTGGAAGGGATGTCTGGATTTAAACATTTCCACAAGCTTGCAAAAGAACTAGTCAGCATGCCAAATAATTGAAGGGAGCCTCACCAGCAGCTGTAGGAAGTCACTACACACCAAGTGATAGCCCCCACATTTGACACGAACCGCTGACCACACACAGGTTTTAATACCTAACCAGAAACTCTACCTGTGAAAACCTTTTTCAAGCTGCGGCTGATCCAGATGTTGTCCAGTGACTTGGATCCTTGAGGGTTCTTTGTGCTGATATTGGTGAAGGTACTCGAAGGGACCAAGTGATGGAACTTCTCTTTCCTCAGTATGTCATGGTCACTGCTGTCGGGAGCCTGGTTAAAATCTCCCAGGATGATTACGTCTTTTTCTCCTGGAAAACAATAAAAATGGAAAGAAAAAAAATAATGAATAGAAGTAATGGATATCTGCTCCTTAAATTCAAGAAGAGGAGATAACGGAAGAAGGAACTATACAAATACTTTGTAGCAAAGCTGATTTTACTCTGAACTACTGAAAGTAATGCTGTTTAAAGCCTTTTTCACTGGCTGTTTACTCATAGCCCTTCTGTTCAGGACAATAAAAACCATCCAGTACATGTTTCTTGTTTGTTTCTAAATATCATCTTGATTATACTGGCATCCTTTGCTGCTTACAGTGACAAATTCAAAGACTAGCGTTTCTGGTCTTAGAGGCTTTTATAAATCTGTGACTTTGTAAGCTTATTTTTTTCTTCTTCTGCAAGATATACATTGGCTCCAACCTGCCCTGACATTTTATTTTTATAGCTTTCCTGGAAGAGTCAAGGATATTTTTGTGATAATTCCTGGAAGACACAGTGTTTTGCTAGTATATATCAGAGCCCCGAAACTGCAGTGCTCATTCTAAGCCTGTGCAATGAAGAAATCTCAAAGAAGCAGCCTGAGTAGCAGCCTGCAGTCCTGATGGTAGAAGATGAGTTCACAAACCACACAGACACTCACTGGCTATAGAAGCTCTCATCCTCCCATATGGCTGAAGAAATACTATTTAACTTGTGATGTCTTCAAATTTCACTAGGGCTAAATTTCCAAAGAAACCATGGAAATGACTTAAAATGCTCATCCAAAAATCCTATCTTTCTGTGGAAATATGATTACCTCACTTATATTTTATTTCCAATCCTAACTGAATGAGAAAGGAAACACTGGACCTTAATTTTATATCCACAGCATGTGCTCTTCAGAGTTCCACTACTGTAGACAGAGATATCCCAGCTGTGCACCAGGTAAGAGGAGAATGGACTTGCCCCAGTGCCCATCTCAAACCCCTACCAGAAAGGTGTGATGAACTCCAGGACTGTGATAGCTGAGCAAAGACGCTGCTGCAATGCAGAGCTCGGTACTGGGGATGGAGGAAGCTGCAACAAGGATGCACGAATGCACCGAAAATTATAACAGAGCTGACTTCAGAGAAGAAAACTATTATTTTCTGTAAGCCCCTTTGCTTTCTGGGGTTGAAGTGTGGAGGGAGAGGGGTGGACCAAGTAATTGCTCTACCATATGCAGCTCTCATGGATAAAGCTATCTGTTGTCTGCTGTTGCTGTAGAAGTAGCTAGCCAGGAGAGGGAGCACAAGTTAAACAAAATCTATTGCGCTCTGCTTGCAGTGCTTCAAGCAGGGATTGGGAGAGGGCAGGAGTGCAGAGAGATTGATGGTTTATGACTTAAAAAACCCAACAACTTTAAAACATAATGCTTGCTAGGATGCAGAGGGGTGATGAAAAAATAATGAAACTACTTGTGGTTTTTCTGCCCTTTGCAAGCCACAAATCATACTGAACATGACATGGTATTTAAATATTATTCTACCAAGTGTTGGTGGCAGTGACTTACCCACCTCTAGAAGAAATAAAAAACAAACCTACACCCAAGTTATTTTAAGCTTTATCAAAACCCAAATGAAAATCGGTGCTTGTATAATGGGGAAGGACCAAATCCCCTGGAGGGAATTGGTTTACTCTCATGACCTGAATAAAGTGCTTGAATGATGCCTCTGAAATGTCACCTTTCACCTTTACAGCTCACATCTTGGCCAGATGGGCTTCCCTTCCTGCACAATGCTGAGCAGCAAGCTTGCTGGGAGCTGGCAGTTTTGCATGTACCTCATTGCAAAAAAAACAAGATCTCTCACTTGCCAGGCCCAGGAGGATGAACCTGATGACATTACGCCTGGGTGCCAAGAGGCTGCAAGGAAATTGCATCACAGGGCAACCGTAACTGGGTGCTCAGATGTGAACATGCTGCTGCAGTCCTTCCAGACTAATGCTTGCTTAATGGCCAAGGCAGCAGTTGGTTTCTGCCATGCTTTCAGCCTGGTGATATAAAGTGGTAGGGCCACTCTAGAAAGCTCCAGGGAATACCCTTAATGCAGATTACAAATGACAGGCACGCAGGAATCCTAGCAACAGCACCTCGATCCTGCACTTAATACATTTCTTTTAGCAAATCCTCCAGCCTTGCGTGAAAAATATATTAAAAAATCATAATCACAAGTGGAAATTTTAACTGACTGTTCAGTTCTGAACAATTTAAAAATAGCAGAGGATAAAACAACCAACACCTAGATATGTTTGTGGAAGCAGGTACAAAGTCAGTCTGGAGTATGCACAGGAAATGAGTCACTGTATTCTTCACTGTTTTAAACTTTCTTATGCAGAACAGCTAAGCATAAAATCCTAACGCAACATAAAGTAGACAGAGATGGAATAGATGGGATGCAGCAACCATTTGAGAAGCTGAAACCCAGTTTGCAAGCACATCACTGAGGTAAAGGGTCGCTCCTGGTCCCCTCTGCCAGAAGCTTCTGGGGTTCCACATTGCTGCAAATCCCTGGGAGAAAGGCTACACAGCCCACCTGTGCTGGACAGAAAAAGCAGATGACACCAGCAATTGGCTAGATAACTGCCAGCGGCATTTCCCCTCATCCTGGCTCGCTACTTCTGCCAGTTCCTGTGATAGCAACACCGTGAGCAGCAGCCCTGCGGTTTCGGTCTGATCTGCCTTCCGTTACCCCTGATGGACACCAAGCAGCCAGAGCAAAGGAAACAAACCTGTCCGGGTCCTTCTGGGTGTGCCCCAGAAAAGAAAAGCCCTGCCTTAACTCTGATCCCCTTTGTGGCAGCGTCTGAGCACTGCTGCTGGGGCACCAGCCCGCACATCTGATCAGCTGCATGCTGCTGCAAGCAGTGGAGGGACTTCCAGTGCACAGAGACAAAGGTAACATCTGTGGAAAGTCTGCAGTGTTGAATTCTGCTGTTCTCTAGGAATTGTGAAACCCTCCTTTGTTTCACAGCAGTCCAAAGAGACCCCTGTAGGACACTCTCCCCAGACTTCCCCATGCCCTGAATCAGTCCCCTAATGAACCAAATAGGCCCTTAAAATCCCCATATCCTTCCTGAAAAGAGTGAAAACCAGATCATAAGAAGCACATCAGCTGGTAAGACGCCGCCTCTCTAAGGTCTTCTAAGCCTAGTGCCTGATGTATGGGTAATCTGTGCAATATGGACATGACAGATGGGAGAAAATGACTAAGCCAACACCCTGATCCCTGGGTCCAGCACATCCAGGATGGGATTTTTATGGCCATGGTCACCACAGTGAAGACAGGTGGAATGCTTGAGAGAAGGCAGAAGGGTTGCTGCTGAGTTAGCTACTAGCAGCAAACAGCCACTGAGTCCCTCTGGTGCTGCTGAAGGGAAAGAAGGAGGGAAAAGAGATGAAAGGATCCACTTGTCTGATGCGAGAAATATGGGGACTCCACTGCTCTGGGGAATGGAGACATTACACAAGACAGTGCATAATAACTAAATTTCCTCAGATGCTCATGTTCCCCTTTGTAAGAATGAAAGACAGCAAATAAGGTGCCTGTTAGCAAAATGGGATCAGAAACTCACACTCACTGGACTAGCCACAGGAAAATCAGTCTTAATTAACCATATCTTATGGATTGATTTGGAAAAAAAATGAAGGATGGCGGTTAATTTTAAGCATGAAATTGATTTTGGCAGGGTAATTCAATACTGAAAATAATGTGTGAAAACATTTGTTTATGAAACAAGACCTGCACACCACACGTTTAGAAGAATTTGAAGCTCTTCTTCTGTGACAGATTAAGTCAAGAACAAATATGCTCCGGTAACATGCCCACCATATGAAAATAAAAGCACAAACTAAAAAGAAACCCTAATGTCAACAGTCTAAATTTAGATGCAGCGGAAATGCAACTCTGTTGACTTTAGAAGCACTACACATTTATCTGTGTCCCGATTCAGCCTTCTGGGATTAAACAAATGATCCTTTTGTTTGCCTTCATCCTTTTCATTTTCAAGGTATGTGGATAAATACTTAAGTCCATAACACTTAAAAATAGCTCTGACTGGACGCTTGCAGCTTAAAAGGAAAAACAATGGAACATGTATAAAAATTGCAAATACTTCTTGCATTAGGATTTTACTGCTTCCAAGTGACCAACCTTGCAAAACTGTGCAAAGTGGAAAAAATGATGCATATAACCTTGTAACCCTTTTGTGTCTTTGTTAAGCAGTAGGCAAAGGGATAGATTTTTCTATTCCTATGAAAAGTTCACCAATATAAACACCACTTAGTATCTGAAACCTGCTGTTCTGCTCCACAGAAAATGGTTTAATCTGCAAGATGTCTATTAAATTGCTCAAGTTGAGATCTAAATTCTGGTGTCCCTCATCTTGGTGTAAAATCAGAGCAACTTACGTGAAAACAACAGAATTATTCTGCATATGACACCCATGTACGAAAGCTAGTTAAGCTAGTTTCTGGTCACTTTTCTCATTAGCAGGCATCTTCTGACTTGCACTCAGTTTTCCAAAATACATCCAAATATCCAACAATAAACACAGAACCAATTTCTTTTGGAAAAAAAAAGCCAGATGTCTTTTTTTTTTTTTTTTTTGGCTGAACTTGCTATAACACTACCATAAAATCATAGGGAGTTTCACTTGAAAAGTGGAGTCAAAGCCAGTAGGAAACCCTGTGCTATTTGCATTAATTATAATAGATTAAAAGGTAAGGAGCAGAGAAAAACACATTTGCCACACTGTGAACCATTCAAATAAAGGTAAAGACAATCTAAAGCTGATGAGGATATTTTTGAAACCTGCACTGAGACATTTATGTATCTATTTTAAATTCCTCTTGATTAGGCAAGATGACCAGAGTGCATGTGGTAACTGGAAGGAAGACAACACCGTACCTTTCAGGGTCTCCTGCAAAGTCTGTGCAAACGTTGCTAGTTTGTGGCTGTCATGGTTCTTCCCTGTGTTCTCCCCTGCTGCGGATGCCAAGGCCAGGTGAAGGTTAACCAGTGTCAGATCATTCATCCCAAACTGGGGGAGCAAGGAGGGAAATCAATACAGGGCAAAAAAGGTCACAAAGCAAAGCCATACACCTATTCCACATACTTTCAGTACTAAATCCTGGTGACTAGGACCACTTCGCTCTGCACACAGTGTATTTTATTTTGTCTTGGTGTTTTGGGAAGACAGGGAACACATTTTGCACCTCTTCTTGCAACAGCCTAATATTCTTACAGTTCTGGGGAAACTGATTTTTGTAAGCATGCAGCTTCTTTCCACAGCAGTTGCAGTGAGAAGCTGACTGCTAAACCAGTTGTTAATAAGCTACGAATAATGTTGATAGACTAATTACTACTCTCCTATGATTGGCCTTGGCTTGTCACAGGGATTAGCCATGAAATGTAATGCATCTTGAAATGGGCAGTTGGATCCCTGCAATCTTCTTCTTACCTTGTAGGACTCACTTTATTGTGTGGCACAAGTAATACTTACTCCTAATTTAACTTGCCTGTATGTATTAGAAACTGTCAAAGCACTGCCAGAGATGTCAAATTCCCCAAACTAGAACTCTCCATCACAGCCTGTGTGGAGAAGGGGGCTGTATGTTCAATCAAGCTTATGCAGAACATCTTGGAAAGAGTCAGTTTCCAAAATGCATGGGTTTCTTGTACACAGGTGCAGCCTAGGGAAAAAGCTTTAAAATGGAAACTCTACACTATGTCAGTCATGTAAGAAATCAGCCCAAGCCTCTCAGGAGCACAAACCAGTAAACATCCATTCTGCCTACACTCACCCCATCTCTACCCCTGATGTATGGCACTGACCAGAACCACAGAGCTGTAGTTACCCACTGCTGGATGCTTACTCACCTCTCCAAAAGCCAGAGAAAGTGACTGGTGACTTCTGTCACTCTATCAGACTGCAGACACTACCGAAGATCCATCCCCTCACATAACCAAATGCTCCCTTGCAGCATGGCTCCCTCCCACGGGAGCAGGGGGAAGGAATGATCCTGGTGATCCACCTTACCTATCAAGGCCCACTAAGCACCTTATTTTAATCAAACCATGAAAGATTGTTGATCTGATGAAATGGATTAGTCTCATGCAAGCTTTTATGTGTTAGTAGACTGTGCCTCTTTCCAGCTTCTTGTCCAAAATTTTTAAATGAAAGCTCATCTCTGCAAGGGTCTGTTGGCACAAATGAGTTACCTTGAAATGTGCAAGATATGGATGAGGATACGAGTGCTTCCCATTGCCATTAGTCTGTACATTCTCCTGAGAAGAGGCATCTTTTAGCTCAATGCCAGCTGTTGTATCCCACAGGAACCCAGAGTATTCAACTCCCTGCAAGTAAAACAAAAGGGGAAGAAAAAAAAAAAAAAAAAAAAAAAAAGTGGTAAAAACAAAATGTTCTGCCCAAATGCAGTCTCCTAGATGAAACTTTCACCCAAACGTCTCAGTCAATTCAATATCAATGTTGGTATTGGAGCGTTGTACATCACTCCCAAAATATACAGAGGTGGGAAAAAGTTTCTATCCTGGCCTGGCACCTGCTGAGGGTCGGAAGTCTACCTTTCTGTGCACAGGTGTAAGGGAGAAACAGCACCCTAGATTATCCATAGGAGACAACAAGAACAGGCGGAAAAGCTCCTTTGTTTCGCCCTGGCCAAAACCCCCATTAGGTGTGGGAAGAACAGGCAGTCCCAATGGCTTCACTGAAAGCCAAGCACACTGAATTGAAATGCATATTGCTTTGCTACTCATGGCCACTTGCACTTGCATGCTGGCCATCAGACACCCAGGTAACCTGAGCATTGCGTGCTCCAGACAATTTAATAAGCTGCTTTATCTTATACAGGTAGAGCACATTCAGGACTGCTACAGCAGTGAGAGATAAAGGTGCAGCCTCCTGTGTGCATGTGTGGACTGATACACATCCCTCATTTCCTGCTGTTCCAGGCAAGGAATCTGATTCATCTTGGTGTGGTCAATAATAAGGTAGCTTGTTGCCCGTAAGAAAATAAGGATTATTTTTTTTGGCCTAACCCTGAGCAGGAGCCCATGTCCTCAGCATCCCATCTCTGCCAGTGGCAGACATTTACAAGAAGACCATAAGGGAAGCTGGGGTGTGTAGAGGCTGGTGTTTGCCCTGACAGGCTCTTCCCAGCACCGGCACACTGCTGCAAGCCATCTTTTCCCGTTCCTTCTCTCCACACCATACATGAACTTACAGACTTATGTTGTGCACAAGCTAAAAATATCCGGGCTCATTCAGCCTCTTGGCATGACATCTGGTCTAGACCTCTCAGCTCTGTCAATCTTCTCTCCCTCTTTTGCAGCTCAAGTGCTTCATGTTCAGTTCTCCACTCCTTTCAACCCAGCGTCTATCATCCTTCATGCTTTTTTGGACTACTTGGGACTGTGACATTCCCAGAAAGCTGTCTGCCCTCATTACACCAGTAGCAGTATCTAATTCAAAGCCTGTCAAGCCTCTCCTCTCATCACACAGACAGGATTTGCCTTGGTATCATTCAAACCTGTTTCTCTCAGTGAATCATAGTTAAATCCATCTCAAGGAAAAGTTTTCCATTTCAGCTGAACAAAAAACAAGTATTATATACTCTGCTGTCTTCCACTGAGCCTTGAAAGAAAGTATTAAGATTGGTTAAAACCCTTTGGTAGGTCATTTGGCCAGTTTTAGACTTGAAACTGGTGAAATAATTTTGTCAGTATTTTAATGTCAGAAAACCGAGTAGGCTACAAGAAAAGATGTAGAAGAATAAAACAGATGTCAGCACTCCCCTCTAGTCCCTAGCTCCAGATTTTCTGTCAACCCAGTGGCCAATATCAGTGTTTGGTAGAAGGCCAAATGATTGGGATGAGTGGGAGCACAAACGTATGCACCAACCACTATTTTGCCTTATTTAGCCCTGCAGAGTGTCTCGAGATCACTTTGTGCCAAAGATGCTATAGATTCAGAGAACCCCTGCATTATTTCATTGCGTTGTGTTTGTGTACACAATGTTCAAACCTAACGAACCCATCAACTAACCTAAGAGGTAGAAAAGGCTTTTTGGCTTAGTGTAGGGTGCTATGGCCAGATTTCCCTTCTGCAAAAGCACCTAAAAGAAAGAGTCAGTAAGTAACATTTCTATTCTCAGTTTGGCCACAGATTTCTCCCATAATCTGGGGAATCCTTCATCCTTACATCCCCACCAGTAAAACAAAGTACATGATGATTTTCAGTTACTCAGTCCACACTCAAAACTTTCATTGTTATCTTTGGAAACACAAGATTCAAGAATGAATCATCTAAGGACTGTTGGAAAAAAAAAGACATAGCAAAGGGAACAACTTTGCACAACATCACACAACGGTTTAGATTCAGTGCTCTAATGATCTGGTGTAAGAAGAGGTTCCAAAGTAAAACTTCCAGCCAGGAACAAAAATGCCTTGAAGGGGATTTGCATTGGAAGTAGAAGCATTGTTCTGAATTGTGTGAAGCTTTGGACCCATTCAGACCCTTAGTCTTTCTACTGGTAGGTACAGGACAATTCTTGTGGTGCTCAGGTGGTTTTTGTTGTTTATGTTTTATATCCTCAGCACCCCTGAAGGGAAACGGAGAGATCTCCCTTGGGAGAGACCACCTTTGGGTACCAGTGGTAGAGTCCAGCCCCATATAGCTATACCTTGAATATTGTCAAGGGTAGCAGGCACAACCCTTACCACCTTGTAAATTAGTACCTTGTCACAGTACTTATATATGTTCCCATGACAGAAGATGCTGCAGGGAAAAGCCTAGTGCAGCAAGTTGCTGATTTTCAATAGAGTCCAAGGCATATTTCAAAGATACTTGTAGGGCACTTTAGGGAATGCGCAAGATAAGCTCCTCCACCAGAGGAGGACAACATGCTGAGCAGCTCCTCTGTAGGGTCTTCATTTGTAAACTAGGAAAACCGGAAGCTCTTCCAAATTCCAGCCAGTGCTGTACAACACAGCAAGCTCAGCTGACCAGCAGAAAAAAAAACAGAAGTACTGCAGCATGTCAGGGGCAAAACAACAGACTCTTTCCTTGTCCTAAGGTGTAGCCTTTTTTCTGTATTTCTGTACTGTTTTTACCTGTTATACATCCCCCAAACACATGGACACATTCCTCCTTAAAAGTATGCCGTGGACAGGGGAAAACAACTCTTCCAAATAATCAATAGCACAGTCAAACTGAATGTTATATGAAGAGTCAGCATTAAAAAAGAAAAAGAAAAAAAAAAAAAAAGTTATAAACCTTGCCAAAAAGATTTGCAAAATATTTTGCCTTAAACAAATTAAGAGTATGTCCTTGGTTAAAGGGAAAAAAATTGAAGCAAAAGTTCAAATGTAGGGATTAATGTACCTTATGTAGCTGGCCCGAGGGTTTTTCGGAAACAACACCCTTCCAACATCCTCTAGGGCCCTTCCACTTGCGGATGTTTGGCAGTGTCGGCTGGTTCAGCTCCATACAAAACTAGAGAGAGAGAGGGGAAAAAAAAAAAAAAATAAGCTTCCTAGGGCTTTAAAAAACCCTGCAAAAAAGCACGCAAAGAGGTGTTGATAAGATATGCTGTGGAATACAGTCTCTACTGAAATGTTAAATGAAAGCCCAGCTACAAATCTGAGGTCAAGGAAGCTGCACCAGTTTATGCTAGCTACAAAATTTAAGCTCCAATTTTTCAGCAGCGCAATAGCCTAGGCCAGCCCTGGAAGGGGAAGCTGGATAACCCAGAAAGAACAAAAGCACACTGAGCAGACACGAGGAACGCAAAACCTCTGCCCCCTGAGGTTTGCGCACGAGGTGGTCTGGGACCGATCCCAGGGACTCATCATTATTTGGAGATTGGGTTAAAACAGCACAAAGATGGCAAGCAGAACATATTCTAAAAGTGCCTAAGTTTCTTCCTTGGGCTCCTTCCCCCCCGAAGTGCTGTTGGGAGAGCAGCAGGGGGGCTGCTGGGGGCAGGAAGCCCCCACGTAGCAGGGCTGGCTGCTATCTAGCACCCACATCACCCTCAGCCACGGGGATGCAGCCGAAGGAAGGGCGGAGGACAGACCCGACAGCCAGCACACAGCTGACAAAATGATTCTGGGGGGTTATGGCTCTGGCAAACGCTTCAATGACTCAACAGCAGTTTGTAAAGAAGCAATGAGTCAGTATGGTGAAGGGAAGGAAGTTGAGAGCTGAGGCTAAGAAACCTCAAACAAGCTAATGTGCTCAAGGGCACGCTGTGGGTAGTGCAAGGGATGATAAATCAGAGGAAGGAGAACCTCTGTGCTACAGGGCGCATTTCAACATCTGCATTTCAATGGACAAGTAATAAACTATCAGCATAAAACACATACCAGACACAAACCCTGTAAACTGCTGCAGGAGCTCTGTGCAACGTTTCCAGCCTTTCTGGAGATGCTGGCAATAGAAATGCTGCTGCTTCACACGGCATTTTGCAGCCATGCATATACAACATACATGCTGTAATACCACCATATGCACCATACACTGCTGTATTGTGGTATGACAGATGCTTTATGGATGCTTGAGACTCCCTGGGCAGGAAGGGATCAGCTGCACATTTTCACATATTTTCACACACATTTTCACACTTTCTGGTGCTCCGCAGAGGTGTTGGTCATCCTGGACATTGCTGTACAGCCACAGAACTTGGACACATTTACATTGCCAAGCATATGGTCAGAGCTATAAAGACTGTGCAGTAACACCCAACAGATCAAGGGTACTGGGACACCCTGGAAAAGACCCCATATGAACTTGGCTAAAGTCTTGCCAATGAAATAATAATTAAAAAATAAAAGACTATGCCTTGGAAAACCTGAAGCCCCTTTACACAGATACTATGAAATACTTTTTGCCAGGGGGTTCACAATAAAGTTTAACAGGAGGAGTTAGAGCCCCCTGCAAAGCTACTGTCAGGTCAAGACAGACCCCAGCTGGATGCTGGCAGGGACACCAGGCATCAGCGCACCCTGGCTGTGCAGAAGTGCGTGCACACAGCAGCTGTGGCTTTGGGGAAAGAAGCTATTAAAAAGTAATCATTGTGAAACAGTAAGAGACTTTCAATGTGCTTTTTTTTTTTTTTTTTTTTTTTTTTTTAATGTATCTGACACTGGAAGAGCTGCACGGAAACACAGGCTTTCGCAGTGAAAGAACATCTTCAGACAAAAGCTTGTAACCAGAATGTCAGCCCAACAGAAGCAGGAATTTAACCAAGAAGGATTTCAAGGCAAATGATAACCTCCTGTACACAGTGATGGTTCTCTGTGGTGGGTCATGCTTCTGGCCAAACACAGTTTGAAGAACTGTAGTGCTAATCTGCATGGATATAAACGTTTCTGATGTGGGTATCAGCAAAGGATGGGACAGCTATTCTCCATACTGGAACAGGGAATGGCTACCTACCCCCTTTCCAACTTAACCAATTGTTCTTATTCACATGTCTGTTTCACCTTTTGTTTCAAAAAGAAAAATCAAACCCTGCTCTTTTACTAACTGCCTTGTCTGTAAGCTCAGTATCCTGGATGCTGAAGCTGTAAGCATTTACCTCTAAAATACACACAACCCAAAAAGCAATCTTTCTTGTCTTGGAAAGCCAAGAGGCATTTCACACTCAAAAGAGAAAATGTCTGGCACATCTTTTAAGAAACTTTTCTGAAATGTGGAGATTTGCTGGAGCTTCTTATTCAAGATGCTGCATACTGGATCACTGCTCGTTATATAGCTTCAAGCAGTGCTAAGGCTGTGCTGGTTTATTAAACAACGAGGAACACACGGCACTTGCACAGCCTGAGAACAGAGATCTGCTCTGGACTGAAGGCTAGGTGAAATCGTAACACACACATAGTAAGTCATGGCAGTAATAATTATCATTCCTGATGTTGTTCTGCTGACTTTAAACTGCACACATTTGCTGAATGAGTTTTCTAACATTTAAATAACTTAAATCAGCAACCATGGGGAAAAAATGAAGTTAGGAGTTCTACTGTAAACCAAGAAAAGAGATATGGCAGGGCTGAATAAATACTACAGAAACCATCGCTTTATTAAAAAGAGCATCTGCAGTCAACTAGTTGGAATATTTTCTTTCCTCCAAATTGATTTTCTTAAGGCCCTGATTTAACTTTGCTCAAAGAAAAAGATGACAAGATTATATGGTTTGTTCAGAAAAAGGCATCAGCCTGCTCTGGGTACAGTTTTAGCAACTGAGAGCATTCCCTACAGCAGCTGACTTTAATTTGTGTCCATTTTTCAGGGCTTACAGGCACACAGATTTTGAAGCTCTTGCGGAGTACTTGCTTAGGTCACATTCTCTGCTGAAGTGAGAAGGGCATTTCTTAAATCACATTGTTCTGCCCACAAAGCCCAAGAGCAAACATGATCACAGTTTCCCTTCTACAGTAAAAATCTACAGACAAACTCATGGCCTACATTGGGCATGAAAAAACATCCTTTCTTCTTTTGCAAAGTTAGATCTATATCAATCCTTCTATGGAGCTTTTTCTCATGTGATAAAGAAAAATCAAAATGAAAATCTCAATCAGAACATTTTCACAAAAAATCCTCATAAGGAATAAAATTCTAGATATATATATATTTTTTTTTCCTCAAGAGCCTTTCAGATTGCACGTTTCCTGAAATGAAATCATCTTTGTTTATTAAATCCTGTACATAACCGAGTCAAAACTCAGATACTGCAATATCAACAGCACAAAGGCTCTTTTACACAGACCCTCCCTGTATCATACCTATGCCTTCATGGTCTCTCTTGCAGCTCAGTGCTAAGTGTTTTTGGATAAGCAGTGCCTCCAGGGTGTTGGAATGCAGCAGCACACAGGCTCCAGTCACAATCTAGGTAAAAAGCTGTCTGCCCCGGAAAGGTGGCCCCCTGCGACAGCCTCCTGCCTTCTGCCAGCATGTGAAATGCAAGAAGTCAACGAGAGCCACACCATTCCCAGAACTGGGGCAAGCCCCACAGCCTTTGCTTGTCTTCAACCCATCATTCAGCCAAGAAGGGAGGATCCAAAGACGTAACTGCTCTCTGTTTTCCCTGATAAGGAGCCCACACCAACTGCTCCTGGCCACTCCAGAAGCAGACAAGTACAGGAACGAGCTTACACAGGGCAGTTAGAAGAAGCTGAGGAAACACTCATTAGAGTAGGGACAGGAGAAGGAAGGCACAGTGTCTTGGACTAATTTGGAAGTAAGAAGAATGCATGCTGGGCTGGCACATGCTGGGGATCGTATGGAATTACAGACTCCCTATCACCTCATGCCCCTCCCCAGGACGCTCTAAGCATTGCCAGCAGCAGTAGCTATTTGTGCATTAACTCTCTTCCAGTGCAGTAACTGCACGCTATGAGAACTGCCAGCAAGAAGCTGGCAGTAACTCACAGGCAGATCTCACACCCTGTTGTTCAGGGTGCCCTTGGTAATCTTTGCTTTCTTTTGAGGTACTGTTTGTGCAGCCACTCCAAAATCAGTCAAGAGTAGGCCTGATAGGCACACCACCACTCCATGCACACAGCTTGCCCCATCAGGTGTCCTACAGTACAAGTGCTGGGGACCACTCTAAGATGGGGACCTCCTTTGAGGTGAGCATCCTTTGCCTGAAAAGAGGATGCACTACTCCTTTACACACTTAGGAAATCAAAGGTGACCCAGGATAACAATGCCTTAGGGCTTAATAAAGCTAGATGTAATTGTGTTTCCTATCTGCCAGTGAGTCCTCGTCTGTAGGTATTTTAATTTCAGACCTGGAGTCAGAGCACAGGCTGTAAAGACAGTGAGGAAAGAAGGAACTCTAAGGAGGAGCTTCCAGTATGAGCCTGTTATTATGGCACAGTACGCCTTGTCTCAGTGCAGTAATCATCGCCTGAACTTCAGAAAGGCACCCAAAGCAATTCAATGTTCATTTTGTTTAATTACCACAGATGCTTTCAGGCCAAAAGGGCTCTGCATTAAATGTAAATAAAAACTTACTTCTTCAAAGCAAAGATTATTTTACTTCCACTTAAGAAAGAGGAGAGAAGAGAGCGTAGGGAATAAACATTCTATTTCTGAATGTTAAATATGCACAGTTCCTTTATTTTTAACAGGCACTAGGGGGAGCAACTTTAATGAGTACAGGAGATGCATATGAAACTTCCATCAGTTCCTTAGCATTTCACATATGTTAAGAGATGGCACATTAGTAAAGATTTGACATCTCTGTGGTGAAAAAGACTTGGAGTATGAGTTGTGAAGAGCACAGGAGCTGGCAATAGCTGAAAAGGAGACTTTCACCAGTGACAACAACAACAACAAGATGTATAACTATACAATTAGGCCAAAATTCACCACCTTTTTCAAAACCCACCTACCCTCTCCAAACCTGATTCCTCTGGCAATAAAACTCTCATCCTGAAACATGATCTAAAATATTCCAGATAGAAGATGGAACAAAACTGACAATGGCTTCACGAGACCATCTGGCACTGGCATTATTAATCCATCCTTCAATATATATTTCCTCTGCTCCATCACCGGCTACTCTATAACATAAAAATGTTCCTAGAATTAAATGCACACTATCCTTTCTTTTCTTTATAAATTCAAGAGTGGACTGTACTTCTATTTCCAACTGAAAAAGCAGACCTGAGAACCTGCAAACCTTAACCAATCAACCATCTACAGGACACAGCTACAGCTGGTGCTCCCTAATTGAACCTGACCCAGAAAGCTGGGAGCAGAAATATTGAGAACATTTTTGAAATCAACACCTTCAGTTTTGACATAAAGCATCCTGATTTGACACTGATGCTCCTGAAGAAAAAGAGCATTTTGTTAGATCATGTTTGAGATGAGGAAGAAGCAGAGTTAGTGGGGGTAGATCTTTGTGGTGGTTGTATTTTCCTGGACTCACTACTGAGGCTGGGGTAAGAAAACAGGTCAGGGCTGCAGGAGAAAAGCACTTGTCATCCACATCCCCGAAGGCAGGAGCAGCTAAGCAAAGGGACACAGAGGAGCATCAGGCCTTGTGGTTGTGTCTGGGTTCTTGAATAATCAAACATAACTGCAGGGAAGGAAGTGTTATTATGGCTATAGCCTAAAACAGAATCAACACTGGATCCTATTTCCTACTGACAATAGCATAGTCTCAGGCTTTCCTTGCTTGTTTGCCTTTCCCTGCAGTGTATCCATATCCTGTTTGCAGAGGTAGCCAAAAATTCTGGACAAACAAGTAGATGAACACAAACACTGGTGTGGGGAATGCACTTGCAGACTAACCACATACATAGTGCAGAGGAAGTAGATATGGTCCTGTGTTAAGCTATAATGTTTTATACATGCCCATTCAATTAGTACCTTCCAGGAAGACCTCTTGAAACTTTACATAATATTTATTGACTGTGTTCTTCGAGTATTGATATTACATAAAGGTAAATAAAACTTGGCAGGCAAAAGACAGCTAGACCGATAATTATTAGTGTTTCCAAATATGATAAATGATTGAGTCCCAAATGGGATTCCAATTAAAGTTTGCAATTTATTAAACAAATAGAGGCAAGCAAACAGTGCAGGGTGTGCTGGGAGTCTCTGCTCCACCAAGACACACACTGTAGACGTCCAATTCATGTTTATATCCCTTCTACTAATGCATATTCATTAGTGGGCATGTCCTCTTCCGAGCATACCTTCTTCATCTTCTGGAATCTTCTGGAATCTTCTTGACCCCAGACCCCATGCATGCTCCCCCTACAGACTTCTGCTTAACACTGCACGGCCAGCAACAAAACTGGTCCATTAACCACCTCCACCCCCCCTAGTCTCGTGGTTATACAAGGATGTGAAAGACAGAAGGTCACACCTCATCATGTGGCCCCAGCATTGCTCCACACTGACACGAATCAGATGAACACATTTCACACAAAGGAGAACAAAACTCCACAGGCAACAAGGATCTCAGACATACCAATACATTGATATGCCGAGACTGATAGGCCTCTTGCTGAGGCGATTGGCTCCGGGGCAGACGCGTTCTGCAGAGGAACGAGGGATCGGGACAGGCAGGGCTTTTTTTCCGGCATCGAGGCCACCTGAAGCACCCGAGGGAGCCGCCAGCACCCGGCAGCCCTCGCGCGGGAGGCTGACGACACGTAGGCGGAGCCAGCAACGCCCCCACCCGGCCGTTCAAAAGCAGCCCCTAGGGAGCGTGAGCGACCAGGTTGGACAAACAGGGCGGGGTGAGTCAGAAGGGCGGTGCGGGCGCAGCGGAGCGTTCCACCCCTGCCCTTAAGAACAACTCATCTAACGGCTATCTACCACTAGCTAGGCCAGGATGGTCTACACTATGCAGGGAGCTCTCTCTAGAAAGTCTGTAACCACCCAGACAGAGTGCCCGCTCAAAAATGCAGCAGTTCAGGTCTCTGGATGCAGGGAGTGCCTAAGCCTGTTGCTGCCATGTGAGGGAGGCAGAGATATTGTGTGTGTGAGGTGCGAGCAGGTGGATGACCTGGTCAGCTTGGTGGCAGAACTCAAGGAGGAGGTGGAGAGCTTGAGGGCCATCAGGGAGAGTGAGAAGGAGATAGACTGGTGGAGCAACTCCCTGCAAGGCCTGAAGGAGAGGCACTGGGGTGAGACCCCCCAGATGGGGGTGGACCCCCTGCCCTGTTGCTGTCATGCAGAGGGAGAGGACCTAGGAGTTGAGGAGGAATGGAGACAGGTCCCTGATTTGAGGCCCTGGAGCTTGAGAGACTGGTGGGTGCGGATGTGGTATAAAGTCTACCCAGGAGGATGCTTAGGGCAAGGAAGTCCACGCCTCAAGACAGGCTCCACCAAGAAAGAAAGAAGGATAATCGTTGTAGGTAACTCCTTTCTCAGGGGAACAGAGGGCCCTGTTTGTCAGCCTGACCCAACCCATAGGGAAGTCTGCTGCCTCCCTGGGGCCAGGGTCAGGGATGTTGCCAGAAAGCTTCCCAACCTGGCATGCCCCTCTGATTACTATCCACTATTGATAGTCCAGGCTGGCAGTGATAACATTGATGAGAGAAGCCTGAAGACTATCAAACAGGACTGTAGGGGACTGGGACAGTTAGTGGATGGAGCGGGAGTACAGGTGGTGTTTTCGTTCATCACTAGAGTGGCAGGAAGGGGTACAGAGAGGACACGGAAAGACCACCTGATAAACACGTGGCTCAGAGGCTGGTGCCAACACAGAATTTTTTTTTTTTTTGACCATGGGGCACTTTACTTGGCACCTGGCCTGATGGCCGCAGACAGGTCCCAACCGTTTCCAAGGGGAAAACGGATCCTAGCCCAGGAGCTGGCAGGGCTCATTGAGAGGGCTTTAAACTAAGTAAGAAGGGGGACAGGGATGAAATAAAGCTTGTTGGAGGTATACCAGGGGGAACAATGGCAAGGCCGGGGGAGAAGGCAATGGCCCAGCTGAAGTGCATCTACAGTAATGCACGCAGCATGGGTAACAAGAGGAGCTGGAAGCCATTATGCAGCAGGCAGGCTATGACTTGGTTGCCATCATAGAAATGTGGTGGGACCACTCCCATGACTGGAGTGCTGCAATGTCTGGCTATAGGCTTTTCAGAAGGGACAGGCAGCACGGAAGGGGTGGTGGAGTGGCTCTCTATATTAGAGAGTGTTTTGATGTTGTGGAACTTGAGGCTGGGAATGATAAGGTTGAGTCCCTATGGGTTAGGATCAGCGGGAAGGCCAACAAGGCAGGCGTCCTGATGGGGGTCTGTTACAGACCACCAAACCAGGATGAGGAGACAGATGAGGAGTTCTACAGGCAGATGGCAGAAGTTGTGAAATCGTCAGCACTTGTTCTCGTGGGGGACTGTAGTGGGTTTACGTGGCCAGGTTGTGGTAGCAGGGGGCCATAGGGGTGGCTTCTGTGAGCAAGATCTAGAAGCTGCCCCATGTTTGGTAAGGGCCCCACTGCTGACCAGAGCTGAGCCATTAAGTGATGTTGTTTGCACCTGTGAGAGCATATTTAAGACAGAAAAAACGCTGTGCCACACAGCAGCTGGGAGAGTGAGAGGAGTGAGAAACAGCCTTGCAGGCGCTGAAGTCAGTGAAGAAGGAGTGGGAGATGTGCTCCAGGCGCTGGAGCAGAAGTCCCCTGCGGCCTGTGGTGAGGACCGTGATGAAGCAGGATGTTCCCCTGCAGCCCATGGAGTACCACGGTGGAGCAGGGTTCCACGCTGCAGCCCGTGGAGGAGACCACGGTGGAGCAGGTGACCTGGCAGGAGCTGCTACCCATGGGGAATCCAGGCTAGAGCAGTTGCCCATCACGATAATTACTGCGCGATCTCCTCGTCCTTATCTCAACTCTTGAGCCCCTTTCATCGTATATTCTCCCTGTTCCTCTTTGAGGAGGGGGAGTGAGAGAGCGGTTGTGGTGGAGCTCGGCTGCCCACCCGAGTAAAACCACCACAGTCAGGAGCTGTCTTAGGCAGAGTGACCATTAAATAGTAGAGTTCTCTATACTTGGCGAAGTCGGAAAGGGCCCAGTAAGACCACTGTCTTGGACTTCCAGAGGGCTGACTTTGAGCTGTTCAGGACACTGGTTGGCAGAGTCCCTTGGGAGCTGGTTCTTAAGGGCAGAGGAGTCCAGGAAGGCTGGGTGCTCTTCAAGAAAGAAACCTCAATGGCACATGAGCGGTCTGTACCCATGTGCCCAAAGACGAGCCGGCGTGGAAGAAGACCGGCCTGGCTGAGCAGAGAGTTGTGGCTCGAGCTTAGGAGAAAAAAGAGGGTTTATAATCTTTGGAGAAGAGGGCGGGCCACTCGGGGACTATAAGGATGTTGCGAGGCGGTGCAGGGACAAAATCAGAAAGGCCAAAGCTCATCTGGAGCTCAGTCTGGCCACTGCTGTTAAAGACAACAAAAAATGTTTTTATAAATACATCAACACAAAAAGGAGGACTAAGGAGAATCTCCATCCTTTACTGGATGCAGGGGGAAACGTAGTTACAAGAGATGAGCAAAAAGCTGAGGTGCTTAATGCCTTCTTTGCCTCAGTCTATAGCAGCAAAACCAGTTGTTCTCTGGGTACCCAGTACCCTGAGCTGGTGGAAGGGGATGGGGAGCAGAATGTGGCCCTCACAATCCATGAGGAAATGGTTGGTGACCTGCTACAGCATTTGGATGTACGCAAGTTGATGGGGCTGGATGGGATCCACCCGAGTGTATTGAGAGAACTGGCGGAGGAGCTGGCCAAGCCGCTTTCCATCATTTATCGGCAGTCCTGGCTATCGGGGGAGGTCCCACTTGACTGGTGGCTAGCAAACGTGACACCCATCTACAAGAAGGGCCAGAGGGTAGACCCGGGGAACTATAGGCCTGTTAGTTTGACCTCAATGCCAGGGAAGCTCATGGAGCAGATTATCTTGAGTGTCATCATGTGGCACTTGCAGGGCAAGCAGGCGATCAGGCCCAGTCAGCATGGGTTTATGAAGGGCAGGTCCTGCTTGACGAACCTGATCTCCTTCTATGACAAGGTGACACGCTTAGTGGATGAGGGAAAGGCTGTGGATGTGGTCTACCTTGACTTCAGTAAGGCTTTTGACACCGTTCCCCACAGCATTCTCCTCAGGAAACTGGCTGCTGATGGCTTGGACTGGCGTATGCTTCGTTGGGTTAAAAACTGGCTGGATTGCCGGGCCCAGAGAGTTGTGGTGAATGGAGTCAAATCCAGTTGGAGGCCAGTCACTAGTGGTGTCCCCCAGGGCTCAGTACTGGGACCAGTCCTCTTTAACATCTTCATCGATGATCTGGACGAGGGGATTGAGTGCACCCTCAGTAAGTTTGCAGATGACACCAAGTTAGGTGCGTGTGTCGATCTGCTCGAGGGTAGGAAGGCTCTGCAGGAGGATCTGGATAGGCTGGACCAATGGGCCGAGGCCAGCGGTATGAAGTTCAACAAGGCCAAGTGCCGGGTCCTGCACCTGGGGCACAACAACCCCAAACAGAGCTACAGGCTGGGAGATGTGTGGTTAGAAAGCTGCCTGGCAGAGAAGGACCTGGGAGTATTGGTTGACAGTTGGCTGAATATGAGCCAGCAGTGGGCTCAGGTGGCCAAGAAGGCCAACAGCATCCTGGCTTGTATAAGAAACAGCGTGGCCAGCAGGTCCAGGGAAGTGATTGTCTCCCTGTACTCAGCTCTGGTGAGGCCACACCTCGAGTACTGTGTTCAGTTTTGGGCCCCTCACTACAAGAAGGACATGGAGGTGCTTGAGCAAATCCAGAGAAGGGCTACGAAGCTGGTGAAGGGTCTGGAGAACAAGTCTTACAAGGAGCAGCTGAGGGAGCTGGGACTGTTCAGCCTGGAGAGAAGGAGGCTCGGGGCGACCTTATTGCACTCTACAGGTACCTGAAAGGAGGCTGTAGCGAGGTGGGGGTTGGTCTATTCTCCCACGTGCCTGGTGACAGGATGAGGGGGAATGGGCTAAAATTCAGCCTCCAACCTAAGCCTCTCCTGGAGTTGGATATTTATTAGGTTGGATATTAGGAAAAACTTCTTTACTGAACGGGTTGTTAGTCACTGGAATAGGCTGCCCAGGGAAGTGGTGGAGTCACCATCCCTGGAGGTCTTTAAAAGACGTGTAGATGTAGAGCTTAGGGATATGGTTTAGTGGAGGACTTGTTAGCATTAGGTCAAAGGTTGGACTCGGTGATCTTGGAGGTCTCTTCCAACCTAGACAATTCTGTGATATCCTTTTGGAAAAGATTTCTCTTTCTCCCTCTTGAGAATAATTCTACAATGAAGATGTCAATGAAGAAATATTTTTTTTGTAAGTGTGGTTTATAGAAGCCAAGCTATAAAGTTTAAGAGAAAAATTCTGTAATGGAAGTAAAGATAAGGAACAAATCTACTGAAAACATCACAGACACAGAACTACTCTCGGCAAGGTTATTGACCTGTCCTGCCATGTTAGCATGCCCTGTTTGCACTGTGTCATCGAGAGCTGGGGTAACACCTTTCCACTCTTTACTTACTGGTTTTGTCACTCTGGGAGCTAAAACAAAACATTGATGATTGAGTAAATCCTGTCATCCTCCACGCTCTTCACAAACATTATATCTAATGAATCCTTCAAATGGCTCCATAAACCTGCCATAAGCAGCAAAACTGAGGCAGAGCCTTTCAGCACCAACCATTCAGCCAAACCCCTAACCAGCACGTGGCTTCACACATAAAGCTGCACCTGCAGGCACAACTATCACTTCTTTGTGTTTGTGCAGACTATTGTGGTGGTTTTACCGTGCTAGGCAGCTGAACACCACAACCGCTCTCTCGCTTCCCCTCCTCAGATGAGGAGGGGAAGAAGTAAAGGAAAGAACAACTCACGGGTTGAGATAAGGATGATTTAATTAAAGGGAAATATATATATATATATTATTAAGGAAATATTATTATTAATTAAACAATTCAACTAAAGGGAAAAAAGGGAAAGGGGAAGAGGGAAGGGGAAAGGGAATAACAAAAGAAAACAAGTAAAGATTGTGTGGAAGTGCAGAGGAAAGAAATTACTCTCTACTTCCCACAAATGAGCAATGCTTGACCACGACCTTGAAGCAGGGCCTCAACGCACATAGCCGGTGTTCAGAAGGAGGACAGACGCTTTTGCAACGAGAGCCCACCCCTCCCCTCTTCTTCCACCTTTTATTGCTGAGTGTGACATCATATGGTATGGAATACCCCTTTGGTTGGTTTAGGTCAGCTGCCCTGCTGATGTTTCTTTCTCACTTTTTTGCCCACCCCTTAGGAAGGTTAGAGAGAGTCCTGATGCTGTGCCAGCACTTCTCAGCAGCAGACACAACACTGGTGTGATACCACTGTTGTTCTAGCTACAAGTGCAGAGCGCAGCACTGTATGGGCTGCTGCAGGGAAAGTTAACATTCCAGCCAGACCCAGTACAACTATGGGCACAGAAAGCTCATTTGTTGTGACAACATGCAGATACAAACATGGACACGTTGGTAAATACAAGAGCTCCCTCCAGACCAGATGTAACGTGAGTTTTTCATCAGCCAGTTTCCATCACCTGGCACCAGCTGTGCAATCCATTCCGACTCTCCCAGTTAGGTACCCAGGGCTTCCTCTTGCAAAGGGGATGCTGAGAGCAAGCCAAGAGAAGACAATGAGTTCAGAAATGCAGATTTTACCTGTCCTTTTCCAGTGTCCTGGACACAGAGTACATGGTGGCAAGCAGATGGCTTTTTCTGCTTGCGATCCCAAGTCGTGGCCCATCATACGGGAGGCACCTTCAGCCTTTCCATCAGTTTGAGCATAGCTCAGTGGTGCCTGGAAAATGTGCTGCCTCTTAGACAGCAACCCAGTATTTCTGACAGACACCCACGAAGGAAAGATTTCCTTCTTCTGAGGATCAGATTCTTGGCTTCTAAATGAGTGCTTCAAGCACCATGTCAAGGACTGGAGAGCAAACATCTACCAGCCTGCAGCCTTGCTGCCCAGAAAGGTGATTTATGTCCTGAACTCTAGGCTTTGCTGTAAAGACCATTTCTAAGCTTAATATGCATTATAGGAAACCTCCTGGACTGAACTCCTCAGAGGAGACAGGATGAAGAAGGCACGTTTTTCAAGCCAACCTATGTGCAGGCACAGGCTAGAAACTGAAGTGCTGAGATTGAGGTCATTCTGGGCATAACCTTCATTACCAGAGGAACACTAGAGCAAAGCATTAAAGGACTCAAAGTTTTTAAAAAAAAACACATCACCTTCACAATGGGTATCTGAGTCACTTAAGGAATCTGGCCACATTTTGAGCCAGCCCATGGATAGAAACCAAACTGGAACACGAGGCTCCCTTCTGCAGCTGCTGTGTTAATCATCCATTTTATTTTATGAATGTGTGGGAAATAATTATGCTGATAAACTTTAACATTATCTCAATTATCAAAAGTGTGTAATGATTTGTTTCCATACACAAACCTGTTTGAACCGAAGCAGATTTTTTTAAGTTAGGTTTTACAGGATCAGTTGGGGAGTGGTAGGAGCCTAAGTTTGCACTCCCAAGTGATTTGTTTTCCTTTCTGAGCACTTACTTTGTAAAAAATCAACAATGAGTTTCTACACTGTCCTCCCAGATGAGCTCACCACAGTCACCCAGCAGCTTATTTTTTCTGTAATACCTGAGAGGAAATTACATTCTTTATCTTTGACTATATGATTAAAAAAAAAAAAAAAAAAAAAAAGGATTATAGCCCATAAAAATAGTTCTATGCTTGTCTTTTAATCATGGTGTTCCTGGGACAACAATTTAGATCATTCACTGGCCCCTTCATCTAGCTTCATTCCAAACAAAAGTTATTATTTATATAAACAGTGTCTTTTTATAGGGCTTGAAAAGGAAGACATGGAAACCTTTGGTGCAGAACAGTGAAACAACAACTGAAAGACAATAACTATCATAACACCCTTTAAGTGCCAGGGACTCTATTAAAAAAATCACAGGATACTCGACTACCTATTGTCAAAATGGGCTATGAAACATCTTTCAGCCAGCCTGCCACTGGGGAAACAGTCTTCACATATTTGTTGGAAATATAGGCTGCCTTTTTGCTATGAAAGGAGAACACCCATATTGGCCAGCCTGTGCATAGGAGCAGTTTTATGGGTTTTCAGTTTCTCACATTTCCATTACAAGCTGAGCTTTTTCCTTGTACTTCATGGGACAGACTCATTTTGCAGAAGACATTTCCTGAAGACTTCTTTTCCTACCCTTGAGCGCTTTTTTTAAAACATAATACCAGGATTGAGGCTCAAGAGCTTGTCAAGGATGGTCCATAAAGCCTTGCAATTCATTCAAACGAGTGTTTTAGTTCGCATAAGTAGGCAGTATAATCATTAACAGCAATAACAGCATGCTAAGGGAGCTAATACGGTATAAAGAAGAATAAAAAAGAAACCCTCATCATTACAAGCATATTTTTTTCCATTGAGCTGCTTTTACAAGAGATGAGTGGGTGAGTTCAAGCGGTTTTCCTATATTGTTATAAAGCTGTCCGCTCAAGCAGTTGGCTGTGCTAAAATCATAGCCACAACACAGTTGTATTATTTACTTGTTACTACATTGTCTGCTGTAAACATTCAGTTGCTTTTTCACAGTTTTTCCCCATCTCATTACTTCCAAATGAAAAAGACAAGTTTCATTTTGCCACCACTTCAGCCATCAGAAAAAGCAGATGCACCTCTCAGGGAACACAGATGTATGCTTAGGAAAGTATTACTGACATTATTAAAGCAATGAGGGCTCAGATTTTTTTCTTTTTTGGGAGATATTATACGTGTACTACTACTGATACTGCCTCAAGCAGTGACCAATATAGAGCTCCAACTCTTCCACAAGGTAACGTATTGTATGCTCAGCCAGAGCACGTCTACTTCATTTTGTACCATCACAGCCACCACTCTGCAGGGCCACAGCTTGCCTGGCAAATGTTTGGAAAGATAAACTGCATGCTCATTTGGATTAGATATAAGGCACCAGGTAATCACAAGTCAGTAGCTTTCTGGGAACCCTTCTTTTATTTTTAGTTCTTTGGCTAAAAATAAAAATGCCCCCCCATTTAGTGAGCCAATGCTTTTGTCACGCAACTGGGAAGCTCCCATCGATTTCTGTGGTGTGGTGCAATAATATGTGACAAGGACCTTACTCATCCAGCACTCACTGGGACTACATAAGGTGAAAATCAATTCATCAGAACCCAGCCCTTAACACAGAAGGCAAATAAAAAATCAGCCTATGAAACATGAGACCCAGGAGTGATAAGACCTGGTTTCTTGTTCACCAATTAAAAATAAACAAACCAAGCCAGAGAGCTATTTGCCATGATCTGAGTCTCCTTACCTGCACCTTGCCTTGAGCCAAAGGAAAGGAGTATGGGAAAAAATGTGCTAATACAAAGGAAGAACAAAATCAAAGGGGAATGGGGAAATCATACAGTTTTGAGGGTTATTAATCAAGGA
This sequence comes from Oxyura jamaicensis, assembly GCF_011077185.1. Classification (NCBI taxonomy): domain Eukaryota; kingdom Metazoa; phylum Chordata; class Aves; order Anseriformes; family Anatidae; genus Oxyura; species Oxyura jamaicensis. The sequence continues at coordinate 62,845,279 of NC_048894.1, read as the reverse complement.
AAGCTGCTTAAACACATAAGGTAGCTAAGTCTCCACACTGGTTAAGTCTACTCATTTCCAGAAGTGCAAGCAAAGTGTTGGGGTTTTTGTCTTTTTTTTTTTTTTTTAATTTAAAAAAACAAAACCAAACCAAACAAACAAAAAAACACTCTTCTGGGATATACATGGAGGTAAAGATGAACTGGACTGTGCTGAGGTGTAGAATGAGAAGGAAAAAAAAGCAGTGTGTTATGAGAACTTCACTGACAAAAAGGAAAACTGAACGGCCCTCATTATTACAAGACCACAATTTGGACACCTCCTCTACAGAGACTTTCATCAAAAACTGTAATTCACAGGTCATTTTACTTCCATCCATTCTTTTCCTACTGCTAGAATACTGTTTTCCACAGCTGATTTACATCTGTTTAGAGGAAGCATTCTTTCCCATGGTAAGAATGCAAAAACAAGGAAGAGAAGAGTAATGTAATATGACTCACAACCATTGCCAGTCTCAAATATCATTCCTTCAGGCATCAATTACACTACATTACAGGACACTGTGCCACCTTCTGTAAAGCTATTTATATCTGTCTTGTATCCTATTCCATTACTTCTTTCTTGGATGCTTATTATTAGGAGGATCTCTTACAGGCATTAGGACATGTAATCTCACCTTTTTTTAAATCTCATACACTTTTTCTATATTATTTTTCACACCTCTAGTCCTTAATTTAAAGAGTCTGATTTGACATTCACTCCCATTGACATTGCCATGTCAATGTATTAAAAAGTAGGAAAAAAACAAACAAACAAAAAGACAAAAAGAACCTTCCTCAAAACTGCTGACTGCTCAAAACTGGTCCTGTTCTATGAACTGGCTTTGTCTTCTACCATCTTACAGAAGAAAGACAGGAAAAATCAACAGATTAAGGACTCTTCATATTACTTCTACCACCCACAAACTTAAGTTAAACACATGTTAGCATTTGTAAGTACACATTTTCTGTTTCTCCTTGATCTGGTAGTATAGAGAATGATTTTACTAATGGATAAGTTTAGCTTCTCTCCAGGGACCGAATTAGATACCACAAACAAACAAACAAAAACAACAACAACAGTAGCAAAAGCCAATTACTATAATGAGCAATCTCCATACCACTAGTTCCTAGAGACACACAGCCACACTTTGGGAGAGAGTAACAGTGCCCCTCCTAAATGACATTTTAATAGCAACATGTGCTCTCCATGGCTCCCCGTGATGTGTACAACATTGTTTCATGAGAAAAAAAGATGGGAAATGCAACCAGAGAAAAAAATCCAACCAAGATCAAATAAGCCAGCGATATAAGTAGGTTTGAGCCTGTGCTTCCTATACTGCAGAACACATTTCATTTATACCCATAGGAAGTCTTGGTTAGGCTTACGCCCTCCCCAAGAATCATTCTGACAAAACTCATGGCTTCTGGCTCTAACCAGATGAAAATGGTTCAATGGCATTGGTACAATAATAGGTTACTTCCTTTTACCCTGAGATTTCTGGACCCAGGGGATGAGGCGTAAGTAAAAGACTGTGCCCTTCAGTATTACCTGCACTCAGATAAAGAAGCAAGAGAAAGGAAAGACAGAGATAGAGGGAAACATAGGAAGGATGTTGGAGAAAAGAGAGTAAGTAATAGAGAATGTGAGAAAAAAATAAAATCAGCCAGACAATTTGGCCCTCTGTTGGAATAATCTCCTTTTACTGGGAGCAGTCAATCACTGCCTCCTTGGTGGCTCCAACGGAACAGGGCAGGAGTACCAACCCCAGCTGATGAATCATGAAGTTGAATTAGGCAAAGGGTACACAGGGAGGCTTGGTTCCACCTCTCCTCTCTAGGAATAGGGAACAGAAAAATGAGGCAGCAAAAGGGCTGGAAGAGACTGAACAAAGGTCCTGAGTGAGTCAGTGGCAAGTCTCCTATAGGAGACTTTAGTGGCAGCTCCCAGGCTTGCGCAGGCCAGAACCTAAGGTGTAATGTTTGCCTGCAAGGGCAGCATTTACTGCACGACCAGCCACTCAGTGTGTTTACCACAGTGATGGGCCAGATAAATGTCCTTGGGTGACGCGCTGCTCCATGTCAAGGCACATTATAGTGCCATTCCAACTGCCCTAACAAGTGTGCACACAAGCATATTTATATCCATGCAAGCAAGAAGCCATGTGCCTACGCTTACCCATGCAAATGGAAAACAGGACCTCTCTTCCAAACACCACAAAGCTCCTAGGGATAACCTTTCACAAATAAACAACCTACCCTGCTCTGAGAGGGATTTTATAAAGAACAGAGATTACAATGGGTTTAATCACGATTAAACACTGATCTGGCTCAATCTACTCAAAAGCAGACAAAAGAAATAAAAACCTCCAGCAGATGCATTTCATACTGGAAATTCTGGAACCTCAATTGATGTCATACTTTTTATGTTCAGATAATATCTGGAGGAAACAGTACACTGGATCAAGAAAACAAAAGCAAATTTCTAGTTAAAATTCTCCATGTGCTGTGTAGAAAGGCAAACACTACATCAGGGAATGCTGTAGTGTTTTATAAACTCATTTTTCACAGTAGCTGAAATGCCACTGTTAGAGTGATGCAACTGGAAAGAAACAAATTCTCCTTTTTGCCCTGATCTCTTGGGTCTTATCCTGTAAAAGTGGACAACATTACTCACTGTGTTCACCACTCAAAGGCTTTTTGGTGATGCGACCGATAGCCCAGCTGAAGTGCACACAGCACTTATACACCAATGCATGCAGGAAAACAAACAGAAGGAGTTGGAAGTCACAGTACAATTAGAAAATTATGATCTAATTGCTATCATGGAAATGTGGTGGGACAAATCACGCTACTGGAACGCTTGAATCAAGGGCTACAAGCTTTACAGAAGAGACAGGCAAGGAAGGAAGGGCAGGGGTGTTGCCCTCTGTGTTAAGACACAGATTGCAAAGAGCTGCCTCTGAGAAACAGCCATGGACAGGAAGAGATCTTGTGGGTAAAAGTTAAGGCCAGACCACCAGAGAACGGGGTCTGCTAGAGGCTGCCTGGCTGAGGGAAGCCTGTTGCTGAGGCCTTTCTGATTCAGCTACAAGAAGCATTGTGCTCACAGGTTCTCATCCTGATGGGAACCTTGACCCCTGGACATCTGCTGGGAGAACAGCACAGCAGACCACAAGCAACCCAGGAGACTCCTGCAGTGCACCGAGGGTAACTTCATGGCCCAGGTTTGTGGCAAACCAACCAGAGGAGAAGCGTTACTGGGCCTGGTGCTCCCCAACACAGACCAATTCATTAACGAGGCTGAGACTGGAGGCAGCCTGGATGGAACTGAGCTTGACAAGGGGTGCAAAGAATAACAAGAAGGGATTCTGTAGGTACATTGCTCAGAAAATAAAGACCAATGAGAGTGTGTCCCCCCTGATGGATGAGAAGGCAGAACTGGTAATGACAGACATGGAGAAGGTTGAGGTACTCAACAGTTCTTTGCCTCGGTCTTCACTGCTAGTCAGACTTCCCACATCTCTCACTTCCCTGAACCTGTAGATGGGGGCTGGGTTGCAATGTAACACCCACTGTAAGTGAAGAGCAGGTTCGAGACCACCTGATGAAACTGAACGGCTACAAGTCTTTGGAGGCTGATGCCATACATCTCAGGGTCCTAAGGGAACTGGCTGATGTAGTTGCCAAGCCACTCTCTATAATATTTGAAAAATCATGGCAGTCAGGTGAAGTCCCCAATGACTAGAAAAAGGGAAACATCACTCATAGTTCTAAAAAGGGTAGAAAGGAAGACCTGGGGAACTACAGACCAGTGAGCCTCATCTCTGTGCCTGGGAAGATCATGGAGCAGGTTCTCCTGGAAGCAACGTCAAGGCACATGCATGACAAGGAGGTGATCCAAGACAGCCAGCACAGCTTCACTATGGGCAAATCGTGCCTGACCAAGCTGGTGGCCTTCTGTGATGGAGTGACTGCATCAGTCAACAAGGGAAGACCGACCAACGTCATCTACCTGGACTTGGCAGTACAGATCCAAGGCTGACTGCAGTTAATGGAAGCATCCTTATTAGTTTAAGTTGTGTCTCCAACTCTGCATCTGCCTTAAGTTTTGCTTTTACTGAAATAAATACTGTGGAGGTTTCTGTTCACCTTCAAGTCTCCTGTGCAGACCATATATATACATGGTGTGCTGGGATGGTCTATCACAAACTAAAGAATGAAGTGAACGTCCCCTGCAGTGGACACACAAAATATGCAGAAGTACAGAGCACTCCACCTCAAGTGCAGAGAGAGAACACCTTCACCATTTCCTTTTAAACATACAGGTTGGAGGAACAACTAACACAAACTGAAGTATCTCTGCTGAAAATTAGCAAAAGTGAACTAATTTACTGCAGCTGAGAATGTGGCCCCAGATTTTTGTCAGTGGCACGTTTGCTCTTATTGTGAAGAGAACATACCACGTCTGCATCAAAACAAAGACAGAAGTATTCTGAGGACAACTCTCCCTACACATTCTGCTGGCATCAAGCACCAGTGACAGCATTGTTTTGGCATACTTGTTGCATAGGGAAAGGCATGACGGATTTAAACACTAAAACAGAAACCGATGTGAAATGTCACCTGGCTAAGCAAATCAACTTGCTAATTACCTAAACAGATTTATTTTTAAACTATAAAAACAGCATGTTTCTCGGGAAAATTATTTTTTCTCCTTTTGCCAAATAAATGCAATTAACACTTGCCAAGTACTCTTCATCTGCAATTTCAGAGTTCTTCATCTGCAATTAAGGACTTCACAAAATTAGACTGGGTAAAGTATTCAAAAACACCCTGGGGCAATAGTGACCCTGGAGGTCTCCCCCAGAGCTGTGCTCCTAGAAGAGAAAATGATGCTTCTTACGGAAACTTCTACATGCTTCTACAAGTGCCAGCACATCTGTGTACTCAAAACATTTTTCTCTGAAGCCTGGGTGGCCTTGAACCCTACTGGGAATGAGGCTGTCAGAGAGGTGAGCCATCACTTTGCATCTCACCACCTGCGTTTGTGGCTGCCCCTGACAGCAGCGGCACTTCTGAAGGAGAGGAATGCCAGCACGTCAGCAACATTGTCCCGTGACAGCCAGGGTGAGCTGAGTTAGGAAGCAAACATCCTCACCCATGCCATGCAAGGTACCTGCTGGAATGGTCTGACAGAATACAGCCAAAATAAACACAAACAAGCCTTTCTTTGACCCAGAATATTTTCCAAGTAAAGATGACTCATGTTCTTGTTGTGTGACCTGGTCCCATTTCATTGAGTCCATTGATTATTTTCCTGTTTGTATGGGATGCTGGGGTGCATACAGGTGACAGCAGCACCCCAGAGAAACAAACACCTGATGAGCAGTACCAAGGCTCAGACAACTTTGTCCAGAGCCAGGATCCATAATTAAACACTGCCAATCACCTCTTCTGTCTTGTCAACTCTAGAGGTAAATGCAACAAATCATGGTTGATGTTTGGCTTAAGGGACCACTTGGCCAAATTTGCCCTGACATACATCAGGACTTTGACAATTAAACAAACAGTGTTTGCAAAACACAAAGCTTCTCACGGTGGGATAATTTTCAGTGGCCAAGGTGGGAAAAACATATGAAGATAATGAACTATATAAGACTATGTATAAAAGAATTGATTTTTTTTTTTCCATAAGTAACAGATACACCACTTTTGAACTTGACTGCAGCACCCCACTGAGAGAGCACAAAGCCTCCTGTGACATACCCTGGAAGGGGGGAGGGGGGGGGGAGGGTATCTTCTTAAGACCCCAGCATTTCAGTAGCAGCTCCCAGACTGCTTGCAAGCTGCAGGAGCTTCAACAGCCCTTTGCTTCAGGTGCCTCCCCTCCCAGCCCATAATAACATTGCAAACAGATAACAGCAAATCGTGTTCTGCAGTGCCAGGTCATTTTCTTATGCTGTCTCAAGACCCTGAGGACACTTGCTAGACATGCATTTCACTGTGATTTGATTTAATGGAGCCACTCCGCAGTACACTCATGTGAGCCCCTAAGTCTTTTCAGGGGACACTGTTGTTTTAAGTGTTTTTACTCATTTTGAGTTTTCATGTGAGTATCAAAAATATGTAACAGCACTTTCAAAACTGAGTACTGAATTTTAGAAATAAACAGGTTACAAAAGTTTGAAACCATTATATATAACTGTAGTCAAGGAAATATGATAGTCTAGAAAGTGTTGTACAGGAAAAACACATTTAGATTACTATGTCCATAGCTTAAATAATTTTTCCCTTGAAAATACAGAAGATAAATCTTGTATATTAAATATTATTTAATAATATTCTGTATTCCTGCAATACAATACAGATTAATGACTTATGAATACAAAATTCAACATGTATTTTCAAGTCTGATTTTGCAAGCAGGCAGGACAAGATTTTTTTTTTTTAGCCTACTTTTTTTCCTCCTTTATTTAACAAATAAAGACAGCCAATTTCTTCAAACTTACATAATTCCATACTGTTGTTTTCCAGAGGGCTAAACAGGCTTTTCAATTTCTTTAAGCTTGGCATTGTATGAAAGTAGATATCAAATATTCAGAGAGCTCAAATTAGAAAGATCATTTTTCTGATGCAGAGCTTTTCTGAAGAGCTTCCTGCAAAACTACAAACAATGGCAAAAACAGCAGTTCCCACCAGGCTGACGTCACTCTCTGGCCAAGCCTTGTTTTAGGCCTTGGGCCAAAGGGAGGTTTATGCCTGACAAAAAGGTGAGAAATTTATAGGGTATGAGATATCAGAAAAGCTGACTACTGCAAAAAACTATAATTAACCTACTTTGCAAAAGGAGTGTTTACAAACCTTGTTTTCTTCACATGTAAAAAGTCACAGTATCAGCTTCCTAAGACTTCTGTCGCTACCTTTTAACAAAATCCAGCTCCTTCTATGAAAATCAAAGTTGCCCAAAGCCAATGAAAAACTCAGCATGGCTCCTCCTCACTGTGCTGAGCACTAGCTGTTTGCAAACCCTGTTATCCCCAAAAGGGTTGATGGATAGTAGGTCCCTCACCTCCCCAAATACCCAAGCATAAAGCAGCTCCCTGGTGCAGACATGAGGAGAGCTCAGACTGACACATCATGCACTCAGCTGGTGTCATTAGGGCTGACATTGAGCACATTAAGCAGCCAGCTGCTCTGTTCCTTTATCACTAAGTTAAACCACATTTCTTCCAATGAACCTTCTTCCATTCTCCTTGTTCAAACGGGGCTCCTGAGACGCTCTTCCTTCTTCAGACATTTATTCTTGTCAGTTCAAATCATCTACCTCTCCAAGCTGTTAGCAAGGATCAATTTCAGGAAAGCTGATATGGGCAGACTAGAGGCATTGCTTATTCCAAGTCCATTTTAAAATCAGAAAACACCAAAAGCATGCAGTCAACTTCAACAAAATGTTGCCCCCCTGACTTCATGTCCTATGCAGCTAGTAAGAGGGACCACATGAAATTCCACGGAGTTAAGAAGCCCTGCTAACACAGAGGTCTTTATGAGCTCCAGTGAATTATTACTGTTGTATTACATATATTTTTAAATACCTTTTCCAGTGCTTCTCTATCGACCAGCTCCTGCACAGCCAAAAGCTTGATACTGCAAGAAAAAAAAAAAAAAACGCAAGAGAAAAAAAGAATGAATCACACCATTGCAAGCATTACAGAAACACAAGTTAAGAACAGAACTGAAGTTTTCTTCTTCTTTTCCCACCTTAAAGAAGTTTATAAAGTATAGAGATTTTCTGCTTTCTGCTTTACAAGCATATCTGAATTCACTTTACAGAGAGCCTGCATTAATCATTACATTTTTAATAACCCAAATTAATACTGAAGTATCTTCTGAACGATGAGCACAGGGAAAGAATCTAAACATTTCTATCATTTTCAGTCAGCTCTGTTCTTCAGTATCAACAGGTTTCCATGAGTCTCACAATAGTCATTACAGGGAATTTACTGTATTATGTATGAGGTACTGTACCTAGGGCATCCCAGCTAAAGAAATTTGAGGGAAATAGGAGGGAAACATGCGTAACTGAAAGTAGGGTGAATAGACAGTAATCAATAATCATTGTCCTTGTAAAGCCACTTGCTAAGCAAACCCAAATTTCTTCATCTACTGAATCGTTTCTCTATAGGCTAAACTGCTCACTGAATTGCATTCACTTCAACAAGACTCAGAGTTACCCAAGCAGGATTTTGCCCTGTAACACAGGTAACTCAGGTAAAATCACTTCTAAATCAAGGTATGTAAAAGAACCTTGTTCCACTTCTACACTTTCATGATTGGTTTAATGAATAATCATAAATTACCCACTCTTCTTCAACTTCCGTTGAAGAAGACATGTCTTCTTGTACATGTCCCCAGTTACTGCAAAAGCCCGATCCTTTCCAGGCTAAGAAATTTCAGGAAGAGATTTTATTGCATCCCCACCAAGCTGGAAGGCTCCCAGGATGGGTAGGAGCCTGAAAGCAGATAAAACTCCAGAGATGTTCAGGCTACTACCAATTACATTTAACTAAAACATAAGAGCACATCAGGAGGAGGGCCTATTGGACATTCCCTATTCTTTTTTCAGTCACTGTAGACTTTTAAATCCATTCCATGTGGAATTCACCACTTCAGTCTTTTCCATTACAGAACAACATTTTTTTCACCAACAGAGACCAACAGATGCATGACTTCCATTACCCAGTCTTAAAACCCGTCGCTTAGCATATTATACTTGTAGTCCCGAGGATAACTTCCTTTACTCAGAGATACACAAACATTTGTGTTGCAGTGGAACAGTCAAATGATGCATACAAATATTGTTTAAATTACTCTCATGACTCTAGACAGACTCAGAACAGGACAGTAAAAAGCTCCTATTCAATACTGTGTGCGTAGCTGATGTAGCAGTCTGTCAAAGGATTTACTTTGCCATGTACTACAAGAAGTTTTATCAAACCATTCCAAACCTCAGAGCAATGTTGCATAATTCTCGAACATCCACCAATGTTCTGGTACATTAATTATGTACCATCCTGTAACAGCAGTCAACAAAACATAGCTTTGGTCATGTCCTTCTACTGTATTATAATGCTTTCCATTACAAGTATTCACAGCCTAAAACCCTAAACACGCATGTGCTTTCACTTTAATGTACTTCCAGTTTTCAGATGTCTTCAAAAGCATCATAAAACACCTACATCCAATGAATTAAAAAAATCATTAATTTTTTAAAAAATTAAAAAACCTACATCCAATGAATTATGAATAGTCCCAGGCTGTGCATTCCCAGTCTGTAGAGCCTATTGCTAAGACAAAGAGCGTTAAGAGATAGTTCAGAAAACAAAGGGACAATCCGGAAGAAAAGGTACTCCACTGAAGTACAACTGCCACAGTAGCAAGGGACACACGATCTGTCATGGCGTGGAGAACACCCTACGCTGCACACACACATGCCAGCAGGACGGGAAGGGGCTCAGGGAGAACAAAAACCCGACACAAGGCAAAGTCTGCTGCAAAGACTGCTTCAAGCCCCTATGTGCATAGTGAAAGCTAACTTTTTGCTATTCCCTTTCACAAGCTGTACAACAATGTCTTTTTAATTATGCAAATTACTTTTGTGTTTTCCTTTTGAAGCCAGCAGTTGCATGGGACTTTGAACACGTCATCATCAAAAGGTAGAAAATATCCATTGAGGTTGATGATGCTTCTACCAATTTAACAATTTATTTAACCAACATTAATTGTCTGACAATAGCTGCAGAAGAAAAATGAAGCCGACTGCCAAAATGCAAGCATTGTTTTCATTTGAGATCATCATCTTATTGTACACACCTATCCTCATTGCCATTTACAGTAATAAAACCCCACAAGAATTCCTTCTGATGGCATGCTTTTATTTAAAACAAAGTATACTGAGTTACAGAAAAACAAGTAATAAAGAAGGGAGCATGAATCCTTTTCACTTTACCTCATTATATTTACAGGGATGCTGTCCTCCTGCTCAGAGGTGAAGAGACCCCACAAAATGTTTACATCCTGCAGAGATACTGGATATACAGGGCCAGAACCAAATCTGAATTAAACACTGTTACATGATTTACAAGAATGGTTTTCGTGGCCTGTGTGCTTGACTCCTGCTGAGAAAAAGACTTTCCTCTACTGTTCTAAACTTGCAGAGATCAATGTTTTCCCCATATTTTCCTAAGGGTCCTCGCTGTTTTCCACTCAGGTGTCACCTTCATACAGCCAGCTACAAGACACTTGTTTCCTCGAAGCACCAGCACCAATGCTGCCTCTGCCCCTGGGTTACAGTTCATTGCCTGGAAAATTGTTCTCAATAGCCAGTTATTTACTGCTTTCTCTTCCAGCGACTCCAAGCAATGTTTGTATGTGCTACTTCATGCAATGTTGGCTTAGAAATGCAGCTTCTTTTAAAGTTGCTGCTCTGGGGGTTGGTTTCACGCTTTGAGGAAAACAAAACAAAACGGCTGCTTATTTTGGCTATTATTTTTATCCTACAAGTAGTGAAAGCAGCATACACCCACATACACTGTGGTTTATGTGTTTGCTGAGGATTTCAGAGTAGAAGGGAAAATGGCTACTTAGCATCTGGGGGACAACTCTGATAACGCAGAAATGCGAAGACAGGTACTGAAGGATGACGCTGAAGCCAGAGCTGTCTCTACAACGCTACGTTTATGTGCTCTGTTTACATACCGTGTTGTCATTTCTTTCACCTTCACCTGCAGTATGTGAACACTAACTCATAAATGAAGTTGTAGAAAAATGTATTTCCTGAAGAAACCTTTTGGTTACCTGCTCTAACCCACCAGCTTTCAAGTACACCGTTAACAAAGCTGTACTGCAAGTAACCATACCGACATGACAAAAAAGTCCCTGGTTGTATCCGAATTTGTATTAAAAGTACTTACTGACTCAATTACTTTCCACAATCTATTTTAAAAAGCAACTGAAATTAACATAGTTGCACCCCGGCACACTCAAGATACTTGAAAGCATGCAGCGATCAGGATGAAGAACTCTCCTACAGCAGTAAAAATATGCAAACGTGTTGTCAAGGCACATATGCAAATGTGCTGTCGAGGAAACACGTGACTTCTTTTTTACATTTGGCCGTGGGTGACACACAGCATTTTCTCCTAAGGGAATTCCTTCAGGTTTCCAGAAGATTAGTCATGGTGGTGAGCGAATGCCTATAGCTACAGAGTATTTCTACTCCTCAGGGTAGAGTTGCAATCCTTCCCTAAAAGTGTTCAACTTCCAAACAAGTAGCATTGGGTTCCTCTCTCTAATCTCATGTACCCCACTGCAGGAATAATTAAAGCCTTCTTAGCAACCCTTAGTACTACTGCAAACTTGCTGACAGGTTCTTTGCTGGTTGGGGCATTCCTGTTCACCATGAGCCATCATCACATACTTTCACAGCCCTTCACCTCCCAGTTTGAGCTCTTAACCTCCCACTGCCCCTAAGTCCCACTTGCTCTTGGCATGAGCACAGTGACCTGCACCTGCTGACCTGACCACACTCTGAAGGTGAGGTCCCCATTCAGTGCAGAGCCTGGTGATTTCAGGAAAAAGGGAAAGAGGAGGGAGTGAGGAAGAGCAAGTTGGTGATCGCAGAGTCCTTGAAGTGTTTAACACATCACAGCATCCTGCAGAAACAACTAGGTCCAAGCAAGTCACCTAGCAGCAAGTCACCACCAGGAGAGTGGCACTGCCGGCGCCTGCACCTGAGCTCCCCATGCCACATTATTCTGCATTCAATGCACGGTGCGTCTCCAGGTGTGCCAGCACAGCCAGATCTGTTACTGCTTTGCTTTTCTGTTTCAGCAGCCAGCCTCCATAATCAGCTTGGAGCAGCAGAGCTCCCTGGCCAGCCAGCACTGATTGCCTCCCTCCTGCTTGTGGATCCATTAGAGCACAGAGCTCAGGGCGAGTAATGATCCTCTGCAGTAATTTCTGCTTTCAGCACCAGCCTGCTCATCGAGCTGGGTTTCTCATCTGGCAGTAACATGAACTGAGAACTGATCTCAGTGTGCTTTGCAAGCTTATAAATCTTTGCCTGGGGCCTGAGGTTTTCCAAAAACCTCATGCTCTGTATCAGACCATAAGCCTGAATAAAGCTACCATCATCAAGAAATGCTATATGACTTCTCTTAGTTCTCTGGCTCCTTCTTCAGCATACAGCTGTACCTAATCCCACTTCATCTAGAATCACAGACATCATTATAAATAGCCTATGCAAAAACCACTTGAGCACAAACAATTATTTTAAGCATTATTAAATCATTCCCTCCTCCCTCCCATAAAATGTTCCTGTTTGTTCTTAAGATTAGATCCCACAGCCGTTGTCCATGGAGAAGTTTTATGGATGATTTACATATCCCAGAATCAATCTTTTTTAAGCACTCAGAATAAATGCTTATAATGAAATGCTTGATGACAGACTTACATTGGGGTTGATGCAAATGAATAGTCCAAGACCCCTCACCCTCCACATCATCAAATCTGTATGCTAGAATTGCTTTTGCCTATGTACACAAACTGACCTTACTCATAAATCAGTTCAGCGGTAAGAGATGCACATGAGAGTCAAAAAATAAAAAATAGGGTGAAAAAATACAGCTCAACTGTGCTAACAGCCCTTGGTACCTGGAGGGAGCTGACTACTGAAGCACTCCCCATCAGCCACCCACTCGCAGCTGTGGTCCCAGGGCTTGCCTTGAGTCCACAGGTCCCTGCCAAAACAGCACACTCCAACTCATCTCCATCCAGGCCAGCCTGCAGCCCCAGCACTTCCTTTGGTGCTCACCAGATGACAGGATGAATAACGAGGAGGGTGGTTATGGGCTGTGGAAGGGGCTGTTGCAATTACGAGTTTACTGCAACGGTCATGAGAGGGAAGCACAACCCCACTACAGCCAGCTGCTGACAGTGCAATGCTAAGGACTGAGATGAACTGGGTTTTAACAGTTTTAAATACAGACAGAAGCAGAGGCAACAACTGTAAGCTTCTTTGGTAACGGTGGGGCAAGATAACAGCCAAAAAGTGACACACAAACAAAAAATCAACGGTACCAATAAAAGCAGGCAGAAGAAAGAAAAAAAGCATGCTTAATGACTTTGATCCTCATAAACTTCCTCTATCTACCCATATGAAGTCTGACGGAAATAAAATCAGTTTCTCCTTTTCCACTAAAATCATCTGTGTCGTCTCAATCACTCCTTAAATGGAGGGAAAATTTGTGCCTGCTGCCATGTCTAATGGCTGCTGGAAGCCACCAGAGAGCTTGTGAAATACACCAACAGCCCTAGATGGGAGTACCATGCCATATTGCTTGGAGACTAGCCACCAGGTAATGGCACAACAAACAACTTGGAAGAGTCTCAAGAAAAAGTACTTTTTACAGTAAGGAGAAATTAGGATAAAACCTGCAAGCCACATTTTCTTTTATAGATATACACATGTACACGCACCCCTATATATATGTACACACACACACATCCATCCATTCAGGGATACTCTCTCTCAGTTTTTTATTTTGGATGAAAGCAGCTGTTCTTCGATGTCTGGTCACCATTGATTTGCTTGCACAAAGGTTTAAAATCAAAAAGCACATCAAGGCTATGCAGCTGGGAACACAACCAGGAGTAAATGGAAGGAGCGGAGAAGTTGAAATCCATCAGGCAAATTGCCAGCCTACTGCCTGCTGGACAAATGCTGCTCCCCCGATGTTTGCATTCGTGGGTCCTGTTAGATTGTTTGAGTGGCTGGAGTATTTGTTATGGAGAGAAAGGAAACTGTAATGGAACTAAAAGGGGGAAAACATGAATTATGGATGTTTCGTACTGAGCATTAAAGGGTGAAACAGTGGCATCTGAGAAGCAGGAACAGACTGGAGGAAAAGTAAGTATAGTACTTTTTTCTTTTTTTCAAGCAATTCCCTGGGTCCCATGGTACCCTCAATCCTCTCTTGCATGCAGCTCTCTCCTTGCCATTCCCTTTCTTACATCTGCAGTAAAACAGAGATGGGGCCATCATTTTGTAGGACCAATGTACTTTATATCAAGGGTCTGATTTAGGCTTAACTGATGCTTTGGTTTCAGCATAGCTATGCTGTTGCAATAGATGATTCATAAACCCTGGTCTGGGCGTACTCCCAAAGCATGAGTGCAAAAACAGAAAGTTGCAAGAGCATCAAACTTCTTCCTGGCTCTCTGGAAGGCAAAGTAAGACATGCTTGCACAATGACCCAAACCACAACCAGCAGCAGAAAGCACGAATGCCCATCTTTAACAGAATCGCGGACTGCTTGAGGTGGGAAGGGACCTCTGGAGGCCATCAGGTCCAACGCCCCTGGCTTAGGCAGGGCCACCTGGAGCACATTGCCCATGACCGTGTCTAGGTGGCTTTTGAAGACGTCCAAAGAGAAGACTCCACAACCTCTCTGGGTAGCCTGTGGCAGTGCTCTGTCACCTGCACATGAAAGAAGTGCTTTCTGATGTTTAGACAGAAGCTTCTGGAAGTTTAAGATGCAAAATGAGACTTGCAAGTCTTCTTTAGCTCTTCTAGGGAATGTCCATCCCAAGTTCTCTTTGAAGGGACAAAATCTATGCTGCCACAGGCATTTCTTATGTCAGTAAGAGAGCAGGTCCTGCCTTAAAGCGAGGGGAAGAGGCTCCAGATCTATTAGCACCAAGGCAGGATGGCTGGATCATGATCCAAGCTACAGCATAACAGCTTGTGCACCCAGAGGTCTGTCTCTATTTCCAGTGATAACAAATTGTTGGCAGAAAATACATTACTATGCCTTGTAGCAGAGGGTGCTGTTAACAATAAAGGTGAGATTCACCACAAAATTAAGAGGGGATCTGATCAAAAATCCAGGGTTCTCTGCAACTTTAAATATAATAATGTAATATCATTCTTTTCTTGTCCATCTAGCCAGAAAATGTATCTTCTGAATTGTGAGACACTGATGTTCAACAAAAATTATAGGCTTCTCTGTTGTAGAGGGGATTAAGAGCAGCAGGGAAGATCCTGTTTACCTTTTCCTTCAGATAAAGGATTACATCTCAGACATTATTCTTTCCTTTTCTGGAAAAGGGGGAAGGAGACTGGGTATCATCAATTCATTTCTACTTGAATAAAATCTCTCTTTCTGAAGATTCTCTCAAACTTTTAAACCTGAGAAAGTTACAGAAGGAACATCCTTTTAGGTACACGCAGCACACGTGCACAGAAGTACTCTACTTTCATTATGTTCACACATTCGCTATCCTACCTCAACTCAGGCTGTGGAGTACCAAAGACATGAGCCCAGAGCTAACTGCACTTTCCAGAAACTGTTTGCTAAGTTAGAGGCCATTCTACAGATTTGTCTTCTGCTGTTATCTTATTTTTTCCTATTCTTCCCTAACTCTTTCTCCACAACCTGGTGCAATGCCAGGATAGTGGTAGCAGTAATAAAAGTAAGTGTTATGGAAGGTTTCCAAAGTCCTTGGAAGAGATGTTGGTTGAAAGCAGTTGAAAACAACCCCCAAATTCCCAAATGCATGAGATCAAACCATGGAAAGCCTGAGACTGCTAGTAACTCAGTGATTATAGAGTAGTAGCCTAATGAATAAAGAGCAAACAAATCAAATACATATATTAAATTATACTGAACACAGCAGTCTTGTCGCCATGTATCTTCTAGCAGGGACCAGGTGCAGACACTTCAATGCAGATTAACTTCCAAAATCATTCAAAACTCAGGGTGGGCAATCCAGGAGGCTTCTCTGTCACCACTTCCACCTACTCCTTCACGCATTACTTCTGTGCCAAGGACTTGACTACATGATAATTCAGGCAGCACAAGGGAATACTACTGCAAGTCAGAAAAACAATCTGATGACAGTCATATTTCCTCATGAAAAACACACATTATTTCAACCCCTCTGTTTCAACTTGCTTCTGGTGAACAGTAAACCAAAAAAAAGTTGCCCATATTAAGAAAAGGGAGAGGATGGCTTTTAGTTTCATTTGTATTGTGGTAAAATGTATTCTCCGTCTTCCATATTGCATTTCTCACTATATTTCAGTAAGAATAATGTCTCCCTTCAAAGTGGTTTACCTTATATCCAATTGTTTTGATATTACAGAAAATGCTTTGTACAATGTTCACAGTTTTAGGATTGTTACTATATTTAAAAAACTTTTCAAAGCAAGTCTGTTTCCTTGTAACACTGCAGGAAGACACAGGCTTACAAAGAGTGTTGTGTTTGTGGCAACACTGATTTCTTCTGAGTCATTAAAACTGGACATGGGCAAGTTATTCAACTTGCACTGAATTATTCAAATATGTCCAACAAGGGAGGAGACCAAGATTTAAGACAAAAGTTAGAAGCTCATAAAATCAGAGGTGACTTAGAGCTTCCAAACAGATTATAGTGTAAGTGGTGTCTGGCATTTGGCTCTTTTTCTGGATCTTCTGAATCATTCCCTGCTTGGGTAGGGCCTCTTCATTCCAGAAATGGCACCTTTTCCAATCTAATCCCACCTTACTGCAGCAGTGGAAAAACTGACTAGTCCCTTAATTAAACCAAATTGGCATTGTTGGGAGAGGGCGTAACAATATGCTATTGTTCTGCCATGAAGAACAAAGCTATCAATAAAACGTGGGGGGCTTGGGATGCAAAGCAATTAGCAGGGACTCTGTTTGAAGAATTTACCTTTGTGTCCCTGCAAAAGGGAGTTAAACCTGGGAAGCAATAAAATGTGTTTTGAAAGAATTTGCCTTCCTTACTGCAGAAGGTATGTGAAACATATGCTATAAACCTCTTATGTTAAAATGTTAAAGCTTCTATTGCCTCCTTATTCACTCTCTGAAACTTAATGCAATATTACCTTCTCATACATGCATATGTACGCCCACTTAAAGACCTTACAAAGGCATCCAGTGGAAGCCAGTTTATCTTGTTAAATAGGGGCCCCAGAACAACGTACAGTTGGTGGTACGTGACCCAGAATCAGCTGGTGGTATCCGAGTGCCTGTAAAGTTTAGTCTGGACTTACACGAGGAGTATTGAAGCTTCCTGGCTGAATCTGAATATAGAACTTCATAGTCTTTTATAATATGCTCTTAACAAAGATGTTGACCCTGAAAAGTTGGCTCCTACTTTTAAGAGGCTGCCAGAGCTCCACAATTGTGCGCTTCATATGAGCATTTTATTCAGAATACTTTACGCCAAACTGGAATTGGTTAAGCGGTGGAAAGGCTGAACACCGGGGATTAAAACAGAAGAACATACACAAGAGGTGCTCAGAGAAATGCT
Organism: Oxyura jamaicensis; assembly: GCF_011077185.1. Lineage (NCBI taxonomy): Eukaryota > Metazoa > Chordata > Aves > Anseriformes > Anatidae > Oxyura > Oxyura jamaicensis. The sequence continues at coordinate 62,827,883 of NC_048894.1, read as the reverse complement.
GTGAAGTTGCTGAGGAGAGGCACTGTGATGAGAGGAAAGAAGCACTAGAGAAATCAAGAGCAGCACTTCAGTCGATTGTATTTTCCTCTACAGCTTTTTCATGAGCAGTTTCTGTTGTCTTACAAATTCAAAGACATTTCCAGAGGAGGGATAAAATAAAGTGTGTCATTACAGCATGTAGAGAATAAAGCAGAAAATGCATTAAAAGCCCAATGGACTTTACTGTGTGCAACTCAGGGAGCTCACAACATGACTTCGATGCTACAGTGCCCTGCAAGAGCATGTGGGAGGCCTCCAGCACCCACAAACTTTCCTCAAGCCCTGTATTTTTTTCACCATCCTTCCAAAAAACTGCATACTGCACCAGAAGCCATTTTGGCTTCTTCAGTGATATTAAGGAAATGAACAGTAAGGCAAAGGAATTAGTGATCATAAAGGAAGTGTTTGCTTAAGTGGTCAGGAGGTAATCTAAACATATACATACACATATGTAGGCACATACATGCCTCAAGATCATCGTGGCAGTTTACTAACGTCAGCATCAAAAACAGACATTTAAAGCAAGAAAGAAGCACAAATACAAATGGAAGCATTTCTCAGTCTCGGATAACTCCGTTCCTTCTGTTTCCAGCACAGTCATCACCCACGGGCCTGACCAGTAAGGTCTCATCCACAGCCTGTATCGGGTATGATTAAGACAAATAACTGCAAATCTACCACCTCTCCTGACAGAATAACACTCCTGCATTCTTGCCCTGGTGAAAGGCTCTGGTGTAGGCCTAGCCTAACAATATAAAGTTTCCACTTCACTGGAGCTCAGCATGTCAGTCAGCACATCTATCTCTGGCACAACAAACATGGATGGTGGCAGGATCAACTGCTAACAACGGGGTTGTTCTTCTTATAGCATCTATACCATATGGTGGAAAAACAAAACTGTTGTTTGGCTAGCCCACTTTCCTAAAATATAAAATAAAATATAAAATAAAATATAAAATAAAATATAAA
>NC_048894.1:62660743-62826865 GCF_011077185.1 Oxyura jamaicensis | reverse complement strand
AAAATATAAAATAAAATATAAAATAAAATATAAAATAAAATATAAAAATTTGTACCCAGGCTTTGAAGGCATACGAACAGGCATGCATCCTCCTAAAACTGAGGTCAACTGCACATTCCGAAATGTGAAGTAAAGAAATTGGAAACTGTCAAAAGAAGCAGGCAGAGGGAGCAAAGGAAAAAAAAAAAAAAAAAAAAAGAGTTTCCCATACCAGTAAAGACAGCACTATTCTGTTTTGCAGGCACCCAAGCCTTTGGCATCCAGACATGCCATTGAAGACAACTAAATTAGACAACTCGCAACTGGAGTTGGTATCAAATCATCCTGAGTTTTGCTTCCACAGAAGCTACACACTAAGGTCACCAGAAAAGCTAAGGCTGCTGTAAGTCAGAAAATAAGCATCAGATGATGCTGAGGTTACATCTGTAAGAGCCCACAGAAAGCACAAATGAGATAAGAAAACCGACTGGCACAAAAAGGTGAGAAGCTAAAAGCCAAGAATTAATTACAAAAGTATCCTGCCAGCTTCATCTACAACATAGCATGATACTGCAATGACGTGGAGAAAGGAGCCTATGGGGCGTTGGGAGTGTCACTTGTAATATTTACCCAAATGGCAATCCAGGCAGGCTTTCTATCAGTCTGGTTATTTTCCCTGTAACGATGGCTCTGAAGAGCGACAGGGGCTACATGAGGCTCAAGCCTCAGGTTGGCCAAAACCCACGGCCTCACATAGCTTTTGCTCCGAGTATCAGAGTAACACAGAAAGCTTTTAACCCCCCAGAGGATGCATCACATATCTGTAACTCTAACCCAGACGAGAATGTAAACCTTCCTCAGCTCTCAAAGTCAGGCAAATGGCTCACTCAGCACTTTCCCAGACAACTGCTTTCTTCCACAAAGCATCTGCTCGGTTTGCTGGCAGGATTTTCCAGCAGAGCTATACTAAGCAGAAGGGACAGACCACTCAACACTCAAAATGAAAGTATGCTACAAACGTATAGCAGAGCATGTTACAGCCTATTTCACAGAGTACTACCATTCACTTTTCCCTACTGCATCCTAGAAAATTCCTGGAAACTGTGTGCAGTGCAGAGAAGAATCTTCCATCAACCAAATCCTGAATTTCTGTCTCCAGTAGTACCACAAATACAGAAACATTGGTCAGAAGGGACCATTTGAGGCAACAAGCCCCTCAAAGTTATGACTATCACAAGGAACTGTCGTAAGGTCAGCTGTGGCCTCACCCAGTTGAGTCTTGAGAACCTCCAAAAATGTGAGACACTACGGCCTTGAGACCTCTTCCAGTGTTGCACCAGTTTCTGAGTGAGGAAGCCAACCACCCACTTGCACTAAAGCAAGGGGCTATTTCACCCACAGTGCTGGAATCTGGGTTTCTTGTTGGGCTTCATAAAGCTTCTGTTGGCCCAGTCATGTTTCTCCAGGATCTTCTGGATTGGCCCCCCCGGATCTTCTGGATTGAAGGGTTACCATCTGCCACTGTATCCACCCCCCTGAATTACACGCTGTTATACAGCATGAAAATGTATTACTCATTATAAAGGACAATTACCCTGCATAGTAAATACATAGTAACACATAGTAAATACATAGTACAATAACAGTCTTTATTGACATAGGAATAGCTTTATCTGATTAGACAGATGAATCAAGTAATGTACTTTTTCCCCCTGACCATGATCTGTGCCAGTCTCTTCAAAGGACATTGAGACACACAGCAAAGAAGCCAAGCAGCTTTTCCACTTCCCCCTGCCCCATCCCCATCTCACATAACAGGATGTCACCACTGTCTGTACAGCCATCTCATCTGGTGGCTCCCAAGCTTCCTAGTCGGTTTGAAGCTGCTCTCCATGGAATATTTCCCTTGTGAAACTTTTCACTGGCAAATGCTACAGAGAGGATGTGTCACCCACCAGGAAACCACAGTCACATCACACCTGAGGAGCAAGGGGGTTGCCTAAGCATTTATTTCAGCCTCTCCTGAGCTCCTGAGAAGCAAGGCATTTTTCTGGCATGGCCTTATTAGTGTGCCATATTAAGAATTCCCTTGAAGCAAGCACAGCTGAAAGTTTTTCCTTTATTCTAATATGCACATAGAAAATAGCACAGTTGAGTAATTTTACATTCACTTATCATGGTAATCTTTTTTGTTCTAGTATCTCATGAGTTTGAGACCAGCATGAACCTCATCAGTGGAAAAATCTCATTAAAATGACATGAAAAAAAAAAAAAAAAAAAAAAAAAAGACCTGAAAGTAAAATCTAAAGTTGATCTCATGGAGGGTATCATTGAAAGTGTTAAGTTGTGGAATATTTATATGTGGAATAACAAGTTTCAAATTAGGAGTGTCATATGGGTACCTAACAAGTTTATGTTGCTAGTAACAATGGGTGCTGTTACAAAAGTGGATTAATCATCCTTCAGTCGACGACTGCAAAAAAGGCTGTGTACAATGGGACATGTAATAATTGCTTTCCTACAGTTGAGGACTGTGCACGCAAGCAAGGCAGCTCATGTTTTTTTCTCGGTCAACAGAGTGGTGGTTCTCCACCACAGCTCAGACAGACTGTCATCAGTCTGGGGACCCTGTGAGGATAGAACAGCAATGAAACCAGGACCACATGTAGTTTTTAGTACAATTTATGCTAGCTCAAGGACATCAGTCATGACCTCCCCACTTTTTAAAGACAAATACAATTGCTGTATTTATCACAGCAATAAAAAAAGCTTAACGCACCGCAGTGTCAGTCTCCAAGCTATCCAATCTGATAAGCTATCGCACCGTACAAGGAAATGGGTGGTGTGGCCAGGCCTTGACGGAGTACAGCAGAGCCACTTAGCAACACAACACAACCTCTCAGCACCGCCAGGCATCCCGTTCCCCCCTCTAGAGTCAGGTGTGCCCTCCTGGAAGAGCCGCGTGGCATAGCCCTGCCTCCCCAAAAGGGGCAGAAGCACGTGCTGGACCAGGCACCAGAGAACATCATGTGGCAGACCTGTCCCCGAGTCCCTTCCCTGCCACGGAACAGCTTTCCTGACAGGGTGTTTTCAAGTTGGAGCCTTCACATGCTGCAACCTGTGCATCTCCACGTGCTTCACCAAGGTGGCAAGCAGCACAGCCCCCGCACATATGAACGGGCAGCCAGGGCACAGTCTGACTTTCTCTTGCAACTGCAGATAAAATGGGTTAAACAGTCACCACTCCCAATCAGTAAGCCATGTTCAGCAGCTATTTAAGTGAAGCCAATTTACTTCACAGACAGGCAGCTCCCAGATTAACCTGGATCAGCACTGGGCACTGAGAAAGAGGAACAAACAGCTACAGAGAGGATCTCAGAAACACGTGTTTCTTAAGCGATGCTGAGAATATGCCTGAAGCTGCAGAGAAGTGAAGACACTTCTCCAATATCACATCAGAGAAGAGACAGAGATGGAACACATCCAGAGTGGCTACAAACCCAAGCCATTGCCTTCTGCTCTTAGACCACTTCAATTTTTAATGCTTTGTTTAGACATTTCACAGTATATGAATGCATGTAAGTGCTAATTATATAGTGCAAATGACTCCCACTTCAGATTTAAGGAAAGCCTTAATGCAATATCCATTATTTCAGCATTTACTCTTTGCTACTTGGGTCATTGGTATAACTTTTTAATAGCCTCTGTGCTCCCCTACCCCCCCCTTCCTTTTTTTTTTTTTTTTTTTTTAATTTGGACAAATATTTCCTTGCTATAACTCTGGCTACAGTTTTGGGCAAATGTTGCTAAGGATTTTTTAAGGTGGAAGAATCAGGGGAAGTCAAATGAACAGAAACCTAAAGCATCTTTGGCACTACTCAAAAATGGGGCACATGAAACTCAAAACTTAAAACTATATGAGACATAGAGCTAAACTTAAGTTTCCTTTGAAGACCTAGCCATCGCTGGTAGTTACTTTTCAGAATAAGTCTAGCAGAACCAGGTTCATTTCATTGGACAGGTTTGGCTGACATTCAGCACACGGTTGACCAGTACTAGGTTAGAAGCATGGGAAAGCACTAGCAAAATCCATGGTCTCCCTCTCAGAAAGGCTCGGGCAGGCAGCAGCAGTTTTAGGCTGCGTCTTTCTTAAAGTGTCAAATAAATCCCCAAACACTGAACAGCTACAGCTTAGTCTTAAAAGATCATGCACTATTTAAAAACAACGAAAGTAGAAAACAGGATAAAATAAAACCCAAAGCAGAGCACCTAAGGAATCACACAGGCTGGGAGGACTGCAATCAACATTCATTTCGTTAGGCAGCTATGGTGGAACACGGACACCTACGAACTGCCACGGGGGCTCAAATACATACAGCATGCTGTCTCCATATATAGCAGGGCATAGCAACATTAACAGGTACTACAAAAATCTGTAAAAATGACCACTGCATGAATCACAGAGGACTGTGCCTATGGGGGAATTTGCTCTCACCAGCAAGTTTGTGGGTGGTTTAAGCTCTAAAGCAAGGAGCACTTGTCAAATCTGATTCACCAGGTGTGTAACAAGGGACAATAGCTGTGACTGTGCTGGCAGCTCTGTCACCAAAGGTTTTCTTCTAGAGCAGATGCAAGTGAACTTCAAAGCAAAACCCCAAATCCTCCCAATTTTGAAAGGCTGTGAGCTGTTGTTTTTCTGTTTGTTTTTAAAAATAAAATAAAATTAAAGCTTCTCAGAAGGCCACAAAAAGAAGATTTTGCTGCACACATTATTCTTGCCATCTTCCGTGCCTCGCTCACTCTGCTTATCACAAATGCTTCAGGTGCTTTGGATCCAGGCTGCTGTGAACCCTGAGCAGAGTGAACTCGCTGAACTGAAGTAACCCCCTGCTGGCAAGGATCCAGCCAGACATCTTTGGGGTTACTAGGATTCATGTTCAAAGAAGAGAAATGCTGTCTCTCTAATAAAAATTAAAATTGCCAAAGGCACATGTCTCAGCATTCAGTCGGATATTATGTGGTTGGGATTGCATTGCCACAGGATTTAATAAGAGGAAGTTCTCTTATCTCTCTTGGTTAGGCAGAAAAAAGAACCCCACCAACAAAAAACATGTCTTTTCAGCTTTAAAGAGAAAATAGAAAAGCAGCTGTCATCACACAACCTCTGTATTACTGGAAGTATGAGAGAAAAATAAAGTGCCTGACATTACGCAAGTCTTAGCAGTGTAAGAAAGGTTAATAGAGTTTATTGGACTTCTAATATGGATAATTATAGCATTTCAGCACAGCATCAAAAAGGTAATTTCATTTGTTTTCCTATTTATTCTTCCATGACTAAATTCAAGGCTTTCTACCTCCAAACTCATTTTCATTCATGAGCCAATTAACCAATTCCCTTCGCCATTTACTTTGACAAAATAAATAATTTTTATGCAGCTGTGTAGCATATATAAAGGTACTGAAGCTTCAAGACACAGCAACACATTAATTTCTACAACAGGATGTCATTTGTTTTACAGTCTTGGTGGCCAGAACATCCAAAGAGAAGGAAAATCTCCATGCCTTATCCTGCTGTTAGAGAGTCCACAGAGTAGCATTTTGTGGGGGTGCTGTCTCCATGCCAGGCTGGCTGTTCGTTGAGTATAGTGCCAGCAGGACTTGGAACTTGGTGGTGGCTGCAATGTCCTGCATGGACCTAGTGCAACAGCTCATGTTGCTAGAGGAGGAGAAGGAAGAAGGAGATGGCAGGCTGAAGGTGATGGTCCTTAGAGAATATGGCAGCAACTCCGTTATACAACGGACCTGGCTGTGGCTCCTTGGATGTTCGCTGTCTTTCAATAGTTTAAACAATCAAAAAAAATTATAATAATAATCAAAAATTATTCAAATGTTAACTCTGCTATGGACTATGTACGTGAAATAAAATTTAAAAATCGTCCCTTCCCCTGTGCCTTGAACCCCAATACTTGGGGAAAGTCCAGCCAAGTCACCGAGCCTGAAGGGGAAGAAGAAGAAAAAAAGGGGGGGAAAATGCAAAAATGTCATAATTCGGGAGTACTTCACTGAAGGAAAAAGCTGAGGACAAGATTGCAATTCGGCATCTCACTCTGAATAAGGTCATCTTGAATTGACATCATCTTCTGGGAAAGGAGCTCAAGAAAATGAGCATGTACTGACACAGGAAGAAGAGGCTTTGTGAAAGAAGGCTACAAAGAGAAAAGACAGTCATCATCCCTTCCTCTTTCAGGAGGACAAGAGGAGACGACAATGCACGTACCAGCTCAAGATGCAATCACACAGAAAAACATTAAGAACAGCTTTCCCAGAAAAGCAAAGTATAAGAAGGGAGCCAAAAGGAGCATTTCAAACTTTCCTTTTGCTGTTTGGAGAAGAGCAAGAATATGTCAGGCACAAACTTTACTCTTAGCTCAGAAGTACGGTTTAACAGCTGAGACAGACAGATAAAGCAGCGCATGGAAAACCAGGATAGGTTATCACAGGAGCACATCCTCAACACAGATACTTCCCTCTCCCCTAATGAGGGCTGGGGATACATTCCTCTTTCCCACAGCCCCAAAGAGCAGTGGAAGAATCACAGAATGGCTCAGGTTGGAAGGGACCTTAAAGATCATCTAACTCCAACCCTCCTGCCATAGGCAGGGATGCCACCCAGTAGATCAGGTTGGCCAAGGCCCCATCCAGCCTGGCCTTGAACACCTCCAGGGATGGCACATCCACAGCTTCTTTGGGCAACCTGTCCTAGTGCCTCACCACCCTCACCGCGAAGGATTTATTCCTAATGTCTGATCTAAATCTACCCTCTTTCAGCTTAAAACCCCCTTTAGATAGAATTCCTCATCCTATCACTGCCTATGGCTACATCCTGCCTTCCCAATGGCTGAAGGCTGGCAGATCCCGTGGGCCAAGCAGGTAAACAGCCACCAGCAACTGCTCGCCTCCTGCCTAGCAAAGAAACCTGGGCTATTTGGGTTCAGCTGCAGGTTTATGAAAAAAAAAAAAAAAAAGGCTGCTCTCCAGGTGTGTACACAGCATTGGTAGACTTTTTGCTTGGTCCCAAAGCAGTCAGATAAACCCACATTGCCCCGCCACACGGCAAGGGAGGCAGAGCTGGGGTGTCAGCCTCCTGCAATGAGTAAGCAGGGATGACAGGAACAGAGGTAGCATGAAGAGGAGTTTGGTAACCTCATGGGGTGAGCCAACACTCAACCCCCTGTCAGGAAAACACTGCAGTGAAGAGATGGTCAACACTGCTGCCAACAACCTCAATGCCAGCTCAGCCCTGAGGAAACCTCTCACATGGCATGCAACCCACCTGCAGGGGTGTCTGGCTTTGGCTTCCCTCTCTCCCCACCCCCATCCCAAAACACAGCAGTGTTCAAAAGGCCGTTTCAAGAAGGGGAACACCCATCTTGCCTACAGGATGTGAAAGGCAAAAGGGATGTGGGTTAACGGGAAGGGGTGCAGCAGCACGCCTCTGTCTGCCAGGGCCTTGCAGCCAAGTCAGCACACATGCTACACAGCCCAGGGCAGATGGCTCCTGTGTTGGCGTCACTGGACATGGGACCTCGCTGTGAAACATCCTGACCCCTCTCAGCTTTCTCTGAGCAGACAGCAGCTCTTTCCCTTCCACCAGGCATAGCTGCAAAAGGTTTCAGTCTCTGGATCACAACTGGCTGCACAGTTGGTAGATGTAGCTCCAATTAATCCTGTTATTATTTTTATTTCTTTATGGGCTCTCTTCATGGTTTTTGAACTTTCAGAACTGGCAATGACTGGGCCCAGTCCTGTAGAGGTGACTTCTAAGTTGTTATGCCATCAGGGTGGAACTGGCCGGTATTCATGATTAAAACTGTTCACAGGTTCTAGTAATTAGGAGGAGACACTCTGAAGAGAAGATAAACTGCTGAACTGTGTGCATGAGCTCCTCCATCACACCTCCATGCACCTCAGACCACATCCCACTCCAGCCTCCTCTCTCCTTACATCAAGTCCTTTAGCACTGTACATGCCCACAGATAATAAATTAATATCAGAAGGTGAATGAGAGGGAACAGAAGCACAGCCTGGCGTACTGGAAGAAGCTCTGACTCCACCTGAACTGCTTCACTGCTTGAAGGCAGGAAAAGGGGAAATAACCTAACTGGGATAGATTTGCTTTTCATCCTTTATCTGCTTTGTCTCCTTAGGCTCTCAAACGTTTCAAGAATTGTACAAAATCTTCTGGAGCAGCAACTTTCACTCCTGATACCAGTCAGGTTAATCTCAATGCCACTTGAGATCAATAATACAATTATCACAACATCATGGAATTATAAATAATGTAATCCAAGCTTCCATGGCTAAATTTCTGTGCTAAAAGATGCCCTTGTAAAGACATGCACATACAGAAATATATATTTTTGCCCAACATTTTGTTTTTTCATTGTACTCAGGTTTGGGAAGAAAAAAGGCTGGTTCAGTAGAAAGTCCTCTCCTCCCTGTTCTATTAACCTGCTTTTATTTCCCCTTGCTACCTGCACACAAAGAAATAGCAAACCAGCAGCAAATCCCCCAAATGACTGCAAGCAGGGTCAAGAGGGAAGCACTATTTCTTCATGCTGAAAACCAGAAGGCCCATGGTGCCAAAAGTCTGTGCTTCTTGATGGTCAGCCAGTGAGCAGAGACATTGAGCCCTGCCCAGAGGCAGCCCTGGTAGCTAAGCATCACTTGGAGAAATCCATGGAGCCAACCAGTCGGTCCACCATCACGCCACACAACTGCCCTCTGCCTTGGCTCATCACTAATTCAGGGTTACATTATTCCCATGAACTGCTGCTTGTGTTTCTGCACAGAAAGCATACAAGAGAACATGCTATCCTCCATAAACACCATATTCTGCAAGGAGGAGGGGATTAGGGGGAAACAGTGGCGGAGTGTCTTCAGCAAGCTGGAACCAGTCCCAGCTTCGAACTTCACAATGACACACAGGAAGAAGTTCTGAAAGCTTCCCAGTCAAAGAGTACCCCTGCGTGCCAGGCTTGGGGATGTCTGGACATAAGAATGGCTTTTAAAGCATAAGGACACAAGAGCACTGCACACAGACAATGCCTGTGAATGCAGAGAACAGTGGCTAAAGCTCAGCTTTTTTTTTTTTTTTCTTCCTCTCCTTCTCCTCTCTGGCATTCAGTGTTAATTGTGTTGTCCAGCTTCTTAATCTTATTTAGGTCAGAGGCTTCAATACAAAATGAACTTAGAAACACAAACCTTCTGTGGGAATGAGAAAGCCTGCTTGGCCAGAAGAGGAACTCCCCAGATATTAAAACTGAAGTACAATCATACTTCAGAAAGTGATGATGGGAAGATATAGTGCTTCATGAAATGGGTTGGGCTCAGCCCAGCAGTACAAAATTATACCTCATGCAGCTTTACACATGCTTCCCATGTTATGGAGGCCAATAAAGTAGCTCTTAGCATGCTATGTGCATGATGTGAATCGGAGTCATGTGGATGCCTACGAAGATGTTCCCTGTGGTTTCACCCCGATGTTCTGCCAGCTGCTGCGATTTCATGCCTTCCTCCACCCCAGTGTGCTGCAGTACACTTTCTTTTCCAGCCTGAATAGGTGATAACACCAAAAAAATGGCGATGAAGTGGCAAAGTAGCATAAGGCACCCCTAATGAGCATAAGTGAGAACATTGCACTCTGACCAATGGTGACAGTTTTCCTGGATCGATACTGGGCTTAAAGTAATATAAACAGGGCTCTGCTGTTTGCTGTTTTTCCTCAATGATACTTATGCACCTGCTGGTCTACGAAGTACATGAAGTAGAAATTACAGCCCTTTTACAACACTATTCTCATTCCCATTTCTTGATTATTCTGAGGATAAACTAATCATTACTCCACAGAAAGCATTTCAGGTTATCTGAAGAGGTGTGATTTATACTGGTTTTGTTAACATGACTGCCTCCTAAAGTTATGCAATAAAATCAACCTATAAAAACAACCAAACTCATGATTTAACACCTATAGGCAATAACACAGTACTAAAATATCAAGACTACCATTCAGCACACTCATAAGACAAAACGACAGTATGGAAAAGGGGATGTTAAAATGGGGTGGCAGGGAAACGTGCTGTGTTTGATGGGCTGCAGCAGACAGGAGGGTGGAAACAGGGAATAAGGAAACTGTACACAGATGTGTCATTAAGCAGTATTTTCCAAATTCAATTTGTTTCCCTGCTGCAGTTCAGGTGGCACTAAATGGAGGGAAGGTTCAACAATTCTCCTTTAGTATCAATTATTTTTGCAATGGGAGAACTGCACATGCTTGTGCTTCCCAAGCTGCCTGTGATGGTGCATGGCCAAGCATCTCCCTCCATCCTCATGCCATAACAAGGTACAGCATCCTGCAGCCTGCCACAGGAGGAGGGAATCAACTGGGTTTGCTGAACAAGGAGCCCCAGGTCTACCAGTCTCAGTGATTTCTACCAGTCCCTAGTAACTACCTGGGAGGAACAACTTGAACAAAGCACCAGCAGTAATGAAAATTACCACAAAACAAAAGCACAACAACAGAATCACAGAATAGTCTAGGTTGGAAGAGACCTCCAAGATCACCGAGTCCAACCTCTTACCTAACGCTAACAAATCCTCCACTAACCCATATCCCTAAGCTCTACATCTAAACGTCTTTTAAAGACCTCCAGGGATGGTGACTCCACCACGTCCCTGGGCAGCCCGTTCCAATGTCTAACAACCCTTTTGGTAAAGAAGTTCTTCCTAACATCCAACCTAAAACTCCCCTGGTGCAACATTAGCCCATTCCCCCTCGTCCTGTCACCAGGCATGTTGGAGAACAGACCAACCCCCACCTCGCTACAGCCTCCCTTGAGGTACCTGTAGAGAGCGATAAGGTCACCCCTGAGCCTCCTTTTCTCCAGGCTGAACAAGCCCAGCTCCCTCAGCCGCTCCTCGTAAGACTTGTTCTCCAGGCCCCTCACCAGCATCGCAGCCCTAAACTTGGCCTTGTTGAACTTCATACCGTTGGCCTCAGCCCATCGGTCCAGCCTATACAGGTCTTCCTGCAGAGCCTTCCTACCCTCGAGCAGATCGACACACGCACCTAACTTGGTGTCGTCTGCAGACTTGCTGAGGGTGCACTTGATACCCTCGTCCAGATCATCGATGAAGATGTTAAAGAGGACTGGTCCCAGTACCGAGCCCTGGGGGACTCCACTAGTGACCGTCCTCCAACTGGATTTGACTCCATTCACCACAACTCTCTGGGCCCGGCCTTCCAGCCAGCTCTTAACCCAGCGATGTGTACACCAGTCCAAGCCATGAGCAGCCAGTTTCCTGAGGAGAATGCTGTGGGGAACGGTGTCAAAAGCCTTACTGAAGTCAAGGCAGACCACGTCCACAGCCTTTCCCTCATCCATTAAGCATGTCACCTTGTCATAGAAGGAGATCAGGTTCGTCAAGCAATACCTGCCTTTCATAAACCCGTGCTGACTGGGCCTGATCGCCTGCTTGCCCTGCAACTGCCACATGATAACACTCAAGATAATCTGCTCCATGAGCTTCCCTGGCACTGAGGTCAAACTAACAGGCCTATAGTTCCCTGGGTCTACCCTCCGGCCCTTCTTGTAGATGGGCGTCACGTTTGCTAGCCGCTAGTCAACTGGGACCTCCCCTGATAGCCAGGACTGCCGATAAATGATGGAAAGCGGCTTGGCCAGCTCCTCCGCCAGTTCTCTCAATACACTCGGGTGGATCCCATCCGGCCCCATCAACTTGCGTACATCCAAATGCTGTAGCAGGTCACCAACCATTTCCTCATGGATTGTGGGGACCACATTCTGTTCCCCATCCCCTTCCACCAGCTCAGGGTACTGGGTGACCTGTGAACATCTTGTTTTGCTGCTATAGACTGAGGCAAAGAAGGCATTAAGCACCTCAGCTTTTTGCTCATCTCTTGTAACTACGTTTCCCCCTGCATCCAGTAAAGGATGGAGATTCTCCTTAGTCCTCCTTTTTGTGTTGATGTATTTATAAAAACATTTTTTGTTGTCTTTAACAGCAGTAGCCAGATTGAGCTCCAGATGAGCTTTGGCCTTTCTGATTTTGTCCCTGCACTGCCTCGCAACATCCCTGTAGACCCCCTGAGCGGCCCGCCCTCTTTTCCAAAGATTATAAACCCTCTTTTTTCTCCTAGGCTCGAGCCACAGCTCTCTGCTCAGCCAGGCCGGTCTTCTTCTGCGCCGGCTCGTCTTTGGGCACGTGGGGACAGACCGCTCCTGAGCCATTAAGATTTCTTTCTTGAAGAGCGCCCAGCCTTCCTGGACTCCTGTGTCTTTCAGAACCGCCTCCCAAGGGACTCTGCCAACCAGTGTCTTGAACAGCTCTAAGTCAGCCCTCCAGAAGTACAAGACAGCGGTTTTACTGATCCCCTTCCTGACTTCGCTAAGTAAACAACAACCTCTGTGCTTTCTTGGGACAGTGGATTCAAGCTATTGCAAGACCTTTGTTCCCAGGCACTGTGAAATTGCCTTGCAGTAAATATAGTGTGCAAAGTTTATGGACAACATTTGATCAAGTCTTTACGATACAATGACCCTGGGAAGACCTCAAAATTAGGGAAAAAAATCATCCCTGGGGAAAACAGAAAACCAACAACAGAATAACAATGTAGACACTTGTCAAGTCTCCTGCAGAAAAGTTTTCAGATCATACTTATGTTCCCAATGAAAAACACACATATACCAACTAGGACAGTACTTGCACTTAGTGCTGCTCTGGCTATAGACTAATGCACCATTAGGTATTTTTAAAGCCAAGCCATAGGGAGTTTTGTATGGACAACTTCAGTCATATTCTTACAAATACCAGGATTTAGCCAAATCAAGCCATATCTACACACTGAAGACGAATGACAACACCATGACAGAGCTGATATTCCTTCAGTACTTTCTATTTTTAAGAGACATGCTTAATAGCACTCCGTGTTGAAGAACTGCTAGACAAAAAGATCCTTCTGATACAAATTCAACAGTCTTTCCTCCCAGAGTTGATGTCTCCAAGCACTGTCTTTAGTAAGACAAGATGCATATGAAACAGCAATTGTAAAGTGTCACTGCAACTTGGCAAAACCAGAAAGACTCAACTGAAGGCAGCAAAATAGTTCTGGGTGGTTGTACTGCTCAGCTCCAAACGTACATACAAATTCCTTTTAGACAATCACTCTTGCAAATTAAAAGTAATTCCATGTCCGACATGTCTGGAAGTTAAAAGTCCCATCTGAGGAAGTTTAATCCCATCTGAGGAACAGAAATTAAACACATAACTACTTTCTTCCTTCAAAGCAATGGTACAGGAGCCTTCTCTGTTTGCCAGAATTTGCAACACCCTCCAAAATAAAGGCTACAGTTTTCAAGCCAGTTTTGACTAAAACTTGAAATATCTTAAAAGACACCGATTTTCAAACTGCCGGCCAAGAGGCTTCAGAAGAGGAGAAAGAAATACTGCAGCACATCTTGGAACAGAAGACAGTGTTAGAATGATTTTGAGGAAATATCAAGAACAATCAAAGGAAACTGAGTTCTTGGCCTTGCTGGTAGGTGGGAAATAACACAATTCAAGCCTAGTGGCTTGAAAGCAAAGGCTTGATCAACACATACTTGGGCTAACTGGAAGCACTAAAGGTGTGGCAAGACAATTTAAAAGCCAAGTGAAGCCAGCAAAAAGGCTTTAGTTCAGTAGGACTGGAGAAAGGATGAGGAATGAGGGGGGCACATTCAGGTTAGAAGGCAAGTGTGAGGGTCAGATCAAAGATAGAAGCAGTTTCCTTTCAACTTGAGAATCGATAGACAGATTACTGTATATCTTCTTACTTTCACTTGCATTTTGCCTAAATTGGTGCACAGATGTGCACTTCAGAGCTCACAAAATCAGCTTTACTCCAACCAGAAAAAAAAGTCAAAATGGGACTGGAAGCTCCTTGCAGCAGAAGGTGAAGTGAGACAAACCACAGCAAAGTCCAGGTGCTCTAGATTTAAAAAAGAAATGTGAAATATCACATGCTTAGATAGGGCTTTTGCTTGTCCAGTACAACCTTTATCTATAGGTAGTTTTTCCAGCATTTTTATGGCCAACAGCTCTGTGTAGAAACTGCACAAATATCTATTAAATCCATGAGCTGTTGACTGAGGACTGACTGTTCAGCCTCAGAACTTCTATATTGTCCCATAAGCCATGATTTCCTTTTCTGTGCTAATATTTCCAACACAGAAATTGGAAGTGATTAAGAGCAAGAAATTTAGATTTTTATTTTTATTTTTTGGTAACCAAAGGACAATCTTTTTCAACAGATCCCTGTGAGATATGTTGGAAGCAACCCCAAACTTTACACTGGCTGGATTCTTGCCTCAGGTACAACCCCAGCCCCCAGTTTTTGGGTTCAAACCTCCCTCATCCAGTTCTGCTGCAGAAAACGAAGGTGTGATGCCATCCTGCTCATTGCTCAACACCATGTTTTCCTTAGGGAGGCCAGTGCATAGGACAGTTGGCATTGCTCATAGTTTGGTCTGCATCGATTATGAACTGGGAATGTAAACACAAGGAGAGATAAGGGAAGGAGTAGTACAAAGGACCAGCAGGAAGGTATGGATAGACAGAAAGCCCCAAACTGCACCACTGTTGCTGCCAAAATCATAGCTAAACTCCATCTGGCCCATATAAAGGTTGCAAAGCCCAGTCAGGTGCTGCGGCAGCATTTTCCTGCTCTCCAATGACATTTATTTTCACTCTTAATTCAACAGCAGCTGTGACGTTTTATAAGCAGTGGGGATCTCGGGCCGGTGCAGCAGACTTTCTCTTTCACATGCCGTGGTGCTGGCGTGCACCTTACCACCGTCGCTCATGCACAAAGGAGAACAACTCAGAGACATCACTAAGGTGGCCCTTGTGCTAGTGGACCCCATCTATGCCTGCAGTGGATGAGCCACAACTGCTTACACCAGCTGAAGACAGCGTTACCACCGGAAAATCACCTCCTTGTTTATGAGGCAAGCGGTTCTGAATCAGATGGTAGGGGTTGTTCCCAGCTAAGGATATCCCCCCTGCAGCGATTCACACTGTTACACATTTCTGTCTGCTTACAAGGAGAAAGGAGGAACAAAGCAGTCACTTTATGTATTGTGACCACAGAACTTCCTTGATATGCATTAAAAAGCAACAGAGTTGAATATTTTGCAGTTATTTTTTCAGCACCAAATTAGAATCGCTTCTGGCATAGCATTCTGTGATTCAGTGGCATTAAGCTAGAGATGAACTTGGTTCTTATTTGCTTAAGGAGAACACAACAAGAGACCAAACAGGAGCCCTAAATTAGCATCTACTGTGTATGCACCAGCAGGCCACTTCCAGCTGAGCAGAAAGCTGGCTAACATTTACACCAGCCAAACTTCAGAGGTCATGGACTGGCAAGCGCCATGAACAACGCTGGAGAAAAGGCCATCGGAGCAGGACAGCGTGCGCTCGCTGCGTACAATGGACAGACCAGCAAGGGAAAAGTGGAAAAAACTCAGCTATAAATAAAAAGGAGCCAGAGAAGAACTCCTAAAACAAAAGCAATAGCCTCTTTGTGCTGTATCCAGGAGAGGTTCATGCTCTTTTCCCCTTGTTAGGCGAAAAAACTGCACGTCATTTTTTGCATGACTAACAGCACATTGCAAGCACAAGGGATTTAGGGCAGGAAGCCTGCCACCGCAACACAAAGCAAAATCCTTGTTGATCAATTAGCTGTTCACTAACCCATTAAAAACTAGCTCAGCTGTGAACAATTTTGACAGCTGCTGTAGCTGAATCCATACAGCAGCTAGACAACTTCACCTGAAACACTTAAAAGAAAGGAAAAAGGCAAGCAGAATGAAACTTCCCAATTCCTCCTCATCCATATAAATTTAAGGCAATAATTGCTCCCAGGAGTAGCTTTGTCTGGCGGGACTTACTCCAAAAAGAGCAGGGGGGCATTATTGCACTGCCTCACAGTCCCACACAGACATGGGGCAGACAGACAGCCCGCAGAGCACCAAGGTGCCCTCACGAACCAGGTATGAGTATGCCAGCATTAGCTAGAGGAACCCAAACCTGCTCCATGTGAGCTGGCTGGGATCCTGCAAACAGCCCAGCTGTCTCACAGCCCAGCTCCTGGGGGGAGAGAGCCATGGATGTAAACAAGGTTAATTAGCTCAGCTGGAGCACTGGAAAAATGCAGCACAATGCCTGGTCTGAAACTCACCTGAATTGTTCAGAATAAAGCTGGGTGTCTCTGAACAGCCCTGCATTGTCCCATGTAGACAGTCACTGCAATGAATCAACAAGCCCTGGAGCATGGTCCATGCAGAAATGCAGTACTTGAGTAGGGGAAAAAATAATAACTCAACATATAGGTCACTGGGGACTGCCTGCTGGACTCATCCTGCTGCAGATAGAACGTGTTTAATAACCACAGTATTCCTGGCCAACATTAGCATCTATGACAATATGATCTCAAATGTACTTTTCCATATGAATTATTTTTTCCTTGTTATTTACGTGCCGTTCAACTTCTGCAACATCTGCCCATGCAGGGGGCACAGTCAGGGTAACCATTTTTCTCCAGTAACCTCTTAATTACCAGCCTCTATTAATTTTACCAGCAGCACTGAAAATAGCAGTGCAGGGCTGAAGCCCGGCTTCTGCCTTTAAAACCTCCCCAACACAAGGATGGAAATGAGGTGAGCAGGGCTGACCTTCCCAGCTGCTCTAAAATACTTGTCGTGCTTGAAAGAGGCACCCGACTTGACCATGGAGTGGACGTGCTGCCCACACGAGGGGAGGGAGGCAAAGACAAGACCTGGGCAGAGGGAAAGCACATCCTCACCTCTGGCACAGGAGAAGAGCTGCTTGGGAGGTCTCACTTACACCTTGCCAAAGCTTTTGAGCACTCAGACACTCCTTTGCCAGCAGCATTATTCTCCAGTGAATCAGAGCTTGCTTTGAATCCTAGCTGGCAAAGTCTCCCCTTTAAAAAAAAAATAAAAAATCTGGAAATGAAGAAGCAATTGTGTTCCTATTTTTAACCACCGTTATTAATAACATGCCACAGTTCTTGTCTCCATCGCCCCACCATATATTATAGCATTGAGAAATTACTGCAGGCTGTTGTAATTATTTCGTGAGGCCGCTGTGCCTCTATATGTCAGCTTACACCTGCGCTGCTACGAAGAACAAAGCCGTTTAAAAATAAGTTATATGAACACTATAATCTGTGTCCTATCAACTTCTCTCTGCTCATCTGGCCGAGCCTGGAAACTGTTATTTGGGCAGGGCTCCCAGTGACTTCAGGGAATGCTAATTACAGGCTGCAGAGAAAGTGTTTTCCCCTAGTTAAGCAGGGCTGACTGAGTTTCCACTTGCATGATGTCAGGAATGGGGGGTATTCAATTCCCATGTTTGTAGCCCCTTGGCTTGGCTTGCTCCCATCCTTTCCTGGTAAGGACAGCACCACCAGCATCTTTTGCCTTCAGGAGTGCTCCTGTTGCTCTTCTTAAGCTGCAGCTACAAGACTACTGCTGCCAGGAACTGTACTGTGAGCTCCAAAACCACAGAAGAATCACAGAGCATTAAAGATTTCTTCTTACAGGATGCAGCTCTACGCATAGATGCCTACTCTGCTTTCTATACTTGGGAAGCATAACTTTTCTGAGATGCAGAGCAGGATGAGGTTGTAGCCTTGTTGTCCCTGAAGCAGGCAATAAAACACTGATTACTAACTTCATCTACCTATTACCACAAGTTGGCTGATCCATTCGATATTTGCTGTGTAGGATACAGCAAATCCTGCAGAATCTGTGGAAGTAATTTGGCAGCTCTGATTTACCAGAATACCTACAATCTGCAACTTGAATTCAGTGATGTGAAACAAACATGTAGAATAGCCCTGAAGGCGTGGATTGAAACTATGCAGACATTAAGTGCTGCCAGATGTATCAAGTCCACCTGTTGGAAATTTTACACACACACACACACACATATATATATACACATATATAACAAATGCTTTCCTCACTGACCCATTCCATTTCAGGCTTTGTGGTACAAACAGCAGTGGCACGGTAAGATTAGAATAAAAGCCAGGGGAAAATAGGTTTTATTTTCCATGGATAAGCTGACTTTTAACTACACCGCTCCCCCAGCCACATTCTCATCTTTAAAGGTGGCACACAGGTAAAAATGGCTGATTAGGGACAGTTGCTCAGATGTTCAAAGAATACACTCAGTTACACATGAAAGTAAGCCAGATGCCCCGATCACCCTTTAAAAGAGAAAGTCCCTGCAAAGGTCACAGGGTTGGAGGACAAGAAAACAACAATAACAACAAAACCCGCACAAACCCAATGGTTCTGCTGCCACCCCAAGTTTTGTCCTCAGAGATATCATAAGATGCAATTTAATGGCTTAACATGCATCTCTACTTGTAGCGTTCATAAAGAAACCTCTTTGCAAAGTATCCCTAGAAGATACCATCTAAAAAAAACCTCTTTATTCTCAAGTTTTTTCCTGGAGTCACAGAAGGCAGGATTTCCTACACATTACATAAGGAAAGGAGGGTGCATTTGTTCTTTCACAGTTTAAGTCTTATTAGCACAGTCGAGTCACTTGAGCCAGGCCTCTTTCCTGCTCTTTTATTGCAGGGGAATTATTCTTGGCAGGGCCCCAACACAGCATTAGCCCACCAGAGAAAAACGAAACAGACACAGAAAGAGACGCAGAGCAGAAACACCTCAGGGTTCTGCTGGGTCTCTGTGAATGGTGGTGACAGGAGAGAAATGACAAATGCAGCCTGGTGCCAGGCCTCCGAAGCACACAAGAACTACTGCTACTACTACTGGACACTGTCTGTGTGGGAGATATGTTCCATTTCCATCATTCTGCTGGGAAACACGACCACGAACTGGCAGGCAGGTGTTGGAGGTCCACCACCTCATCTTTCCTAAAGAAGGCACCCAGCACAAGAAATAAACTATTACCCCCCATAATCATTGCACCATCCCTCAGTCCAGGCTCAGAGATGTGACACGAAGAAAAAACCTCACCCTATTGAACACAGAGGAGCAATGGGCAACCATTTTTCCACCTCCTTTTGTTCTGAGGATGATGAGAGGATGCTCCTGGGGTGACTGCTCACCTGGGCACTGAGCTGGAGGAAGCAGGACTGCCTCCTGGAAAGAAAAGCTGCCTCCCCTGCCCTGCTACGCCATGCACTGTGCCAATCCCATGGGCAGGTTTCACACTGCAGAAGCAGCCACTTTCTCCTCATCCTTGGTCCCTGTGGGCTCTCCAAGGCTATCCTCTCAGCTCTTTTGGGAAGAGGTGTCAAATCCAAGCATTACAAGGGGAACGCCTGTCTGCCTGCTGCCTCTTGGTAGGCAGGTTGGGGCCGAGCTTCACCTTCCTGCAGCATGAGCTCTGACACAAGTCTCTGAGCAAAGGAAAGTGAGGAACAGAATACCAAATTCTTACCTTAGAAACCTCTCCACTGCCATCAGACCCAGCTGAAGACAGTTAACAGATCACAGTGCTCGCGGAAGAGGGGCTGGCATGTTGGAAAATGTAACAGACATTAACCAACAGAGAAATCATGCCAAGACAAGAGAGAAATCACAGCAAAGTTCAAGCCTTACAATAGCACCTGTGTTTGTTGCTCTACAGCAGTTTGTGCAACAGGTGTTAAGGCTTTATTACACACACATTTTGCATCAGGAAGGGCTAACTGCACCAACAAGCTGAGCTTAGCAAGCAGCAGAGAGAAAGACCAACCTGACTCACTTGACATCTAGAAGGCTAGAAGGAGCCAAGCCATGGTCCATGGAATGTGAGCCCCAAACCTAGTGCCTGGTGCCTCATCATCTTCCCACCACATGCTTTTTTAAAATTAATATTATTTATTTTTTGAGAGAGTGAGGGTTCTGGCTTTCAGACTGTCAATTTCCATTTACTCAATTGCAAAGTGTCATTACAAGGAAAAAAAAAAAATGTCTTCAAAAAGTTACCACTCAGTATTGTGAAGCACACCTTCTAGCAGTTGGAAAGCCTCCCCCACAAAACGTGCTGGGGAACATGCACAGCTAATTGCTGCCCTCAGCTACAAGCAAAGTTTCAAGCAAGCAATTAAACTAGAAGATGCATCCCTAGGGTGCTCTGTGTATCAGTTGGCACTACACACACCTGTGTCATGCTTCTTGCTGGAGTCACAGAGTACATCCCAGCCAGAGACAGAAGTCACAGGGTACCACAGCAGTCACGAGCTCAGTTTATGGCCAGGAGAGACAAGTTTCATGCAGGTATGGATGAAGAGTGGAAAGTGTTCCCTTCCCTCGGGTAGGGGACAACCCGTGTTCATCTGTGGACCTCAGTCAGAGGAAACATCTCCACTGGGGCTGCAAATCCTTCCCATGAAGAAGCTCGGTGCATTTGATCTGAACTCGCCATGCCAAACTAATGCTACATTTTTTTTTGAGGTGTGAATAAACTGTTGATGACTTCTCCCCAGCCTTGATAGCAGATGGCAGCTGGAACAGGCGTCCTGCAGCCTGCAAGGAATGCCAGCTCTATCGTGCCTTAAACAAATCTCATGTTTGCTGTACCACGTCTGCAAGAAATGCCACGGGTTTGGGCAAATTCACCCACGTTTGATACTTTAATCCAATTAAGTGTCATGCTCGCCTCCACGTTCACCATGTTAATCTCTTCTAAAATTACCCTCTAGTCCTCTGAATGAAAATACCTCATTCCTCCACTCCACACACAGTGATAAACATAGATCCTTGTAATATAAGAAAGAGGCTGAGGACCTTGCTGTATTTCTCTACTTTTGAACCACAGTGGTGGATTTCAAAATACCTTAGCAGTAGCAGTCATACTCACTTATTTGGTATACATTCCTTTTGCTGCTATTCTTAAGAAATTTAGCACTCTGGGGAGCGTGTGGAGTATATTTTCCCTCCTCCACTAGGTTACTCTGTGTGAAGTTTGACCTTTTCTTGCCCCCCCCCCCTTTTTTTTTTCCCCTTAAATAAAATAAAAACAAATGAATGTGTTGTCCTTTTCCCTTCCTGCAACTCTGCTCTCCCAGTGTAAAGGCTGCCCAGGGCTTGAAGAAAGCCTCATCTTCTGGCCTCACCTGGAAATAAGCAGCAATTTCCCCCCTTGCTAATGCCTGAAGGA
Organism: Oxyura jamaicensis; assembly: GCF_011077185.1. Classification (NCBI taxonomy): domain Eukaryota; kingdom Metazoa; phylum Chordata; class Aves; order Anseriformes; family Anatidae; genus Oxyura; species Oxyura jamaicensis. The sequence goes on along the minus strand of NC_048894.1, from coordinate 62,805,613 downwards.
ACAAGCCCAAGAGGTCTCAAAGCTATTTGAGGTGAACTAGACAGGAGGGACAAAAAGCCACAAACAAGAGATAAGCATTAAAACCAGCTTTTCAACTGGTGTTAAAGTCCCCATACAAAGATCTGCAGCCCGGATTAAGATTCTTTGCTGCTCCTTAATGTTTTTAAAACTGTCTTCTTGACATGCTGTGCATTTTTCCTGGATTTAGAAAGCTATGGGAGGCAGGCTGTCACACATTCTGCCACAAAGCAACCCTCCAGTCCCCAAGACCACACAGTACTAGCATGCAGCAGCATGCTTATTTACATGCAGACAGTGGTGCACAAAGTGCATTAGCAAGGCAGCCAGGCAGACGCTCCCACAAGCTAAGCTGTCAAGCTAAATAGCCTTCAGGTCCACCAGAAAAAGCTTTGCTGCTCAAGTTTCTAGCTAGGACCAAGCATGGACCATCTGCTGAGCTCCTTAAGCACACACCTTTCATACAGCACTGATTTTGGTAGGCTGAAGCACTGGTAAGCCCTGTGCAATGATGGTTTTTTGACTGAAGAAGCAAAAGATCAACAGAAGTTGATTCACCCGGGCAAAGATTAGTTTGCAAGTCATTTTTATCAGTTTCCAGGGTCCAGAAAGCTGGTGCAGGGAGGCAGACTGTGGACTTCACACACACACAGGCAGCTTCTAAGCTCTGCTAAGTTTGTTTTACAGCTACAAAGCTCCATGGACTGCAGCTACACAGCACGAGCAAGAGGAAATTCCTTCCTGTTGCTCCCTGAGGTGCTGAGTAAGACTTTTCCCAACATACACTTTTATTACTGCATTGTGTCGACTTCTCTGTTCCCATATTTACTTTCCCAGGAAGCTTTCACAGGCCTGTCTGTGGATGCATATCACTCACTCATTTCTTTCCAACTTATCACAAGTGTGGTCAAGTACAGAGAACAATTGCCCCATACTCTTCCTGTGTGATTGATGGTATTTGTGCAATTAAACAGAACAGCACAAAAAAACTCCTTCTAGCAGGATCCTTTAAAATTTCAAAGTTTCAGAGAGACTATTCACAACCCCCAATACACCTGCGTACCTGCTGGGTTAAGTTGGATAAAAAGTACCATGCAGGCTAAAAAAAAAAAAAACAGAAGCAAGACAAAGTTATTATCATGCTCTGCATTCACATACAGGCTTATTTTATATGTCACTTTCTTTGCTTATCATTTTTAACAGGTGGATTGTTTTGAGTGCCCCACCAATGCTGAAGATGCAGAAGTGGCAGACAGTTAACACTTTACCAGACGAGGCCCTAAGATGAACAAAGAAATCCCCAGAGCCACTTCTCTTCCAGAACTGGGATCTAATAATCCTAGCCGGGCTGTTGTCTCCATTTTGGCTATCAAGCAGTCGTGGCTGGAGGGTGGTGATACATGCTTCCTGCATCAGAGCATCAGGCGCCCAAACAGCATGCCGCAGTGCATGGGGAAAGCAGCACAGAGGTGTCTCTGCCTGGAAACACTGTACCACGATACAGGATGCCAAAACACTGTCGCTGTCTTTCTAGTGTGCCTGACCTCTGCCACCACACTGACAATAACTGTTAGGCAGCACAGCAGGACAGTACCAGAGGACGGCTCTCGGAACTCCCAAGGATAAGTTTGTCAGCATTTCCTTTCCCCACCATATCCCCTCTTTAGTAGTCTGAGAGTCACCTGTCTGTACTAATTTCCAGCTGGGAGTTTGAACAGAAGCCAGAGAGCAAAGTAAGCCTCTCAGTGCCATAAACTAAACACCAGACCCACTGGGACAGATTTAACATGTGGAAAGGAGAGGGCAAAAGTTACTGCAAAACCCTCATTGCATTCTTACAGTTCTGTAGAAAGCAGAGTATAGCAATGAAGTATTTTGGCAGAGAGATACCCCCAGCTCTGCTATGTGCCTACCTTACAAAAATTGCTCTTGGCTTCTCAACCATTAACAGGAGAAGCACTATCCCCCTTTGGTAGCAAAAGTCAGCCCAGCCACTGACCACACGACAAACAGATCTTGCTCTGTGCCCATAAACCCAGTGAAATCAGGGCTGGCTGGCTGGCTGGTGCAAGTGTCAGCAGCCCAACTCTCCCCAGCAGATGCCCTGCCGCCAGGGTAAAGGGAAGATGCAGTCAGTTGCACCAGCCTGGCACGGGGGCAGTCCAGGCAACTGCCCCACACCTTGTGGATGAGCAGCGCCCCCAAATTAGCAAACACCTGATGACTGCTCATTAATGACCTGTGTCACCCTCACGAGACAAGCTGTGGCATTCCATGCTCATTACACTGCCCAAAACATCCTAAGTGTGCTCTAAAGTCTTTTGATTACCCCCCTAATGAAGAGTGGGTCCAAGGGAGGGCAGACTACAGCCCCAACACTGGGTTAAGGAGGTCACCACCCAAACAAAACTTTATAGAAGAGAAACACTAGAAGGTTTCAGCTTGGCAATGAGAACATAACTGCTGCAAGGCTCTGAGAAAGGCAAAAGCAGCTCTGTATCCAGCCTCCCAAAGTGGCACTAAGATGCTCAAGAAAACACTGTGAGAAACGGGATATACATGGAGTAGCCCTTCTGGTATTCCCTCCTGGTTTCTGGGAGGGAAGACAAGCCTGTAACTTGTTCAAAAGGCTCACACCTTGATGAAGGACACATCCTCGATCACAGTAACAAGTCTTAACAGGCCCACTGTGACCAACCTTAACAGCTAAGTCTTTCCCATATTGATGAGCATAAATACCCATGCACATCCTCAGGTGGCCTATCATCGTCTAAGGACTGTGGTGGCTCTACCATGGGACAGTGACTACAGCCCCAGCATTAGGACTCAATCAGAAATCCACCAAAAGAAGCAGGAAACATTTAATAACCCCAGGAAGAAATGAGGCATGCAAGGTACTAGGATCACAATGGGACATTGCACTGCTTAAAAACCCAAAGGGATTGACCTACAATCCCATGGGAAGCTGGGACTACCGGACAAGCGTTGCTTCTTACCTGTTCTCCAGCAGCGTCATGCATACGACCTCCCGCACGCCTGGGTTGTTCGCCTTCTCAACAGAGCAGCTCTGCAGGTTCCAGGTGGCCACCCTCAGCACGGGTCTCCCATCCCTCAGCCCCCCGAACATCTCCACTGACGGGCGAGTGGAGATGATCTGGGTTGGGCCCCCGGGGGGAAAATCCAAGTCTTCACTCTGGAGGCTCAATGAAGTGGGGCTGGGATGAGGCTTGGCCAAGAAGTTGAGGCCACCATTGGTGTTTGTCGAAGGGGGTCGGGACCTCTCCGCAAAAATCTGATGCCTGATTTTGTCTAGGAAGGAGGAATTGATACAGTTCATCCTCACCAGGTCCTCAATACTTTTGAAGGGCCCATGCTCCTTCCGATAGTCCACGATGCTGTTGGCAATCTTCTCCGTGATGCCGCGGATACTCATGAGCTGTGCTGGCGTGGCGGTGTTGATGTTGATCTTGGTGGCAGACAGGTGGTGCTCAGAGGCCAGGTCCTTCCGCAGGGAGCTGGGCGAGTGCTGCGCCGAGCTGCCCTTGCTGCTCACGCAGATCTCAAACTTCACCTGCTCCAGCTTGGCTGCCCCAACCCCGCTGACCAGTGCCAAGTCCTCCACCTTCTTGAAGCCGCCAATGTACTCCCGGTACTCCACGATGTTCTGAGCCACTACCCGGGTGACCCCGGGCAGGGTCATCAGCTCCTCCTCCGTGGCTGTGTTGATGTTGAGCCTCTCCTGGTTGACAAGGATGTTGCTGAAGTTGCACGCTGCACTGAACTTGCGGCTGTGGCACAGGTCACCGGGGTCCCGGGGGATGGAGCGGTGGCAGCCCAGGTTGCCCCCCATCTCACTGCCACCACCACACCACCAAGCTGCCGAAGCCGAGGGGGCCTGTGAGCCCGGGCCTCATGGACCCCACGGGTGCCTGGATGGTGGGGGACAGACCCCAAAACACTTGGTCAGCAACCACGGAGGGCTCCCATACCCTTCCTCCTCGGGGTCCACCAGCCGTCTACTCTCTGTCCACCGGACAGCGGGGAGAAGCGGCCGAGCTGCCCCCGCCTCCGTGCCCACCCCTGCCCCACGGCTCCCCCACAGCCCCCAGCAGCTCCGGCTGCTGCCGGGCCCCGCCAGCGGTAGTAGGAGCTCGGCGGCAGCGCCCGCCCCTCGGCCGGCCGCGAGGCGGGGCCTGCCACCGCCACCGCCTCCATCACCGCCTCCCCGGGCGGAGGAGCGGGGGCCGGCGGCCGCCTCCCGGGACAGGCTTTTTTCCGGGCCTGGCCGCTGTGAGACGTTCCCAAGCCCCCTCCGTGCACCTCGCCACCCCCAGGGGCACCCCATGAGGGCTGAGGCCCAGCCCCGGAGTTCCAGGGGCTCTCCCCTCCGCAGCTGGAGGGGCAGGAGTTAATTAGTTATCTCCACAGGTTTTGGTTTGCTTAACGCAGTTGGGTGAAGTCTGCATGTCTTGGTGGTGGTGGTTCAGATTGGGGGCACAGCTCGAGACAACGGGACAGTGATCCTCAGGCTGAACCACCCCCCCCCCCCCCCCCAGACTGCTCCTCAATAAGTTAGCATATCTACCTCAGCCCACCAGCCCTGGTCCACTGTAGTACACCCAGCCTCTCCCTGGCACAGAGCACCACTGTCCTGCCCTGAAGTCCTTGCTGCTTATTGCCTATGCGCCTCAGCTGGTTTTAAAGAACCTCATTTGTGTCCCAAAACCTGCAGCAGCCCACTGCAGTCAGTGTTGGTAAAGCCACTGAGGTGTTTACCTGGTTTCTGGTGCACCAAGTCTCATGCTGGGCTGGCTGCAGTGCTATCTGGAGCCAAATGAGCTCACTCCAAACCAGCTCAACTATGCCCACACAGAAGTGACTGCAATGTCAATGAATCCTAAATATAATCAGTGGGTGTAATTGCAAGGAAGGGGGAGGAAAATTGAAAGAAGGAGCAACATATGCTTGCAGATGCCAGCTACGCACCCCAATGCTGACAATTCACATACGTTTCATTTATCCAGCCAGAACATGATGCGTGAGCATTTTCAACTTCAAGGCTCTGGACTGTCCCTCTCACAAAAAATCTAATCACCTTGCAATAGTGGCTTATATATGCATTTTCCATGGTAAGTTAATGGAAATTATTTGGGTTCACCTGAAATAAAAAGCTGAATTTATGTAGCTTCTTGATTAAAGGCAAGGGGAATGTGATGTGAATTAGGGAGTGCAGACTGCACCAGGCTTTTAGCTTGCACGTGGTCACTGCTGCTATGACATTTGCACTAGATATTCTGCTGCAGATCACACATTTCTCTCTACCTAAGCAACAGAGTTAGCAAATTATCATTACTGAAGTGGGTACTTGCTGCATTAGGGCACTGGCTCTTTGCTGACTGCTGGAGCGGTAAAAGTGCTCACTTAGGTGATTAAATGCTTCCATGTCTACTGGAAAGTGCTCTGTGCACTGCAATAACAGTGGCCAATGCAGCAGAAGTCATGCTGGGCCTAATTTTGCTGGGATAATACTAGCACAGAGCTGGAAACAATTAACCACTCATCTGAATATTCTTTGCGAGGCAATATTATTACCGTAATAGTTCCAGAAGCTGTTATCTCAATGGAGAACATACTCTTCTGCTTTCTACCATAGGTTGCTTAGAATTGATTCAGGCTCATTAAATAAGTTTTGAAGCTGAAGAGCACCAAAATCAATTTGAGGTATGCCCCCGTGACTGCAGGCAGCGCCAGCTTTTCTGCATTTCAGACAGCAGGCAGGAGCATCTCCAGAAAGATGACAGGCATCACTCCTGTCCAGCATTTTCTATTGTTAGCAACTACTCAACGCTTCTTGAGTCTGCAGCATGAAGATAATATGCAAGTCTGGACACAGCTGCAGTGTGGATGAGGATGCAGAGCTCAGGTTTATACAGGGGGTGTCCCATCACCTAACCCGGAGTGTGACCTATACTAATGGGGATGCAACAGTGAGTAGGGAGGATATCACTCCATTAGCCCCCTTTACCCTGATTCTTTCTGGCAAGACTATGAAAAGGAGAGTTGCAGGGAGTTTACTGAGCTCTGAGTCAACTTATGACACATCTTGGCATTCTCAGAAAACTGCCAAAAGATGTGAAAATGTACAGCTTTGGTCTGTATTTTAAAAGGTTAAAAAAAAAAAAAAAAAAAAAAAAAGAATGTACTGTCTTGACATCAGTGTTAGGCAACCTATTACCATGAGAGAGCTAACAACAAGGTGTAGCCAGTAAATGATTGAAAAACAATGTCTAAAATTACTGACAGACAGTGCAGGCAACAGAAAATAGCTCTTGTGAAACATGGGTAGATATTATGGTTTATCTTCAACCCAATCACAAGCTCAATGATTGATTACGGTCTGCAGGTACACTTGCTGGCAGGGAGCCTCCCCTGGGCTGCTCACCACCTCATGTGGCAAGAGGCCACAAATCTGGGTTTCCTGGACCTCTGTCAGCCCAAACAGGTTATAGGGCTCCAAGATGCTGTGGGTGGCTTATTCCTCAGGATCTGCAACTTATTGCCGACCAAACAGCTGGCTGCCCACCAAGGCTGGCTTAAAAACTTCTCAGTGCCTGCAAAATGAAGTTTTGCCATGGTGAGGATGTGAAGCTGAGGAGCACCTTGAAGGGCCAGGTGGGCGTCCACAGTGAGAGGACAGGGAAGGAACCCCTCAAAAGGCCCACACTAGCAGCCATTGCCCATCCCACGTAGCACTTTCATATATCAGTATAAAGCACAGCAAAGTGGGCAGTGAGGAAGTAACTATTTTATCACTACCCAACAGCCATTTGTTGAGCTTGGGCTCACTCTGCCACTGCCTAGAGCTCTCCTAGCTGCTTCTGAGGCAGAACTGCTCACACCCTGTTCCCCCAAACACAATAGCCCAGGGGTGAAAGCTTCCTGGGCAGCTGAGTGGCATAGGGACAGGCAGCCAGCCACGTGGGAAACCCAGGGGTAGGGCAATGTCGTCTGCTTGCTGGCTCTGGAGTTATTCCCCCGTAGGAGTTGTTCAAAGAGGAAAGAAGAAAACAAACTAAACTTATTGATGAGAAGGAATTTATCCAACACCTTCAAATTAAATGCTTAAGAAGGAAATGGAATTGCCTAAACCCAGAACGTTGGAGTGGATGAAGATATTGCTGATGCAGGTGCTGCTGAGCAATGTCATTTGACTGAAGTCATGCAAAGAGTCAGCCTGGAGGGCACTACACTTTTAAGCCTTAACTTCTCAAGATTTTAAGATGGCCTTAAAATCTATCTTCATATTTTCTAAGATGCATCATCTATGTTGCAGAGACTCTGAACCAATAAGCTGTTTCATGAAGGACAGAAGGAGCCAAGAGAATACCACAAAGTTCACCTTCAGTCCTCAGGCTGCAACTGCGATTCCTACCAGCCTACCATGTGATAGTAGTGCCTTTTCCAGCTCTTGCTCACACAGCCTTTGGGAGTCAGGGGCTTGGCACTGCAGAGCGGTCATGCATCACAGACCTCAAAGGAGAATCACATGTAGATGGCTGTTACCAGGCTGTTCCAAATATAAGTTGCTTCCATGTGTCACCCTTTTTAACAGGTTTCCTTCTCGTGGAAAGAAAAGGTGCCCAGGAGGAAGAGCCCTTGCAATGGGATCTTTCCTGCTGCAGACTTCTCTACTGGAATTTTTTAAAATGCCACAGCCCCACTCAGTGGGTGGAGGTCACAGGGTCTGGGCTCCATCCAAATCCATGGAAAGAGTCCTTTTGCCTGCAGGGGAGGAGGAACTGTAACGTGCTCTCAGGAAGTCACACAGTGAGCATGTCTTTAGACCTGCTGCACTGGGCTCTTAACGGGTAAAGACTTGAACAGGAAACTGAATAATTGCAATATTTGTATTTTTATTAAAAGGACTTATTAGAATAATTGTTTTCTTCTGAGAGTACATATTCAGTAACCTTGTAACAGAGGCACAAGGCAGAAAACAGACGGATTTTTTTTTATTAAGACAAGTGATAACAAGTAGGAGTTAGCAATTTCATGAGCAGTGGAACTTGTGAAGTCTGATCTCTGATGGCTCTTTCCTCTGTTGATTTTCTGATGTATAGTAATAACATTGAATATACATCAGTCTCTCAGCAGTGTCATTTATTCGGATGTCTCTGGACTATTTGGCCATTCCTTTTGTGGCATTTGTAGGAACTTGGCATTTTTGAGACATTTAAACTCACTGTCAAATTTGCTTGAAATTAGCTCACATGCTAATAAAATCCTTGGGGAGGGAGTGACACGCAAAGTAGCAGGGAACACAATCACATTAATATTATTTTCTTAGCAATCCAATGTCTGTGGTGTGAGCTCTTTTTCCTGTAAGACATTTTATATGTCTGCCAAACTGGTTGCAAAAAGATTAAGTGATGTCACAGGCACTGGGTTGCCAAGTTACGGGTGTCACATCCTACAGAGAAATGCTACCTCAGAAGGGCGAGCAGAAGTGATTCATCTTTATGCCTGTTAGGCGTTCCATGTGGTTGCTGTTGGGTCTGAAACACCGATCCCTCCCTCCCACAGGAGATCTGAACCACTGGCCCACTATACTATTTCATTAGTGCACAGTGGAACATCTCATCCAGGAGGTAAATGAGAGCAAGCAACATAGAATCATAGAATATCCCGAGTTGGAAGGGACCCTTAAGGATCATCAAGTCCAACTCCTTGCACTGCACAGGTCTACCCAAAAGTTTAGATCATGTGACTAAGTGCACAGTCCAATCTCTTCTTAAATTCAGACAGGCTTGGTGCAGTGACTACTTCACTGGGGAACCTGTTCCAGTGCGCAACCACGTCAGAGAAGACATTCTCCTACAGATCTTGGGATCGATTTCCATTTTTATTAGACAGTGGGGGAATCATTTTCATCCCCCACATCTGAGGTGGCACTGTTAATTACTCAGGTATCCCTGAGGTCACAGAGCCAGAAAGGAATTCAAAAATACAAGCCATCCCTTGCCCCAGGCAGACACCAAAGCCATGTCTACAAAAGCAGGCCTCCAATGGTGGTGGCATCTCCTGAACTTCCCAGACTAGAGACATGGCTTACAGCGGATCTGTGTCACAGCTAATGTTTTCTTTGAGGCCCAGTCTGGCAGACCTCTTGTAAAAATGCCCATAAAACACCATTTTGTGATTCTGGAAGGGGACAGAGACAGGATTTGTGACTTGTGATCAAGGTGTCTCAGTAGTCACTCTGGAAAAGATTTCAGTAGTTCCACTGAGAAGCAAGTGTCCAGCAGATTTTCATGAAAAAAAAAAAAAAAAAAAAGTGGGCAACAAGATTTTAGGCATCTCAAGAGCTAAGCATGTTTAATACCAGAAATAAAGATAAATGTTGAAGCCTACCTCCTAATCATTTTGTTATTTCACTGAAGAAATTATTATTTTGCTTTGCTTATCATTGATACCTTACTTGTAGGTACTTTACCTTCTACTAAATGAAGAATTAAAACATTATCATCAGTCTTCTTGTTAAAAAAAATAAAAAGTGGTTAACAAAATACGTATCATGCTTATTTTTGACTTTTCAAAGAGATTCATGAGCACTAGTTAGTTTTTTCATACAAGCAGCTTTATAGCAGAAAGCAGTTCTGCAGCTATTAAATTAGCCAATACAATTCTGCTCAGCCTTTTATATTACATGTAACTTCTGCTATTTGGGGTATTTATTTGATGTGGTTTGTTGTTGTTTGTATGTTTTTGGTATAAAAACTTAACTGCTCAGTCTCTTCTTTCATATGACTAGTTGTTCTTTAGATCCTGAAATGATTCACAGAAACAAAACTTGGACCCATAATTTTCCTTACATGTAAGGAGCTGTAAGGTCTGCATGTTGTTTGCTTGTGCTAAGACTCATTTGTTTCCCATCTCTGTCTCTTCATGTGTAAATTTATGTTTGTTAAGAAGGAAAAAACAAACAAACAAAAAAAAAAGTAGAATCTTTTTTTCCCTCAGCCAGAGTCTCAAATTACATCTATAGAGGATAGAGCTCCAGTATAAATCCATAGCTCTGTTCATGATCAGGTCATTTGTTTATGAAATTAATACAAAATATTTTGTTTAAGACTTTTCACATAAACATAGCATCTTGCTTACATTAAAATCTTTTTTGTTCTCTGCACTACTCTCCTGAGAAAATCTCTCTTGAGAAAGTCTCTTACATTTCAAGTTCTGCACCAACAATTAAAATGGTTTCATGACCTCAGCCACTCCCAGTAGATTTTGAACTTCTTTGGGGAACCTTCCAGACAAGTGACACCTAGCTGCATAATCATTACAACATCTTCTGGGAAGGTTTGATCTAATTCCCATAGGACAAAGGCGGAGGAAGGATGCCCAGAATGATTCAAAAGAATGCCTGCTGATTTACCTGAGCAGGTGGCCCTGTGCTCTTGGTAGAATTAACTGGCATAGATGTCCATCTGAAAGTCAGGCTTGTTCAAATGAAAATGTAGAGGAGGTAGGAAAGCAAAACCATATAGAGGTCTTCCTCTAGAATCGGGCCATATAGGATGGCTACTGAGAGGAGACAGGTGTACTCAGATCAGCAGCAGCTGGTGGAATTGACAGCAGAGCACCTGTGGAGCTAGTCTGAGCAGTACTGAACCACTGAAGGACAGGCAAGTCCTTAAGCACCTGGAGCTGAACAGCACTGAACTATTTAAAACAGAAAATGAAGGCCCTATTAAACCTAACTTTGATCCCTGGAAAGATCCTGGCACAAATAATCATTGTAAGTATGTTAAGTGATCAAAAAATAAAATAAAATCAGCATGGCTTTACGAAGCTCACTTTTTTCTTTGACAGGGCAACTGGCTTGAGGGACTGGACAGAAACAGCAGATTGATGGTAGAGGATGAAAGTATACTTACAAAGTCTGTGGGTGGCACCAAGCTGGAGGGCCTGCAAGGACTTTGGCAGGTGGGGTCAAGTTTCCAAGTAGTCTTCACAGATCACAGGGATGTTCCAGAACTGATAAAATGAGCTTTGTCAGAGACCTAGGGAAGAAAAAAAACGCAGCATCCATGCAAACTGAGGAATAACTGAGCCACAGATGGGTCAGGAAAGGCTCACAATATAAACAGAAATCATCAGTGTATCCTACTGGGTAGAGACCAAAGGCTGTTCCTAGCTGATCTCATTAATTCTGATGACATGATTAGAAAGATAGCTATGCAATGACACAATTACAGTCAAAAACATGATGCTTAGAGCCATCATACCAAAGAATTGATGAATTTCTAACTGCCAGATATTCTACAAGTCACAAAAAAAACAAATGGCTCCTCCAAAACAAATCCCACAGCCCTGAAGATTTTACTATTTTAAGCCTAGTTGCTGGTCGTTGCTGATGCCGAGTAATATATACTCTGGTAAACAGCCTAATTGAAATCACAGGGACTGTGAACTACTGTTGAACATGAGTAAAACTTGAAGAACATAGCCTGAGGTGAGGAGTTTGCTGACTAAATATGGGCTTAAATTACATAGGATGTCACAGTGTTCTTTTTACAGTGCATGACATTATCAGTGAGGTCACACCCAGAGCTCCAATCCTTTTTCTAGCCAAGTATTATCTGTTTTAGACAGGCTTTTCCAAAGTTTGAAGAGCCATGGGAAAAAAATAGCTGTTGCCATCTTACACAAGCTTTTGTGTTACGTCAGCAACATGAGCTCCCCACACTCTCAAGGATATTCATCCCTATTCACCTGGTATATTTTTTAGCATGACAACATAAAAACAACACAGCAGATACTAGATAGCTGTACTTTCTACACAAACATTGCTCTGAACATTGTAGGATGTAAGTTTTTCCTTTGATGGATTTTCAGACTTTGCTGTGGTTCAGAACAGCTTCAAGATCCTCCTGCTTTAAAGACAATCTTTCTAAGTAATAAGAAATCAGTTTTAAATGTTTCCTCCAAATGTCCCAAAGCAGGCAGTTGATTAATTCTGATTTCACCCTGCACAGAGCCATGTCACACACCCTTGCCACCTGGTAGGTGAGCCACATTCCTCCCCTATTAGTCATGGAGCATGTCTGCCTTTAACCTAGCAGCGGCAGGCAATTATATATGGGATACGGGGTGCTCCTCCCATGATTCAGGAGACTTTCCTGTCTCCTGATGCTGCAAGGTGCCATGTGTCCCTACCCCATCACCTTCCAAGTGACCTCAGGGGATGTTGGTGTGTTACCAGCATGACAGAAAGGAGATGTGACACTCAGTGAGGATAATAAGCTCAGAGGAATGGTTGGGCGAATGACTGTGCTTATGCTGAGCAAGGCTTCATCCCAAGGGTGCCAGTTGCTGACTCTGACTGTGTTTCTTGTGTACATGTACAGACACATGATACTTTGGCAACCAAACACATCTGGGAAAACAAACACTGCTCCTTCAGTATACATACCTATATACTATATTGCCATCCTAAACTGGATGTGAATTCACTCTACATGCTGATATAGGGCTGAGTGCATGGTGACCTTCATGCCTGGGGCTTCAGGAGCCTCTTCTGGATACACCAGTTCCCTTGGCCTGCCTGACATCCAGCACTACCAGGCAGTCATCAAGCTGTCCAACATAGCTGGATGAGTTTTGCCTCTCAAACTGTCAGATATGAGCTACTCAAACTAAGCAAACAGTTACTGTTAGGTGCAGTAAAGCCTTCATGCTGCACAGGAATGGGGTGACTGATTATTTTTTTTCCTTTCAGCTTTTTCCATTGCACATCACTGTTTGCCGACATTACTCCAAATAGCATAGGACAGTATGATTTTAGACAGCCAGGTGAAAAGACAACCCAGTATAGTCTCTAACTGTTTTGGAGATTATCAATAGAGGTCTGCATATTTCTAATGGCTTCTGGCCCAGCTCTGGGAGGTCTTTGGACCCAGGCCTGTCATTGCATGCTGTGTATGAGGATCTGCCATCTGTACTGCCCTCACTGAATCCAACTTTCTCTAGCATCAGTATGCCTAGCTGGAGAGCAAGGGGATTGCCCAACCTGAGAAAGGATATCAGCACGTGACCTTCACAGGGTGTGTTTGAGATAGGCAGCCATGTACGCTAGCAGTTGGCAGGAACAGTAAATGGCATTCACATCAATTGATCCTGATACCATCTGGCTTTCAAAGGGCTAATTCTGCCCAAGACAAACACTCAATGGTTCTTGCTGCCTTTGTGGTAGATTGAAAAGAAATAGGGGAAGAATTCTGCCCCATTTGTATGCTTTTGTCCTCACCACTTTTAGATAAGGTGACACAAATTTTCCAATTCAATTTGGATTTAAGCTGGTGATTTTTTAAGGCACAATGATGACTCTGTATCACAAGAACAAATGAGGAAAGAAACAGTGTTAGAAAAGATCCCTCAGATCAGTGAAGGTGCTGTAGTTTCCCCTTTCTTAAGCTTTGAATTTCATCTGGATTTCCCAAGCATAGGCCCTGACAGGAGTAATTTGGGGTGCACTGCCCAGTAGCTACATTGCACCAACTACTAAAGGATATTAAGACCTAGGTGGCCACTCACAGACAAGTTCTCCAAGGTGTCTGCAAGCCCCTCAGCAGTGCCAGGTGCATTCTTCCCTTTGGACTTCAGGAAGAGTTAGAGATTCCCAGGAGACCAGGCCAGGCTTTGTGCATGGAAGCAAAAAAAATCAGGCCAATAATTGATCCTACCTTAAATCAAGTGAAAGAACAAAAAACAAACAAAAGGAAAGAACTAAACAACAACAAAACAACAACAGCAACTTATATAAAGGCCAAGATAGGGATGTCTGCCATTCTCTAGGAAGTTTCTAATACATCCTATAAAGCACGTTTTTAATTAAAATGTTCAGCAAGATCCTATCAAGTAGTTTCACTTTCTAGAACTGGAACATTTAATAAGAAGTCAACTGTAATCTTGATTTAAAATGTTGAATTAAACTTTTAAAAGAAACTTAGGGGAATATCTGAACAAAATTTACTTTATTAGAAAAAACCTTCTTGCTAAAAGTGTCAGACATTTGTGATAAATGTCAAACAATTGTTCCAAACTCACTGTTCAGAAAACCCTAAGGCATCTTTTAAGGATTTTTTTTTTCTAAAAAGTCTTGAAAATCTCTAATATTTGACTAATAAAAGCTGTTGAAGAACCACCTGAAAATGGGTTCACTTTGCTTTACTGTGTCACTTTGTAGGGCCAGATATTTAATATTCAAGTATTTTAATCATTGGATATAGCTCAAGGGCTGCCTACAGAGAAGATATCCAGCTCTCCCCTGTCTTCTAAGTTGCCCATGTCTTCACTTAACAACTCTCTTATGTATGTGTATGATGGTGTCAAAAGTGGCTCCTAATCAGTCCCACTGAGAAGCAATTAAGATCCAGGACCAAGTTACCCAGCAGTTTTCTTTGCTTCCCACCTTCTGTGCTGCCTACTTGCCTTCCACTTGGTATCCACTCCTACTCTTTATGACTGTGCTCTTTACAGCTCCTTATGTCTTGGAGCTATCAGTGGCAGCAAATCAACAGAACGGGCTGAAATGGGTGAGGGAGAGGAAGCATCAGACATCACAAGGGCTTCTCTCAGCACCCCAGTCCCCTCACAGTTGGGTGAGTTTTATCTCCTCCACTCTGCTCATAAGGCTCTGCCAGATCGCTGGTGTGGTTCTGTCCTTCCTCACTGTGCTACTCCTATGGCCTACTTATTATTATTAATAAGAGTTATTAATAACCTCTTTAAATGCATTCCATTTCAGCAGAAAATTCTGAGCAATCTTCACCCATGCACACACACAGATATCCCCATGACAGTGGTACAGCCTTGGGGTAGGAGTCCGGAGAAGCTCAGAAATCTACCTGTGGAGATCTTTAAAGCCCAACTGTAGATGGTCATGAGCTACCTCATGTAATTGAACTACACCTTTACTATAACTAGGGTATTACACTGTGTGATCTCCCTTCTAACATAAAAGGAGTTTTGTAGAAGACAGTGGTCTGGGACTTGTTATCTTGGTAGACAGAAGCCGTGGTAGAGCTTGGTGAGATGTAGACAGCACCGTTATCAGAAGGAGAAGAGGTGAATAGAGGGTTGGGTGGTGTGAAACTGGTAGTCTCATTTCCATTCTTGGCAGATCCATCCCAGTTTAAGCTGATGAACTAGCTTCATCTAAACTAGTTGGATTATATTTTTGATAGTTGAAGAAGATAGGGATAAAACAAAACAAAACAAAACAAAACAAAATCCTCATCCATTTGCTCTCACATAATCAGTGTTTTTTTTTTTGTTTGTTTGTTTTTCTGGATCTTCAGAAATTGAGATAACGGTCTGTCAACACTGCACAAATAAATCTGAAAGTCTTCTGTCAAAGCTTTTTGGAGATGGTCCAGCAGAGAGACTCCCCAGTCAAGAAGAGTTTGTTTTGTTTTGTTTTTCCTGAGAAAAGAACTGCACCCTTCTGACAGCAACATCACAGAGCTTATGTTCTGCTGTCACTCTGCAAGATACATGGGGTTAATTTTAAGAGAGAAAAACCAAATGGCTTTTTTATTTTGCCAAATAGGGAGAAGTTTGATCACATCAGAACGGAAGCAAAGAGAACTCAAAAGAATTATTTGTCTTGTAAATGGAATTTGATTTCCTAATGCAAAGAGCAGGCTTTAATTACAGAAATTTGAAACAATGTTTCCTTAGCAAAAAGTTTGAGGTGGTTTTTGTTTGTTTGGGTGTGTTTTTGTTTTGCTTTGTACTTATTGTTACAATTACTATGGTAAGGAATGTGTATGCTTAGGAATCCAAACAATTATAGTAAGATTTTAGTTCAGTCAACTACTTCATAAGAAATATCATCATTGACAACAGGAAGATTTTCCCTTAGCTTATTTGTTTTAAGGGCAAAATACAGATACCATGATGGGTTCATAGTCACTGGACGACATACTGCATCAACACAGAAAGTGACAATTGCCTTGCCTTCAGGAGGCAGACCCTTTCTCCATTTGAAAGCACAGCTCAGTACAGAAGACTTAATACAAATAGATCTCCATCTCTCACAGTAAAAAGGATCTGCCATCCCTCAGAAGAAGAAACACCAAATACTAGTCATATTAAGATTCTGCTCCATACTGGATGAAACTGTCAGTTCTTCCTAGCTTGTAGTTATTATTTTGGTAACATCTATATTAAATAATATGATTATGACTAATTGTGTTAATAAAGATAGCCCCGCAATACAATACATCATTCTGGCCAGGTTTTCAGGTTTAAAATGCCTACAGTTTTTTCTATAGCTATACTTTTCTGCATTTTCACGGTCACATCACAGGCTGGGGACATATGAACTGGTTCCTGGCATCACTTTTAGACATAGAGGTTCCATAACTTGAGGAAACTGAAGGAAAACAAGTAAACTCACACACTTCTTTGAAGCTTTCTGAGTATGAAAAATGCACGCTGTGTTTGTTAGAGGCTGAAGTTGAATTAGCATTTAATTGCATTAACATTTAACGCTTAAAAATGTCAGGAAAAGGCTGGGGAAAAAAAAAAAAAGAAAAAAAAAAAGGAAAAAAAAAAAAAAGAACTCATAAGAGAGACAGATCTGAAGCACACAAGTTTAAACGCCACTTTTGGATTCCTGATGAGGAACCATCTCCACTTTTCTTGCCATGCTGTAAACAAAAAATTAGCATGTTCCATCTTAAATGTCCGCATCATCAGCTTTCTAAACAAGTTGAAGCTAATCAAATTTAACTACTCTTTCCAATTAATTTTGTTTTCCAGAATGTTATTTGATGATAATGCAAATTGCAATGGGAGTAAAACAGAGCACACTCTTCTGAGTGTCAGACATGCTCTGCTTGCCCTTAGCACCCATCTGTGGGGAGGAGATGCACTCATGCTGCTGTAGCAACCATCACCATGCCTGCATGACTTGGAGTGACTTGAGAGAAGGTGTGCATTCTCAATTACTATGTTCTTTGAACTACATGGCTCAGAAACTTGCACCTTCAGGAGACCAGTGATCCATCAGGCTGAGAAGAAACCAGATGTAACAGCCTGCACTTCCAGATGAGAGAATAAAGGAGCTCATGGAACAGATTATCTTGGGTGTTCATGCGGCAGTTGCAGGGCAAGCAGGCGATCAGGCCTACTCAGCATGGGTTTATGAAGGGCAGGTCCTGCTTAATGAACCTGATCTCCTTCTATGACAAGGTGACACGCTTAGTGGATGAGGGAAAGGCTGTGGACGTGGTCTACCTTGACTTCAGTAAGGCATTTGACACTGTTCCCCACAGCATTCTCCTCAGGAAACTGGCTGCTCATGGCTTAGACCGGCATACACTTCGCTGGGTTAAGAGCTGGCTGGATGGCCGGGCCCAGAGAGTTGTGGTGAATGGAGTCAAATTCAGTTGGAGGCCAGTCACTAGTGGTGTCCCCCAGGGCTCAGTACTGGGACCAGTCCTCTTTAACATCTTCATCGATGATCTGGACGAGGGGATTGAGTGCACCCTCAGCAAGTTTGCAGACGACACCAAGTTAGGTGCGTGTGTCGATCTGCTCGAGGGTAGGAAGGCTCTGTAGGAGGATCTGGATAGGCTGGACCAATGGGCCGAGGCCAACGGTATGAAGTTCAACAAGGCCAAGTGCCGGGTCCTGCACCTGGGGCACAACAGCCCCAAACAGAGCTACAGGCTGGGAGATGTGTGGTTAGAAAGCTGCCTGGCAGAGAAGGAGCTGGGAGTATTGGTTGACAGTCGGCTGAATATGAGCCAGCAGTGTGCTCAGGCGGCCAAGAAGGCCAACAGCATCCTGGCTTACATTAGAAACAGCGTGGCCAGCAGGTCCAGGGAAGTGATTGTCCCCCTGGACTCAGCTCTGGTGAGGCTGCACCTCGAGTACTGTGTTCAGTTTTGGGCCCCTCACTACAAGAAGGACATGGAGGTGCTTGAGCGAGTCCAGAGAAGGGCTACGAAGCTGGTGAAGGGTCTGGAGAACAAATCTTACGAGGAGCGGCTGAGGGAGCTGGGACTAGTTAGCCTGGAGAAGAGGAGGCTCAGGGGCGACCTTATTGCACTCTACAGGTACCTTGAAGAAGGCTGTAGCGAGGTGGGGGTTGGTCTATTCTCCCACGTGCCTGGTGACAGGACGAGGGGGAATGGGCTAATGTTGCACCAGGAGAGGTTTAGGTTGGATATTAGGAAGAACTTCTTTACTGAACGGGTTCTTAGTCACTGGAATAGGCTGCCCAGGGACGTGGTTGAGTCACCATCCCTGGAGGTCTTTAAAAGACATTTAGATGTAGAGCTTAGGGATATGGGTTAGTGGAGGACTTGTTAGCATTAGGTCAGAGGTTGGACTCGGTGATCTGGGAGGTCTCTTCCAACCTAGACTATTCTGTGATTCTGTGATTCTGTATACATTTACAGTCCCTGCTAATGGAAGATGTCTTATGCTGTAGCTTTTTTAATTATGAGATTACTCTAACCAGCAACTGTTCAGAAAAACTGTGGTTTAAAAATGCCAGATGGAGCCTTCTGCAAGGATTCTCTTGAGGATTTTTTTTGAATTATTATTATCCTCTCAAATCTGAGTGGGAATATCTGTAAAGTATAAGCCGTACCAGGTACAGCCTGCAAGACACCAGAAATCAGTGCAGTCCTAGAAGGTCCAGTAAAAGCATGTGCTTTGGTGTTCCTTGGGAAATGCTACTCCAGCAGTATCACATTGCTGAGAACTTGGGATTTCATAGCAAAATGAACTTGCACATAGAAGAGAATATTCACAAATTCATAACAATATTCATTTTTAATGAAGACACTAAACACTGAGAGCTTTGTCTCTTCACTTCTGTGCCCAGCCTATTGCCTCTGTAATAAGACTCCAGGTGTAGGAAGAACTGGAATGGTGCAGAGGTGTCTCAGCATTTCTTTGCTGGAGAGGTTTCAGGTTTTTGGTCTCTTCACTTAATAAATTATTTGACAGTAATGGATATTAAGGAAACTAAAGTGCCTGGAAGATCCGAGAATAAATGCTTTTTTCTGAGTAGGGCTAAGGACTGTGTGGTTTTGATGAGTATTTTCACCGTACAGAAAGCCCCAGGAAGGACCTCTCACAGACTGGCATGAGCAGGGCAGTGTCCAGAGGACCAAGGCAAATGAGGCAGGTTACTATAGCTTCACAAAAAGTATTTAATCTCCTCTTCTTTCTCTTAACAGCAAGGTTCACACCTACTACATATGCCTCTTGTACTTCCAGAATAGGATATGCAGGGAGCAAATCCATTGGGAAAATACCAGTGAAGGTCTTTCTCTAAAATATTCTGATGATTCAAGGTTACCAAACAAAATACTCAGAGATACTTTGTTACACTTCTCAAAGGAGCTGGGCTGAGAAACAAAAAACTAACAATGGGGGATGGCTGGGGTTCCCACCACCACCACCCATTCTTTCTAATCCAGGCACCTCAGGAACATCACAGAAGTCTTTCTTCATAGCATCTTTGTTGCAGCTGGAAGTGCCTTTAACTTATTTTTTACAACTGCAAAGTTAGGGAATAAAATTAAATGCCTGAAATCAGAGCTTGATGCGTCTCAGGCTTTCCTCTTACCCCTAGAACTACTCAATTGCATATGCTACATGCAGACAATCCTGTAAAGTCAAGCCAGACAGGAAAGAAAATGTTGAGAACCATTTGTTTTGAGATACATCATCCAGACACTGCATTATTCTGCATGCATCAAAGAAAATATTTTCCTCCTTCACCAACATCTCCTGCCAGCTCCCCAGTTTCCTAAAGCAATATCCATAAATTTCTGGAATTTCTGTATGGACATGAAAACAAAACATTACTGTACTGCAATGTCTTTTTGCATGAGTATGTATCACATTTGAATCATTGCTTGTAACATTTTTATTTCTGGACTGTGAAATCTTGGCCACCTGACTCTTAGATTAATATATTAATAAATCTACATACCATAACGCTTCTCAGATAAAAAGCTTAGCTATGAAAAGGGTTCTTCTTATCCATTTTTATCCTTGATCACGTCAGAGTGAATTGTAACATCTAACTCTTCATCTAAAACCCCTATTCTGTATTTGATCCTTAACAAATAGGATAATATTTATTTTATTTTGGAGTTTAATTTTAGATGAGGTGACATGCAACAGAACGAAGCACAGGCTCTGGATAACTGTCTCCTGCTGTGTAATAAATGACAGAGTACAACTGAGTAACGCAGAGGCAATTAAAATAGGAATACCCCCCTGGAAGTTTTCACCCTATAACCCTATGACTAAGGGGACCCAAGCAACAAAGTGAATACCAACAGCTTCAGCTACATCCACGCAGCATGCTCTTCATATATAGCCATATTGCAGAGTGCGAGGGGGGATAGTCCAAATGAGGAGAACTTTGGTCTGCTTCTGTGGGAGCTGTTATTTTTGCCACAACACAGAGGGGCCCTCCGTACAGCAGCCTCCCCTTCCCTACCACCATCCACAAAGGCACTCGAGATCATGTAGTGCAGCCAAATAAACAGGAAGATCTTTCATGAGGTGGGACATCATTCTCCATGCAACAGGTCTTTCAAGCAGCTGCTTATTTTGCTGTGAGTTTAGTCTCATTGGTTTTGCTGACTTAGTGATCATGCATGCACACTAGGTGTTGGCATTATTTTTTTTTTTTTGCTAGAAGTCATCTTCTTGCACCTATGTGCATTATGACTAACAAGCGTGCAGCAGTTATGGGCACCGTCTTCTGGCAGAGATAGTCTGTGCTGCAGCTATGAGAGGACAGATTAAAATAAATAGATAATAGGCTGTGATTGAGCAGGGAAAATGTGGAAGTGTTAAATCTCTTCCTAGTTGAAACTGTAGGGCAGGAAAGGCACTTGGCAAAGTCCATTTCAAAAGCACATACAGAAAAAGCACTAAGATAACCCTGACTCCGTTAACTAAGGTGTCATATAGTCTTAACTGTGACAGTATCTAAGTTATCTCACCAAGGTACTGAAATTAGTCATAAAACAGAACACTATAATTCATTCTGTCAAAGCTATTTTTGTTCATTCGGAGCTGTTTTTACAGACTGATATAATTGAACAATAGGTATGACAAGCATTTATTGTGATGTTATCTTCGCAGAGCTAGAGACTTTGGTGTAGGAGAGGATGAAAGACAGGCTTCTGCCAAGCAACACAGCACGGAGAAAGCCCACCTAACCTGGGGAAACCAGGACACCATGTTCTTCTTCCTATTAAGCCAATACTGATCCCACTAAAGCTGCCTCACTGTAAGGCTGGCACAGAGTCAGAGCCAAAGACTGTAGTGATGCTCCATGCTGGCAGTTTCCCAGAACCCAGACCAGAACCCGGTCCTAGACAGAAGGCATAGGCAATGTGGAGATGAGGAAAAAAATAAAAATAAATAAATAAAAAAGAGATTTCTGGTCTAAATATTCACTTTTTGGATAAGCTCCTGCTTTACACAGCTGCCTTTTCCATATTCCCTTTTATAGTCTCACCTGCACACCTGATCATACACAGCCACATATTTTCAGAGCACATGGATTATCAGATATCAGCACGATGGGACACAGTCATCTATCAGAGGAGAACATACACAATACACCACATAGCTTATCTTTACTGAGCCAACCAATACCCCAAAAGAACAAGAAGTTGTCTATTTCAGCATTATCAGTGTGCTCTACTAGTAATTTTTTAATAGGGCTTCCCATCCTTGAGATGGACTGACTTCTTGCATTACCCTTGTCGTGGAAATCAATAACATGCAGCCTCATTTCACACAACAGGCAGCTCTGGCAGGGAGGTTAACCTAGAGCTCTGTGGCCACAGAGGGCTACACACTCTGCTGCTTGGCACACCAGTCTGTCTCAGCAAAGCAGCACCTACATGGTACAAGACACCCAAAACAAAATGGGCTATTCACCTCCTGCTCTGTGCTGAAAAAGCCTTTGCAAACTGTTCCTTTTTCACTCTCAGAAACTGCTCACAAGCAGCTGACAGCTGAGGCTTAAAAACCACACTGATTAGAGATGGCCTGTGCTGAGTTAGAAAACCTGATGCTAAAAAAAAAAGCCAGTGAGGAGCTAGCATCCCATTAGATGCTTTCCCATAGCACCTAATGAGCTGACTTTCAGGGGAGCTCCTCATCTGGCTGAGATTGCCTTGAGAGTTTTTCTGAGCAGAGATGACTCCTCTGTCATCCATCCTGGTGTGTTTAGCCCTGACTAGGAATACCAGGGACTGCTACAATGCAAATAAGAAAAAAATAAAATAAAAAAAAATCACTGTGTTGCTGGCACCAGGAGAGCTCCTTGCCCTGCAGTAGACACAGCAATGATAATTCTCACAGGCCTAATGGGGACCAGTGAAATGTCAAGGCTGGTAGCTGCCCTTTCCCTTCTGATGTGATAGTTAGCCCCTGGAAGGGAAACAAATAACTGAGGTGCCCCTGTCCGACAGCCACTAAACATTAGGGGTGAAAACTGTATGCTAAGCATTGCCAGGTAGATCCTTAAAGCAGCTGGGGTGTTGAACAGCAAGCTGCAAAGCGAGCTCCCATGGCATACAGCACCTTTTGCTGAAGGGAAGCTTCTCCTTTAAATAACTCCAAATCCCAGGTAAATAATTGTTTCCATTCTCAGTGCTTAGCTGTACTGTTTGGGGATGTGTAGTCTGCCTGTGTTTATAAATAACCCACTTTGTTTACCAATTATTTTAAGTATTTTCAGGAAAGGGAAGGAAGAAAACTCTGGGAATATTGCAATTGCCTGTCTGCCCTCATTAGCCCAGTAATTATTTCACTGTAATTCAACTGTTTCTAGTACTCTGTTCAAGATAAGAAGACAGCAACAGCAATAATGGCTTATGAAGTTTGTTGTTGTTGTTGTTTTTCTGCTTCTTTCTCCAAGGCTATTCATCCCTGCCTCTGCACCACTCTCCCTCCTGTTAATATACGCATCTTGGGAGGCTTACTGCTGTGCATTGAATCAGAGTTAAAAATACTTCCTATCTTTTTAACAGTTATTTGTTTGTTTTTTGAAACCCAGATCAGCTGACATTTTTCATGGTGGGTACTTGGTGAAAGCTAAATGAAATTTGTCTTGTTTTATTCAAGTTAATAAAATCTGCAAACATGGTGTGACCTATTACTGAAAACTAAGATGCTTTAATACCCACATCTGTGAATACTCAAGACTGTATCAAAGCAAATGCTTTGAACTACGCAACAGCTGTTGATGCTCTTTACTACAGCAGTGGAAGTAGGAGACAGAAATGTAGATCCCAGGTGTACAAGCATTCCCATCAGAGGTAGAAATGGCCTGAAGTATTCACATAAGTTTGGAGTTTCTGAAAAAGACCAGCTTCCTGCTGCTTGGGACTTAAGTGGACTCACTGGGCAAGCCGAGCAGATAACCAGGGCTGCCCAGCAGATGCACAGTGTCTGAAAGCAACCCGCTGTCTTTGTGGCTTTGCCGTGACCAGGGGTACAACCAGAGCAGCACCTCCACTCGTCTCCACTTTGGATTCTCCACAGTGTCCCAGCCTTCCCTTTAGTGCATACCATGAGGCTCTGCAGGCAGTGAAGGCAGGGACAGTAGACAGCAGTTTGAGGGAGAGACCTCCACGAGATGCTCCATGGTGATCTGGAATCGAGCAGAGTGCAGTAGGGTGTGGTGAACCTCTGCCGGGCACCCAGCACTCAAATACTGAGGCTGTCTCCTCAAACTATCCTGATTTGGGTTGGAAAAACAAAACAAACAAACAAACAAAAAACTTGATTCTGCTACTAGACTCAGGTAAAAACCCAGTCATGAAGGAAGGGGGGATTTTAGTGTAGCTCCTCCTGTTTAAAAAAACAAGTTTCAGCATCAGCTTGGTTGACACAATTTCCTCAGCCAGGATATGTTAGACTGAACTGTTTTCAAATTGTAGCTTCACTTAATTTTAAAGCTAAAACGATGAATCCTCCTGCTGTTGGACTCAGATCTTCATTTCAGAGCTCAAGGAGTTTTCCTTACTTGGGAGAGAGCTGTATATTCCTCCTGCTGACACATCTACTCCCACTTACACCTCAGCAAAGGAACAGCATGGAGTTGCACTTCTTCTGCAGCAAGGACAGAAACTGACAATTTTCCATACATATTTCTTTTTTTTTTTTTTTTTTTTTTTTAATTATTTCCCCACTTTTTCAAACAGCAGCCACATCCTTTCCTCTGCACCAAAGTCTCCATGCTCAAGTCCATGTCACTTAAATTAGCTCTAGGCAAGCTTAAGCAACCTTCTCCGTGCATGTCTGATGCCACCACACCTGCAGGGTGCTGAGGCTGAACCTGCAACGGGCAGCATGCCACTGATGAAGTGGCAGGAGGAAGAGGCAGAGAGGCAGGACGGGTGAGGAAAACAGCTCTGGCTTCACCACGACTAACTGCACGCAAGGAGCTGCGAACTCTGCTCGAGTTTCTCAAAACTTCCATGCATTTATCCCGGTCATCAGCATGGCCTTTCTCAGAGAAGCTAGGATGTTTTGGGAATGGTGCAAGAGGAGGAAACTTTCTCTGACCTCACCAGCATGTCCTGGAGCAGAATAAGAGGCATTTGGGTTGCTGGTTGAGGCTTTCTGGTTTGCCAAGTGGCAACTTGCTTTAACTCCCATAAACACTCCAAATCCCAAGAGGTGGAGGAAGAAGAGGAGGAGGAAAAGAGCAAAGAAGTGATGGGAAAAAAAAAAAAAAAAAAAAAAAGACTGGGAGGTCTCTTGAGCACCCAAGAGTGACCGAGTACTCATTTGCAGTAATCCATTTCAGTGCCAAATCTTTCATTAGCCTCCCTCTCTCCTGGGGCTTTTCTGGGGGCTATTTTTAACTCACATTGCTGTTATGAGCTGGTAGCCCATATCCTTGCAAGTGGTGTTACCAGCCCCAGCACGAGGTCTGGGGTGAAAGATGAAGAGTAACCACGAGAAGAAGAGGAACAAGCTTTTGGTTTGGCTTCGGCTGGCTGGACCACCAAGAGGAATATCCAAATGGGGATGGAAATGCCTTTTTAAAAGAATATTTGGAAACTACCAGGACCTCAGAGATGGGCTCAGCCTTGTCTCTGTACACTAACGTCAAGGCCACTGGCTTTTCCCACCAGTGTCTTATCGCATTGTGTGTGTTTGTGCTGCTTCTTGTGCAACAAAGCTCTCCTCAGAGCCACATGTTTTTCCTTGTGCACACTAGGCAAGGGAAGTGCTGGACCTTGTTAGCATATTGCAATTGCTCTGTGACACTGCATTTCCAGGAGGAGTTAATATCCAGCATCAAAACTGGGAACACTTATCTTGCAAAGGAACAAGAGGGGCAAACGTCCTTGACTGTATGGAGTCAGTGCTGTTCAGCTCTTTGCACTGAGCCCTGCCTTGGCTGTGGTGAAGGACATCATTCTTCATGTTCTGAAACTGCTCAAGTTGACTTCATTCACAGATTTTCCTTCATGCTTGGTGACAAGCAGAAAGGACCTGCGTGAAGAGGAGAAGCTGGCTCTGATGGCAGCAGCCTGTGCCTTTGAAGCAGGGAGAGCTGCTTTTTCCCCATCTGTCACTGGTTATTTTCTGAACAACCTTGGCATGCAGGGGGATGACAACCATTGAGACCCAGCTGAGCACCTTGCTACAGCAACGTTGTTTCCAGATTTACTGCAACAAAAGCAGGGAAGTCCAGCATAGTGTCCTTCCCAGAGACTGAATGACTACCGTGAACACCCCCCAGCAGCAGCAGGATTGCTGCTGATTTTCCCATACTTGGACTCTATCCATTTAGTGCATCCCCACTTCTCTTTTCAGCCCTACAAACGTGAATCATCTCCAGTAAGAACTGGAGACATACAGCATTTGCAGTATGTCTAGCAATGTTGCACAACAGCAGGATTATCTTGTATGGATATCTGAACTTGTCTGACCTAATTTCAAATCCCTTCAGATATGATGAACTGGAAATTTCAGCTCAGATTCATGCATTTCTGTGTGTAGAGTGATAAAAAGTAAACAGGGAGGAAAAAATGCATGGGAAAACGGTACTCAGCCTATGAAACAAACCAGATAAGAATGATCATGAAATTAGAAGCCAAGAAGGGAAAGAGAAACTCTCTAATAAAACCATAATAACCCATGCTGTGCGCATGTTACCCCTTTGAAGGAGAAGGAAAGGACATTTTATCCCTGTGTCATCATCTGTCTCCTCCCTAGAACATGCTTCCATTGTAGATTAAGGGACCACTGTAGAAACCATAAAATAAAACATTTTGGAAGCTAAGCAGATTTGTAAACCTCTTCAAAAAGTACTTAGAACAGTTTGTAAAGACCTGCATTCATAAATACCTACTTGCAGTACCAAAATCTGGGGAGGCTACAGCAGATGAAATCATGCTCTCTCTGTAGAAGGCTTGCTCCTTTTAAAATAAATAAATAAAATAAAAAAAAAAATCAACATTCCTGAGACTATTCCCCAGCAACATTTGCAGGCCCAGCCAGCCTGCTTCCCCATGAAGTCCTGACTCGGGACAGCCCCAGCTGCTTACCTGCTCTCAGGTCACAGATGACATCTGTGCAGCTTTCCATCCACACCAGGGGGTGCAGAACTCAGCAAGGTATGTTTTCCATGTGGAAAACTGAGTTATGGTGAAGTGAAACAACTTACCTAATGCAAGCAACTCCTGTCTATGGCTGGCAAATAAACTTTTGTTTGAAGAAATACATTTCTGAACATTTTTACCACTGGCATTCTCATCCTTTTGTGACACCCACCCTTGAGCCCAAGATACATTTATGGAATAACATTTTTTCTTGATATTGGGCTTCACTGTCTACTCTCACCTTCCACAAAGCTCTTAGGAAGAAGCCAATTTATTACAAGCACGGATTCCCCATGGGTTCTCTTCCCTGCTCCAGGTCAAGCTGGTTCAACCCTCTGCTTCAGTCACATTGTCTATAAAATGGGACTAAAATAATTTGCTTGCTTATAGTAAGGGTTATTTGTTTCAGAGTTTGCTTATAATGAACTTTGAATATCTTATCAATTTGGTGAAAGTTCAAGATGTTGAACTTTATTTTGCTTGAATTTGATTTTGAAATGGCATCATGCACCCTCAAGTCCACTCTCCTTGCAGAAACACGGTATTACTTAACAAAAAATTCAGTAAGGAACAAACTTATCCTATTAATAAAGAGAAAATGAGATCTATTTTACCAAATAACTCTTTCTCTTGAGATATATTCCTCAAGTTTTTATCATGATTTATGGTAAATCCATAAAATGACTTCATTAAGTTCTTCATGGCTCACACAGCTGGCGTGTTATGGCCTGGTCTATAATTAAGCATTTTATTGGTGTAACAATGTTAGAAGTGCATTTTCTCATATTAATAACAACAATAAAGAATGAAGGAAAGTGCAACAAAAATCCTTTTCCTAATACCTTTTGCACTTTGTAGGGAATGGATGCTACCTAGAAGTTGTAGGCTAAAAAAACTTGCATGCAGGTAAGATACCTTGCACAGATGAGGTGGAAATGAGCCCAGGACACCTATACCTGCATGACATACAGCACTTCACTTGAAATGCTCTTTTGTAAGAAAGCTGTGGTTAGAAATGAACCTTTCCCGATCCTTTCCTCACCTTCCCTAGGAAGGATACACTTGGTGAAACACAAACAGTTGGACAGTTTGGGGGTTCACCACTGAAAATCCCTCTTTCTCACTTGACACTTCTGATTTCACCTTCTAAATTGCTAAGGGAGCATAACTGCTTCCTGATTTCTGACGGTTTGGGCAAATTCCATCTCCATTTCTTATCTAATTGAGGGACATTAAAGATCATCTGGGCTTTGAGGACACACTCCTTCTTGACTCTGACTTGGAGGCAGGAGGGATGTGAAAAAACCCTCCTGCTGACTGAAATCCCACCACATCTGTCCATTGGATGGTTTTCTACAGCCTTCAACTTTCAGTTTCCTGGACCAGTGCCTGAAATCTGTCTCAGATAGCTGAGCTTTTCCTGGGGAAAAGTTAATATTTCTATGAGTGTGTGGTGCTCTGGGGAGGGGTCAGTCCCTTGGTGCACACAGCCGAGAAGTGCAACTTTAAAAATATAATCATGTCATTACTATGGAGTCCAGCACAGCCTAGGAGAGAGCATCTTGGCCCATCTGTCTCTTGGGGATGCCTCTTGGGGAGGACCAACCCTGCAGTGTGCTGTGGTGTCTGGGACCACATGGTGGCCTGTGGAAAGGCCAAGCACAGGGTGATGGGCTTTGGTGGTTCCCTAAAGCTTCTCTCCAGAGGATTGGAGCTGCTGAGAAGAAACCTGCTCATCCTGTTCAAAACTGCCCATTAAATTCACATTTAAGAATGTCTTCAGGGGTAATTCAGCATTATCTGTAAACATGGATTACTACCTTTGTTAATATTTTATGATTTCAATTAGTCATTTATATTTTTAGAAACAGAGACCATAAAAAAATAAGACATTTTGCTTCCGTTCTGCCATGACAAAGATCTTTTTCTCTAAATTATATTTTGTTAGAGCTTTGTACATCTGATGAAAGGAACTGTAGTGAAGTCAGAACAGATCTGCGTTGTCTCTAGGTTTCCACCAAAATATGGTTCTACCTGAGCGTATGGCAGTGTATATAGTTTCACTAGTCAAGCAGAAAATTCTCCTCTCCAGATCTCCTGACAGCACTGAATGCCCTAAATACCTCCCATTTCACTCACTGTGTTTCTCCAGGGCTTCTCCTTTTCCTACACAACAACATACCTTACAAGTTAAAGCCATACATTTGTGCTCCATTGTATTTAAAGCCCTCCTAGCTTTTCCATCATGTGAGTATCCCTACACCACATATTTCCACTGCCTTAGGCATGTTTCAGCACAAGGGCAATGAGTGGGATGTCTCAGAGCCCAGAGGGGAGCAGCAGGAACAAAAAGGGCTGGAGGCACCAGCAGGGCATGTGGTGCAGATGGCACCCCTTGAGCTGAATGTAAACTATGGGCCATCTTCAGCTGTGGCTTTTTGGGTGGCCCATGGTGCTCCAATGGCCAAATATATTCCCATAGCCTGGTGCTGAGCCCAAGGGCTGCTACTGCTGCTCCAGCCCTGGGAATGGAGAAGGGCTGCAGTCTGCCTTCCTCCTACATGGGCACGATGCTCCGTAGATCATGCAGGGAGCCCAAAAAGCCAACTAACCCATGGCTACCAGCTCACCAACCCTCCATTCTGAGAGGCTGCAGGGAATGGGTTATGAGCTGGTGAGCCCTGCAGGCATTCAAAGAACAGGGGCCATGATGATCTATTATCGTTGTTGTGGCTCGAGCTTAGGAGAAAAAAAAGGGTTTATAATCTTTGGAAAAGAGGGCGGGCCACTCAGGGGGACTATAAGGATGTTGTGAGGCGGTGCAGGGATAAAATTAGAAAGGCCAAAGCTCATCTGGAGCTCAATCTGGCTACTGCTGTTAAAGACAACAAAAAATGTTTTTATAAATATATCAGTACAAAAAGGAGGACTAAGGAGAATCTTCACCCTTTACTGGATGTGGGGGGAAACTTAGTAAACAGACATGAGGAAAAAGCTGAGGTGCTTAACGCCTTCTTTGCCTCAGTCTATAGCAGCAAAACCAGTTGTTCTCTGGGTACCCAGTACCCTGAGCTGGTGGAAGGGGATGAGGAGCAGAATGTGGCCCCCACAATCCACGAGGAAATGGCTGGTGACCTGCTACAGCATTTGGATGTACACAAGTTGATGGGGCCGGATGGGATCCATCTGAGGGTATTAAGAGAACTGGCGGAAGAGCTGTCCAAGCCGCTTTCCATCATTTATCGGCAGTCCTGGCTATCAGGGGAGGTCCCACTTGACTGGCAGCTAGCAAACATGACACCCATCTACAAGAAGGGCCAGAGGGTAGACCCAGGGAATTATAGGCCT
Source organism: Oxyura jamaicensis (assembly GCF_011077185.1). Taxonomy (NCBI): domain Eukaryota; kingdom Metazoa; phylum Chordata; class Aves; order Anseriformes; family Anatidae; genus Oxyura; species Oxyura jamaicensis. The sequence continues at coordinate 62,775,557 of NC_048894.1, read as the reverse complement.
GTTAGTTTGACCTCAGTGCCAGGGAAGCTCATGGAGCAGATTATCTTGAGCGTCATCATGTGGCAGTTGCAAGGCAAGCAGGCGATCAGGCCCAGTCAGCATGGGTTTATGAAGGGCAGGTCCTGCTTGACGAACCTGATCTCCTTCTATGACAAGGTGACACGCTTAGTGGATGAGGGAAAGGCTGTGGACGTGGTCTGCCTTGACTTCAGTAAGGCTTTTGACACCGTTCCCCACAGCATTCTCCTCAGGAAACTGGCTGCTCGTGGCTTGGACTGGTGTACACTTCGCTGGGTTAAGAGCTGGCTGGATGGCCGGGCCCAGAGAGTTGTGGTGAATGGAGTCAAATCCAGTTGGAGGCCAGTCACTAGTGGTGTCCCCCAGGGCTCAGTACTGGGACCAGTCCTCTTTAACATCTTCATCGATGATCTGGACGAGGGGATCGAGTGCACCCTCAGCAAGTTTGCAGACGACACCAAGTTAGGTGCGTGTGTCGATCTGCTCGAGGGTAGGAAGGCTCTGCAGGAGGATCTGGATAGGCTGGACCAATGGGCCGAGGCCAACGGTATGAAGTTCAACAAGGCCAAGTGCCGGGTCCTGCACCTGGGGCACAACAACCCCAAACAGAGCTACAGGCTGGGAGATGTGTGGTTAGAAAGCTGCCTGGCAGAGAAGGAGCTGGGAGTATTGGTTGACAGTCGGCTGAATATGAGCCAGCAGTGTGCTCAGGTGGCCAAGAAGGCCAACGGCATCCTGGCTTGTATAAGAAACAGCATGGCCAGCAGGTCCAGGGAAGCGATTGTCCCCCTGTACTCGGCTCTGGTGAGGCTGCACCTCGAGTACTGTGTTCAGTTTTGGGCCCCTCACTACAAGAAGGACATGGAGGTGCTTGAGCGAGTCCAGAGAAGGGCTACGAAGCTGGTGAAGGGTCTGGAGAACAAATCTTACGAGGAGCGGCTGAGGGAGCTGGGACTAGTTAGCCTGGAGAAGAGGAGGCTCAGGGGTGACCTTATTGCACTCTACAGGTACCTTGAAGAAGGCTGTAGCGAGGTGGGGGTTGGTCTATTCTCCCACGTGCCTGGTGACAGGACGAGGGGGAATGGGCTAATGTTGCACCAGGAGAGGTTTAGGTTGGATATTAGGAAGAACTTCTTTACTGAACGGGTTCTTAGTCACTGGAATAGGCTGCCCAGGGACGTGGTTGAGTCACCATCCCTGGAGGTCTTCAAAAGACGTTTAGATGTAGAGCTTAGGGATATGGTTTAGTGGAGGACTTGTTAGCATTAGGTCAGAGGTTGGACTCGGTGATCTGGGAGGTCTCTTCCAACCTAGACTATTCTGTGATTCTGTGATTTCTCTCTTGCACATCTGATCACAGGCAGGTCCAGATTTTGGTCTCATAAGCTCTGAGCACAAAGATGACCCATGGCCATTAGTGTTTGGGTCAGTTGTGGTGGACAACATGTTCTGAAAAGTTCAAGCAGCATTACAAAGGCTGAGCTTGTGCTAGTCCAGGGCACAAGCTCAGTTCAAGCGCACAGATCACTTTAATATCCCCAACACCAGAAATTTTCACTAAATTTTATCAAATATAATAAAAGCCTGCAGTCCTTGTGGCTTGCAGGCAGGAGATGCATCTGGGAGAGGCAGCACCTGAACGTGAGAGCTGAGGGTGTCACTGTAATGCGTGTCTGCTCCCGGCTTTTGGCCAAACTGGGCAGACTGCTAGTTTCATGCAGATCCTACTCAAATGCAACTTACCACATTTCAAAAGATTTTTAATGGGGAGCTGGAAGACACAGTGCTGATGTGATGTTTCCCAGAAAGAGGGGGGATGACTAAAGTTTTTGTAGAATCCAGCTAATTGCTGATTTGAGAACGGGCTCAGCCCACAACCAGAGAAACTGCAAACGCTGGTGACATCTCTGCTCAAGCAGCAGACAGAGGAGTTCAGATAGCAACTCATCAGGCTTGTGGATGCTTTCGGCAGCATGTGGCTGTACGTTATCAGCGCTCTGGATCTCTGCAAACACCCAGCTGGTCCATGGGCTGTAAGTGAAATTTTGGCATTGCTGCCTTTCATGCCCCAGCTGTTCAAAATCACGGCGCAGTTGCAGGCAGAAACCCATGAGGTAGTTTTTTCCCTTGTAATGTTATTGCTCACAGCTGCTGGAAGTGCACATACTCTGGCTTCCAAATATAGTAGGTATACGTTCACTGTATATCTTCCCCAGCACTCCAATTTTTCCACAGCTTGCTTTACATCCTCCAGGTCCACATTCTTCCTGGAGCTTTACATTAGTTTCTAAAATAGACTGGAAGATCCAGGAGGCCCGTGGTGGAAAGTCAACACCTTTCAAGTTCAGCAAGTATAAGATGAAGGAATAATTAAAGCACTGCCAGTTATTCCTCTGAAGTACTCCCAATCCTTTTGTTTGGCACTTGTGGTACACTGAAAGCATCTGGGAGAAAAAACGTTTAACATGGGAACAAAGGGAAATTAAAGAAATCACTAGAATATAAATCCTCACTGACTCTGCCCAATTTGGCAGGATCTATCCTTTTAAAAACACTTCAAGGCTTACACTCTCTTAAAGGGAACCTCATCTACAAGCCACAGAATTACAGCCAAAGTTAAGACTCACATTCATCCCACAGACCTTAGCCTCAAGGTACAACACGAAGGGAACGAAGAACAGAGATACAGGCAGGCTACGACTTCCAGCCACATACCCTCCCCCTGCTGCACACCCTAGGACCATGCTCAGAGATGTGCCAGAATGTGGGAAGCCCAATGCCAGAAATGGCTTTCTCTATGAAGACACATCAGGTGAGCTCTAATGGCAGGTTTTGGTCCTGTTGTACAATACTGCAGCCAGGAAAGAAGGAGGAAAAGTAATTCCAGTTTGATGTCTGTGTGATGGGACAAATGCTGTGGGACCATCCCCACTGCCCTGGATGGATTTCTCCATTCCGTCCCTGCTCTTTGCATATTTTTGCAGTCTAAAACATTTCTGTACTGCGTGGGTGACAGAGCACTGGCATAGGCTGCCCAGGGAGGTTGTGGAGTCTCCTCAGAGATCTTCAAAAGCCGCCTGGTTGTGGTCCTGGGCAACCCATTGTAGGTGGCTCTGCCTGAGCAGGGGTTGGACCAGGTGACCTCCAGAGGTCCTTTCCCACCTCATACATTGTGTGAATCCATGAAAAGAACCATAGGGTGAGAAAGCAGCTCTGGGCTTTTCATTTTAATCTCCCAAGAAGTGCCTCATGCATCGATGAAAAAGATTTTACAGATGTCCTTACATCTGATAACAAACCTACACAAAGTTGTCCCCAAGCTTAATGAGATGTCTGAATGCTGCTTTCCTGTCAGGGAGCTGAAAAGGATCTGCTAGCTTCCCTGTGCTTGTTTCCCTCATAATTTATGAAAAAATATAGTTTCGAGCTACTGAGATTAGCTGGTCAGCAGTACAGGGTCAGTCCTTCCAGCCTCCATTACCCAGGGCCTCAGCCAGAGGATGTCACTCTTAAGAGAATTTCTGAATTTCTGCACCTTCTTTATTTCATCATAGTTTTGCCAGTTTTCTTGTGCCTGTGGGACAATCCTTACTCTTAATCTGCTTGAAGGAAGAAGAAAGCATCTAACTAGGCTGCTGGAGATGCTGTGCTGGCCCCACTAAAACCACCCAAAGGACCCTGTTTAAATTTCATCACCTTGTCCTGCTTTAGAATAGAAAGTATCAAAGTTACCACCTTCCCTTCCTGATTCCTACATCTGCTCAGTGACCTTTGCCAAGGCATTTCACCTTTTACTGCCTCAACATCCACATCTGCCAAGATAAATGGTAAAGAAATATATGGCATGTGGAGTGTCATAGGAAGCTTATCAATGAAGGCACTGACAGTGTTAATCAGCAAGTGAAGGCTGGGCAGTAAATTACCATTGCTAAAGAATTGTTGCATTTTGCAATGCTATTTCTCTCCAAAGTATTTGTTTCTAGCTGGAAAGTTTGCAGCCCCCCCACATTTCTGGGAGAGAAATTTTAATTCTCTACTAACAGCACAGAGCTGAAACACTCAAGATGCTCGTTTCACTCTGTGTGTGAGACCTTTAACAGTATAACCCGATGGTGATGGCAAACAGGTAAAGGAAAAACACGTTAAGAAGCGCAGGTTTTTATAGCAGCATGACCTGGGAAGAGGGAAAGTGCACTGCATGCAAGCTCACTTGTGTAAACGCTCTCAGGGCACACATCGTGGTGACCACACGTAGCCACATGTACAACAAGCTCTAAGAGCCACACTGCACTCCCAAAGCTGGAGAAACACCTGAGCGTGCAGGGGACAAACACCCTCACTGCCTTACCCATTGTGCATGTTGTTGGTCAAACCTGCCTTGATTTATAGCCCACTGTAAATGAGGATCAGCAATGGGTGTAGAGACATTTGTCAGAAATTACTGAACACCAAGATGGAACATTCAATCATGTATCAAAGCCAAGCCAGCCTAGGGACCTGGATTTACAGCTAATAGCACTTCCTGTTAACCTCCCTGCTGTGCAGAAGAGGTTTTTGCAGAGAAATCCACCTGGCTGCAGGGCTTTCATGCAGTGACTTGTCTGCTGCATTCAACAGCAGGAGACAAAAATAGGAAGACGGTGTGAGAAACATAATTAGCACTGTTAACTTTTGCTACAACCAGTCAATTAGGATGAGCAGTGACCACTTAATTCATTCAAAACAACACCTGTTAGGAAGGAAACAAAGCCTAAGAATGAAAAGCAGAAGGATAAATAGACTGTGTGATGCCCTTCAAGCCACACACATGGGACTGCAGTGAGTGGCAAAGCAGCCCCATGCAACACCTGGCCATGGCTACATGGACCACTGTTGGCTTCTGTGGCTTGGCTTTGTGGTGCCTTAAATTGAGAGACGAATGGCAGGTGAAGGGAAAACAACACGAGCAGCTTGTCTGAGCACACAGGAAAATGCCAGCTTGTGTTAACCTTGGCTTGGGGAAGTGGGGAGCCCACCGCTGCTCCTTGCCCTGTGGCTTCCTCCAAACCTCTGCTCCAGGTACAGCATTTCCAGAGGCAACTGGGCCAGCTGGGAAAGCACAGCAGCAACTACCAGGAGCTGAAAAGCTTATCTATTCCCAGTGATCTTACCTGTTTCAGCAGAAGTTAGGTTTTTGAGAATCCCAGCAGCCGCTCTTTGGTGACTGAAGGATCCTCAAGCCCTAGAAAAGCTGTCCATTAATCGCCTGCTCTCATTTTCCTCTTTCACCATCAGGTGCTGTGAGAATTAATTTGAGAAAGTATCTGTCTGGACAGTGCTCAAGCTGCAGTGGGCAACGGAGCTGGATGCCACCAGAGAAGGATGTCAATAAATTAATTCAATTTCTCTCAGGCTCAGTACATACCCAGAAATGCTAGAGGGGTTTTAATCCAACATAAGCAGCATTTCCAACTTACCAATAAATCCAGTTTCACACTACATGAAAAATTTTGGGGAAGAAATACACCTTAAAACATCTTAAGTGTTTTCACAAATCGTTTTTTTTTGTTTGTTTGTTTGTTTTTTTTGAAAGGAGAATATTTAAGATGTGTGAATCGTCTGCATTTATTGAATCCAGCAGTAGGGCTGATACAAACCTTGGAAAGAGCCTGCCAAATATGTGTATCCTATTAGATTTTCAGCTTATTGCTACCACATTTCAGGGATGGAAAGCAGGCAATTGCTACGGCTGTATTTGACAAACAAGTCTTGTGAGATGTAAATTAAGAAAGCCTGTTTCCGAGATCTGCATCCTCGTTATGCCATGTTATAGCACAGAGGGAACCATAGCTTGTGCAATAATGGCAATGAAATATTTAAATATACCCAACGGAGAATCAAACTGTCATTTATCAGCTTTGGCTCTGGATTAGATGCTAGCAGGAGCTGATTTTCCTGACAGGAGAGTAACATTCAGTCACTGACAGCAGAAGAAAAGATCACTCTGAAATCTGTTGAGCCGCATGAGTCTTGCGGTCGCTTCGCTACTTATTTATTTATTTATTTATTTATTTAATGGATGCTACATGAAGGTGGCAGGCTTAAAATGAAGAGAAAGCTGTGGTTCTTCACTCAAAGCCTCTCCAAACTACGTAGCCAGAGGTGGGGCAGTGCAGCGGTGGGGTCCTGTGCACGTGAGCACAAGAAGAGCGGGACAAAACCACCCCTGAAACACACAGCCAAACAAAAAGTTTGCCAAAACTGCAGATGGATCCCAAAACTGCATGGATGGATTAGCCCTAAGATCATCACCAGGCCAAGAGCTGCCAGGCAGCTGTGGCTCAGAGGCTGACACTGACCAAGAAGACATTTGATTACGTTTTTCCTCCGTGATCTTATCACCTGGCTCAGCTCCTGGCATCCCAGCTCCTGACATCTTATCAGCCTTTCTCAAGCCAGAAGGGAAATGCTGAGCCACAGCCAAAAAAAAAAAAAAAAAAAAAAAAAAAAAAAAAAAAAAAAAAACGAAAGAGAGACAGACTGTTGTGGACAGGCATAAAAAAATAGAGAGTCTTAAGCTGCTAAATTAAAGAGACCATGTGGCTTTTATATTTAATTGAAGCAATTCTGTATTATCTCAGTGACAAAGCTTCGCCAGGCTTATCCTCTGATTTCCAATCTCATGCCCAATGTTTTAGGGCTACCTTCAGCTAGCGAAGTGATTACAGCATGAGCCAGGCACTAGGATCCTGCTCTGCACAAGTCAGAGTCAGCACCTATGTTTGTAACAAGGGAAAAAGTCCTTAGAGTGTTTAGTTGTAAAGATAAAGGAGCAAATTGTAATGTTTTGTTACAGAGTCACAGAAACCAGTTCTGGAAGGAACATCCAAGGAGTCACATCCTCAAGGAATATGAATGACCCCTCTCAAAGATCTCTAGCCATGGACCTTGTGCAGTGCCCCAGAAAATTAGCAGCTGTGCAGAAACTTGTTGGTTTTAATGAATGTTTTCTTCATTCCTGACACAGTGTCTGGGTTCCTTTCTCCAAGATTCATGTACAAAGGCAGGACAACAACGACAAGGGGCTATAACTGGATCCTTCACTCCTCCAGGCCTCCCCAGTGCCCAGGTCTTTATAAGCACAGTGAGCTAGTAAGGGTGTGACAGGTTTGTAATGGGCCATCCCAGCCCAGTAGGCAAGACCAGACCTCCATGTAAGCTCCTGGAGGTTTAAGACATCATTTTCTTCTGCTTGGTTGGTGCCATGACTAAATCCCTACATCCTACACATGCAATAATAAACTTATGAATTTCTGAGCAGTAATTTAGTACCGGCTCAGGACTTTCCCTGGACTTCACTGGAGAAGAATGAAGTGTGCAGTGAACAGTGCCCAAGTAATGTCCCAAACACATCCTTCCCTCTAAAAACACATAATGCTATCAGAGACCTCTGAGTGCCTAGCAGCCGTAACCAGCTGTGAGAGCTGAGCTTCCTCCAGCATGTGCCCCGGGAGGTATCACTCATTTCTGCTTCTGTGTAATTTGCACCTCTTACCTACGTTACCATTTGTCTCCTGCTTTTTGCAAACATTACACTGGGTCAGAATAGCAGGCTATTTAGAGAACAATGGCTCCGTTGTGCTGGAGTTATAAATCACTGCTGATATGAGCACTGAGAAGTACCGATTGCAGAAGTCATTTGTATCTATATATGTGTATGACATCTGATAACATTTTGTTATCATTTATAATCTCTTAAAATACATGTTTACCTGTGCAGCTGTAGGCATATCTATATATAGTTCTCTGCATTTATCTGCTAACTTGGCACCCCCATCAGCCTCCTCTTAAAAACAGCTCCAAGGCCCCCCATTTCTTTATCCTCCCACCCATGTCTCCTTCCTTTTCACTTCACCTACCTGTCTTCACTCCCCAATCTCGTCCCCTTCACCCCCACCTAGCCTCCAGTACCCCACTGATGACAAGCCCTCAGTTAGGCTGTCTGCACAAAAGCAACTCCCTACACCTGTGGCAGAGGCAGTAGCCAGAGATGAATGGGAAAATAAAGACATTACTGTTAATTTTCTCCCTGTAGACACTAAGCATAGATCACAGAATGGTTTGGGTTGGAAGGGACCTTAAAAAGTTCATCTAATTCCAACCCCCCTGCCGTGGGCAGGGACACCTCCCACCAGACCAGATTGCTCAAAGCCCCATCCAGCCTGGCCTTGAACACCTCCAGGGATGGGGCATCCACAGCTTCTCTGGGCATATATTCTCAGAAAGGCCAACAAAGCAGAGCAGACAAGCATTATCTTTCTAAGCCATGACAAAAATATGTTCAAGCAAAATAACCTCCCAAACTCCACAACAACATAAGTAGTAACATTTTTTTCAATCCATCTAACTTTGAAACATCTTCCCTGATTTTAATAAACCTCACAGGTTAACCTGTATGGGTGAGCTAAAGAGAAAGAACATCTCTCTTATTGGCAGACAGCTTTGCCTTTAACCCTGGCAGAGCCTGCATCTCTTCTCCCCAGCCACCAGTGGTGCAGAAGGAGAGGTAGCAGAACATCCGGGTTTGCTTGCACACAACTCACTCCCTGTGGAGCTACTCTTTCCCTCTCTGGTGCTAGCAGATTGGACGACATGCTCTCCCCATCACTCCCCTCTGAGCAGGCAGTAGCAGCTCCTTAGCAACCCACATGGCCAAACATGGAAGGCAGAGGGACAGGGGGTACAAGAGGGCAGCACGGCTTCAACCTGGCACGCTTGCAATGCAAAACACTCTCATTGGCATCAAGCAGCCAGAGCCAGCTGTGTGTGGGGATGTAGCCCCAGCACTTGACAGCAGCAGATCCGGGTAAACAACCCCAGCCAGCTGTCAGGAGAGCTGGCATAGTTCAGCAGAGTGTAAATGTATGCCCAGGGACTATAATTAGCAAGTAATTCAACCCCATAGGTGAATGGACCAAAGCAGCTGGTGTCCCCACTTGTACTGGGTCTGGCTGGGATGTTAACTTTCCCTGCAGCAGCCCATACAGTGCTGCGCTCTGCACTTGTAGCTAGAACAGCCGTGGTATCACACCAGTGTTGCGTCTGCTGCTGAAAAGTGCTGGCACAGCATCAGGACTCTCTCTGACCCTCCTAGGGGGTGGGCAAAAAAGTGAAAAAGAAACATCAGCAGGGCAGCTGACCTAAACCAACCAAAGGGGTATTCCATACCATATGATGTCACACTCAGCAATAAAAGGTGGAAAAGTGAAGAAGAGGGGAGGGGTGGGCTCTCGTTGCGAAAATGTCTGTCCTTCTCCTGAACACCGGCTACGTGCGTTGAGGCCCTGCTTCAAGGACGTGGTCAAGCATTGCTCATTTGTGGGAAGTAGAGAGTAATTTCTTCCCTCTGCACTTCCACATAGCCTTTACTTGTTTTGTTTTATTATTCCCTTTCCCCCTTTCCCTTTTTTCCCTTTAGTTGAATTGTTTAATTAATAATAGTATTCCTTATTTTTTTTCCCTCTTTAATTAAATTATCCTTATCTCAGCCCGTGAGTTGTTCTTTCCTTTACTTCTTCCCCTCCTCATCTGAGGAGGGGGAGTGAGAGAGCGGTTGTGGTGTTCAACTGCCTAGCACGGTAAAACCACCATACCACTCTATAAGCAGCCCCGAGGTTTTATTTCTGATAAGGTCTGGTTCCTTGGACTCAGTGTGCCAGAGGCCAGATGGGTTTTGGGGCGTGCGTGGATATGGCTTCTGAAGTTCTCTGCACAGGAGAACTTCAACTAGCTCTGAAAAACCATTAAGAAACAAAACCCATCAAGTGAGCGAATCTCCTGGAAGCAGTGGTGTTACTCAGAGGGTCAATACTACCCTTCATGCTTTTCCTTGTCACGTTATGAAATATGTAGAGCGACAAATAGCTGTTTTGACCACAACTCCTAGGTCCTCTCCCTCTGCATGACAGCAACAGGGCAGGGGGTCCACCCCCATCTGGGGGGTCTCACCCCAGTGCCTCTCCTTCAGGCCTTGCAGGGAGTTGCTCCACCAGTCTATCTCCTTCTCACTCTCCCTGATGGCCCTCAAGCTCTCCACCTCCTCCTTGAGTTCTGCCACCAAGCTGACCAGGTCATCCACCTGCTCGCACCTCACACACACAATATCTCTGCCTCCCTCACATGGCAGCAACAGGCTCAGGCACTCCCTGCATCCAGAGACCTGAACTGCTGCATTTTTGAGCGGGCACTCTGGGTGGCTACAGACTTTCTAGAGAGAGCTCCCTGCATAGCGTAGACCATCGCGGCCTAGCTAGTGGTAGACAGCCGTTAGATGAGTTGTTCTTATGGGCGGGGGGGAACGCTCTGCCCTCCGGGTTCGCCCTGCCTGCGCGAACTGCCTCACAAACTGCCGCGCAACGCCGCCTGCCCCTCCTGGTCGCCACGCTTCTGGTCGCTCACGCTCCCTAGGGGCTGCCTTTGAAGGGCCAGGGAGGGGGCGCTTCTGGCTCCGCCTACGTGTCGTCAGCCTCCCGCGCCGGGTCCTGGCACCTCCCTCGGGTGCTTCAGGTGGCCTCGCTGCCGGAAAAAAGCCCTGCCTGTCCCGATCCCTCGTTCCTCTGCAGAACGCGTCTGCCCCGGAGCCGATCGCCTCGGCTAAATTCTTTTAGTGGTTTGCATAGCTGAGACCCCAGATGGCCACCGCAACCCCTTTGCTATTAATTTTAATATTAATATGACTAATAGTAATATATAGTACTTTATACTAGTAATTATATATTACTATGTTAATATTACTAATATTGCTATTAATATTACTATTTCAGAACAAATTATCATTTCACAAGCAAAAAATCTTATTTATTAGCATTATTGTTGTTACTGTCAGCTGCAAGGTGTTTCAAATCCATCATGCATTGTGCTGTGGTGCAGATATATCCTGACCAAGAGAGGCAATGGTCCAAGACAGGGCCATGAGTTAGCCTCTCTGGTCAGTTGTACCGCTGGGAAAAATCTCATGGCACTTTTCTGCCTACTTGGCTCCTTACTGGAACGACCAGCAGCAGCCGTTCTTCACTGCTATACAATAGCATAGACAATGCTGTTCACATTATCTGGGTTAACCCCCTCAGGTATTGCTGTTTTCCTTCTCAGTGCATGCTCTGCAAATGGGCTTTGACAACTCTGAGCTGGTCACAGCTGAGCTGGGCTTCATCCTACTTGTTGCTTTTTATAGGTTAAGCTCTTGAAAAGTGATGTATTCTGGATGCTGAATAAAACCACAACAAAAAAGAGGGGAAAGCAGGGAAGACGATGAACCAGTGTCAGCCCAATATAACACACTGGGGAAATGCTCATTTCAAAGCTATCCTGAAACTTATACTCCTTCAACTTTGTCACATCAAAAGGCAACAGTGGAGCTGGGGGTCATAGTTTGTTTCTTTATATGCTAATATTGTCATTCACTTTATTGTCAATTAAATGTCTTCTCCAAAACAGTCTTTTGGCCTCTTAGTCCTCACTGGCATGAGGAACTATCAGAAACAACAGGACAAAGCCTGATTTTCAGCCCAGAATTCCCCACCATGGTCCTGCACAGACCATGGGTGTAATGTGGGAAGGGCAAGACCTAGCACTCCCTGGGATGACAGCAACCATTTCCAGCCCCATCCCAGACAGGATGATGCTCCACACAGCTGGGCTGCTCCAGGCACCCCAGTTCAAAATCCAGCGATGGAGAACAGCAAAGCAACCCCACCTCCATCCTGAAGGCTGCCTGCCTACTGATTCTGCAGCATCTGTGAAGTCTCTTGTGGTTTGGGGGAGAAACCAAAAGCAGGCTTGAAATGGAAGTTCAGCCACAGCCTTCAGCGTAGCTTGGCAGCTCTGATCCTATGATAAAACTCAAAGCACACGAGTCTACAAAACAGCACTGTGAGCTTTCTATTCCTGTCTGCAGTATTTTTAGCAAACAGAGCAATTTTTAGCCATTGTGGTTTCTTTCTCTTTTGATACAAAGGTGCTGTCAAAACAAGCATCTGCTTGCAGTGCAAGGAACAGTCGGTCAATTCGAACAGACACCCCTGACATTTCAAAACAGTAACTGCTCAGCAATCAAATTCGTGGCATGCCACGAAATGCAAACATGTGAAACTGTTACCTATGACAAACATTTCTTCACTGGATATATCGCAGGACCACAGTGACGAAATCCAAAGAGGAGGGAAAAAGTCAGCATTTCTGTTGTGCAGACAGCTTAAGGGAAAGGAATCCTAAACCTTGGAGAGATGTTTGTTTTGCATTGTGGCAAAAACATTTGTTTCCTAAATGCAGAGAGATTACAGCATGATATGCATTTTTGTTTAAAAATACTTCTCCCACTGTCTGGGCTGCTGCATAAACAGGATGCAATGACATTTCAGTCCATCCAAGCCATTCGCCACAGCAGTCACATGCTTGTGCTTGCAAATCTAACCTGCCTCCCCAAAATAGATCTCTGTCACCCATATGGAGCTGGCGTTGCCTGCTCTCAGCTTGACAGGTGTTGGGAAACACGGGGATGGGAGGCTCCGTGGCCGCAGCCCGCGAGACCAAAGGCAGTGGCCAGATCCAGGCCTGGGGGACACAGTGCTTCACAGCCAGAGGCTCTGCGTGTCTCCCTGTGCTGGCCCTTTCTGGCCAGTTACCAACAATTATCAGTGCCTGGCCATCCCTGCAGACATGGAGCAGGTCTGTTCCTCGGTGACTCATCCCCACAAATGTTGCCAAGAGACCAAGATGTTTGTCTTTGGCTGCTGTTTATATCGATATGAACTTAAGAAATTGCTAGGGACAGTCCCACTTGCTTAATTTTTCTCCATTAAAAGAAGTATGACAAGAATCTTACAAACCCCTTGGGCACAAGAGTTGTCTTTGCCAGCAACAGGCAGCAGCTGAAACACAGGTGGTTTCCCAGGATAAAGTCATTTAAAATCTACACAAGAAAACTCTGCTGGGTCTAGATCCGAGTTACTGCTACTACTCTTCTGCTTTCCTCTATCAAAAGTTGCCCTCACTTAACCTTCTTAGAAGATGTGTGCAATCTGCAAGAAGCCTCTGCTCTTTTATTTCCTATTTTCCACACACTGCCGGTGACAAGGCCACCCTCCCAGATGTGGCACTGCCTTAGTGTCTGCCAGGAAGAGACAACACTTTTCTTAAAATATACCTTACACAGTGCAAGCATCTTCCCTGTAAATGCTACTGCTGCAGGTCTTCAGTAATGAAAATATTTTTTCTTCTCTATTTTCCTGAGCACTGACCTGACACAGCACACAAGGACATGCTTGACTTTAGGATGCCTGTGGTCACACTGAAACCAGGAGGGCTGCATCCTTTTAAAGGCTTGTTCTTTCAGAGCTATGGGGCTGGTACTTTGGTTTCCCTATGGACTGGGTCTCTGGGCTTCCAAAGCTCCCAAATCAGATTTCTTAGAAATAAATTCTTCTTGGAGTCCACCTTGATATTAATCACAACCTAATGTATTTTGCCTACTAAGACTTAAGCCAATGAACATATTCAAGTGCTTCTCTGCTCCAAGACCTTATTCAAACATGAATTACATGTAGACCCACAAAATCCAAAAGGCACTATGTGAATAGTTGAAGGTATCCCTGGTGGCTGCAACCACATCAAAAAAATCACGCATCCCACAAGCTTGTGTTCCTGCTGAGATTCTCAAAACTCTGGTGAACAAGTTTATTTTCTCCAAGGGTGGCATTCAATCAAGATCAAACAGTGTAAAAAGGTGTTGGGGAAGCATATTTCACTCAACTGTCATCTCTTTAGCAAACAAAATTCCCAGAGAGCTGTCTAGAGTTTTATGGAAAAGCTGTTTGCCAATGATAAATGCCTTGGCTGTAGGAGAAATTTTACCAGCATATAACAGCTATAAGGGCTAAGGATGAAAGTAATTGCTTAGAAAACGGCTTCACAAAATGAAATAAAGATATTTGTTTCAACTCTGAGCATAAACTGCCTGTTGAATGAACAATCTTCTATTTTGTTTGCTTCTTTCTGGTTAATGAATAACCAGATATGCTTGGTTTTCAATATGTGGGCAATGACTATAAATACTATGATCCCTTGAAGCAAATCTTTGCTCTCAGTGTTTCAACCCTGAAATTGATGGGGAATGCAAAGCTATTGCACATTTTCTTACAGGCAGTTGGCAAATCCTTTAGAAAAAAGGTTTATCATTAAATACTCCTGGTGTCTCTCCTCCCCAAAACTACCGCGTACTCCAGCATGGAGTGCTCCAGTTGCATGAGTATCAGGATAAACAAATCCTTTATGTTTTCCACATCTCAATTCTACATGCAAAGGGTGGTCTATAACATACAGTTTAAACACAGCAGGCACTGAAAGAGCTGAAGGAGGAAACCCATAGAGTTTCCTAATCATTTTAAGGCTCACACAGGTGCTCCATATAGACTTGAATGTCCCAGCATCAATGGAAAGAGCAATATCTGCTCCTATAAGCCCTGGGTGAAGGTCAAGGGAAGCCAGCTGGGATGGCTAGGATGCTTCGAGTGGGCTGACAAGTCAGGAAGTGCACTTAGGCTTCTGCTGACAGATTTTGGCTGAGCTGGCAGGCGCTAGAAACATAAGATGAGGAGGTGACAGCAGCATCGGGCAGGGACATTTGACCAAGCACAACATTTGCTTTGAAACAAAATATGGGAGAGGAGATAGGCCCACCCTTTTCTCTTTAGCTTTCATTTAGAGCAAAGGGAAGTTTTACTGGAAAGATCTCAACCCAGGCAGAACTGGCTTTATCTCCAGGAGGTGTTGCTAATGTAGAAATACAGCCACATTTATCTCCTCAACCCAGATTGGCTTTCACCTATGCATGACCCAGGAGTTCTGTCACATCAGACTTTTGGGTTGGGGGCATCCAAATCTAAGAAATGCAAAGGAGAAATGGAGGGTCTGGACACATGGAAGGGCATCAGCTCTAACTCATCACCCCAGCCTGCTCTGCAGCAGTGCTTGAAAATGCACCCTCACCCCCCTGAAGGGGGAAAGAAAGGGCCAGGAATTTACTGCTGCTTTTTTTTTTTGTTTGTTCAGATGAGGATGTTTTTACACCAGTCGCATGTGTTCTGGTAAAGGATGGGCTGCTTCACTATTTTCAATGCCAGGAACTGGCAAGACAGCGAAAGCAAAGATGAAGTTGGCATCCAGCTCTGTGAAATGAGAGTGCCTTTTCCCCTCTCCCCTCCCACTCCTTCCCTGCACCAGATGTCAGCCGGGACATGCAGAAATGCCTGCCATTCCCCCAGCCCCCAGCATGCTGCCTCACAGCTCAGCCTGCTCCCCACCATCCTCTCCAGCAGGGCTGAAGAAGCATCTGTGCTCGCAGCTCTCCATCCTCCTCCTCTCCCCTCTTTCACTTGCCTGCTTGTTATGCATGGCAGGGATGCCACCCTGGTATGCATAGCAGATATATAAAGGCTGCATTAAAAAAAGCTTAATAAAAGTCAAGGCAGGGAGAAATAACCCCAGAGGAGCCATATCAGCAGGGAAATATTAATCATTTCTGATTAATTTCTGCCTTCCTTTCAGCTTCAGACAGGCAGAACCTCCCCGTTTCTCTCCCCTCCTCTGGACTTGGTGCTGTTGGGTTGGTTTGCAACCAGGAGAAACACCACATGGAAGGCCACCTTCAGAGCATCTCTATCCCATGTGAAAGCGGTGCACGTCCAAAGGCAACACAGGGCAACCCACATGCATGAGACTGAGCCTAATATTTATTGGGAAGGCTTTGTCCATACAGAGAGCTCTCTGCAACCAGAGATGCCTGCAGTGAATGTGGTTTTAAAGGGGTGGGAGTTTTCCAAGCTGCTCAGCATTGGCCTAACACTGCTCCCAGGAATGTCAGCTGGAATTTCACACCTGGCTCCATTGGGACCAGGGTCAAGACAATGCTTTGTGCTTCCCAAACTCTTTCACGGAGCTTAGAAACTTGCTGCCCACCTGTCTCTATTCCCCAAATGTAGCTCTGTACAGGATGGCATTCAGAAGATGGGGTTTTATTCCCTCCCTCCAAGGCACAGAGAGGAAGAAGTTAAACTGAAGTCCTCCTGGACCAAAGCCTACATGGAAGCCTTGGCTTGCAAACCATCCCAGGCCCCGTGGTAGAAATATCAGCTAGGGACAAGATGAATTTGGCACTGTATGATGTCTGTGGCTGAGGAACTTTAGCCTCTTTGTCCTGAGGAAACAAGACAGACTTTGTGCACAGCTTTGGAGAGAAAAGAGGAGAACACAACTGGAACACAGGGGCGCTCTGCCCATCAGGAGGGCAGAAAAACATAGGGGTCAAGGCAGGGGGAAAGAGTCTGTGTGAACTCACCAAGCACAACACTGAGCAGGAATCATGTTCAGGAGGAGCATCTCTCCCTCAGTTACGGGTGCTCTGGAAGAGGCAACACAACCTGGCTCCTAGGGTTGCTTTTTGCTACGAGCAGCAACTGGGGGGCTTTGCACAGGGGCACTTCCCTCCCAACACAAGCTTGGTTCCCACCTCGCAGGGAACCTACATACAGACCCAAAATCACTTCATTACACAGCTTTCCCTTTAGGCAAGAGCAGGTCATGGTCATGGAGAACTGCTCTGAGCAGGGACATGAGATTAAATGGATTAAAACCACTTCCCCCACCTCCACCCCTCCTTGCGACAGCTGGTGGAGAAGCACACAGAGAAGGCCAAAACAACAGTGAATACGAAGGGGCTCTGTGGCCTTGTGCTGGTCATCTTGCCTGCTTCCAGCTGCCACATCTTGGCCTTCATTTTCAAAATAAATCAGTGATTTAAGATGATGCCTTTTTAGGGGTGCCCAGATTAAACACTGCAAAAAGAGGGTGTTTGATGTTTTGAAAAAGCAAGATCCTTGCAGGGTGCCTCCAGTTGGTCACCCAAATGGAAAAACTGAGCACTTTCCCTTTTCTTATTTCATCCTCATCACGGGCTAAACAGCAAGATCATACAAGGAGCAGATACCCAGAAAAGTAGAAACTGGTTGGGAAAACACATACAAAAATAGCAGCAGTGACCATTTTGCAATGCAGGGAGCACAGCTATGTGAAGAATATGCTTCTGTGCCAGCAAATAAATTCAGACAATTCTGTTAATTAAGAAGCATCAATTCACTGACCTGCTATCCTGTTTCCATGACAGGCAACAGCTGCTCTTGCTTTAGAGCAGCAGCCAGCAGGGGGGTCTGCCATGCAGAGCACAGGATGGAGACTCAGGAGATGGGAACTACTAACCCTTCATTACATGCCTTCCTGCAGGCTTCTCCAGCTGTGAGATGTGCCTCCACTCTCCTGCAGCATCCCTGCTGCTGCAGAGCTACATGTGGTTAGTAACTACAGATGATAATAGTAGTAAAGGTGAGGATATTCCTTACAAGGGGCTGGTGCTAACTTATTGCTCAGGCAGGTAGCACACCGTTTCTGAAAGAAGGACTCCTGAAATGCAAGCTTGCAGTAACACAGCCTTCCCTTTGCACCTTTATTCAGATCAGAAGGGCCTTTGCTCCCCTGTATGATGTTTCCAGCTGCAGTGCTTCACTAATTCTGACTCAGTCCTTCAGAGTTGCCCGAACTGAGAGAAAACCTTTGCAGGCAGAGTCTGTGGCCAAGCTCCTCAGGCTTGGCCATCTCTGGCCTACTGACACAAAAGTGGCTGTGGTCCCAGGAAGACTGGTGGCACTTCACCAAAACCTTCTGCAGGGCTGAACTTTCCCCACATAAATGCTAAATAATGCTCTGGCCAGCTACCAAATGGCAATTTTATCTCCTGAACAGCTCATTTATCATCTACAGCTGACCTGCTGACTCTACTTAAGACCAAGGGCAACAAGCTCTCAGGGTTATTGCAAGAACATCAGGTCTCTGGTCACTATAGGGATCTCAGGCATGGATGAGGTGAGAAGTGTAATCCCTGAAAGTCCAATGGCCCTGATGATGGCCTGGGCAACCTCCTTCATGCTCCCAACATCAGCCCATGATGGGGAATGTGCCCCAGCATCTACAGGTTGACGCGGGCTGAGGATACAGCTTGGGTGGGCTCTTGCTACTGCCACTGTGGTCACAAGCATCCCAGATGCATCACAACATTTGTTTTGTGTTTTTGTTGTTGTTGTTCTCCTGTTTGTCATGTCTTTTTCTGTAAATCATGTCTTTCCACTCTAGGAGGCCAAAGGCACTGAAGCAGCACTGGTGAAGTAGCAAACAGTACAGCATGGTGCTGGTGACTCTGCTCAGGAAGGGCTATGGTAATAGCCACTTGACTTTTCTTCCCAAACCACAGTTACTTGTTTTTGCCATAGGATTACACATTGGGCCTGCTCTCCTGGCAGGACTATCCACAGGGTGGTGTACACCAGCTGCCTGCATGCTCCTGCAGGGGGCTGGAGGTGAGCAGATGTGCTCCAGCTTCCCCTCTTTTTTTGCCGAACTAGGTTTTGGCTGTGGAGCATGCTGCAGGGCATTAATGGCTTTGTGAACAAGTCAGCAAATGGGAGCAATAGAGTAAAGAGCATTTGTCAAGGCAAAGCCAAGGCAGGGAGACAATGGGAAAATGGCTTTATGGGACTCAGGATGGGGGAAAGTAGAGTGAAGGAGAAAGATTCAGATTGGAAATAAAACAGTAAGTGATGCACAAAGGACAAGTGAGAATGATAGCTAGCCTGTTGCTGCTGATCCAGCTACATGTACTACAAATTGACTACTACATATTGGGCTACAGCTCGATACATCCTCACTAGACAAAGGAAAGGGGGGCAGCAAAGCTTGCAAAGTGGGATCACAACTTGCCAGCCCCCTCTGGACAAGAACAGAAATCCCAGCTTCCCCAAAAAGCAGAAGCAGAGGTGGTTTTTGTTATTATATTTCCTTTTATTTTTGCAAACCCAGGAGCTTAACTAGTGGCATACAGAGATCTGGAGTCAGGAGACATGGTGGAAAGCTGAAATTTGGGCTTGCCCGTAACACCATTTTACCCAGCAAGGGCAGCTGCAGCACTGGCTGCTGTAATCAGCAGGAGATGCACATGTCTGTGTACGTGTGCATGTGGAAGCATAGGCATCTGAGAAAGGTTTCATTTCCCTGCTGAGAGATACACTGAAAGTATTTTTGGGAAGCCCAATGTCCCCTTGGCATGCAAATCAGCCAAACAGCCCAGCAACAGCTGAGGCAGCCCATCTTTCATTTTTCACTTTTCAACCAATAAGGTAACCCCCAGGTCAGGCTCTGCAGTCATGCTGGGCTGTAGGAGGGAGTCCCCAAAGATCCTGGTCCATCCTGGCCATCCTGGTCCATCCGGGCCATGTGATTTTTCCATCACCAAACTGCATAGAAAACAAGGAAACCAGCTGCTGTCTCCTGCCTCTGAACCACTGCTGTAGCTTCCTTGCCCCTCAGCTTGATGAAGTTTGAGAGTTTGGCCTCTCTGGCAACTGTTAAAATTCCTTTTGTAAGCAGAAAGATGCTATCACAGAGCAGAAAAAAACAGGTGTGGAGCATTTGGGCTGAAGAGCACACAGCCATCTACCCACCAAGCAGGCCTACTCTGCCCACAAGGCAAACAAGGCTCTCAACATTCTGCAAGGTATATCACACTCCTAAAGCTGCAGGGCTCACCACACAGCAGGGCCTTCTGCCTCCTAATGCCTTTGTCTTTCATTTGAAGCCTAGAAGTCATTACAGTCAGGGCTCCAGTAGGTATAAACTGCAAGCCAACAGGAGACTTGCCTGAGAACTGTTGTTTAGCACAGGCAGCTGTGTTTGGGGTGAAACAGCAGGGTCCAAAAGCTGCCTGCTACCATGCCTTCATTAAGTAGGGAAGTAGCAATGGTACTCAACATCAGCAGTTATTTGTGCATCTGTAGGTAATGAACACCCTTGCACTAGCTGCTGCTATTTCTGTCTTGTGGATAAAGATGTTAATGAGCCATGAGTCACACCTCTGCCCACAGGACAGCGGTGCCCTCTGGTTCACACGCTGCCCCCAAAACCCTCCCAGATGGGTGATGTATGTGACCAAGCCCCCTGGAACAGGGACATCAGGGTGAGCTCTTTGTATGGCTTCACTGTAGCAAGGGACACACACACTGCTCAAAAATCCTGATGGACCCCTACTCAGCTTTAACAAGAGCACAAAAACACTAGTCTACCTGTCAGCTATTCCATCTTGCAGTGACTTGCAGCTTATCTTTGAGTTTACAATAGCTCAGCACTTGGAAGAGGCTTGCAATGAGCAGGCACTTCCAGCATCCTGATACCTCTGCACAGTGCTTTCTCTGGGAACACCACTGTCTTCCTCCCTCCATGGCCCATGGCACCTTGATATGCCAAGGAGCTGTTGCTGTACTCCTACCAGAAGGTGACTGACAGCATTTTGGTTCAGGTGGTGTGATAAAGGACCTCCAGCAGTTAGCCAACACTCTGATGGTAGAGGCAGCTGCTCTTCTCTACTCCAGCAGACTCAGACAAGTGTCCCCTCCAAAGGACACAGCCCTAAGTTGCTTAAACAAATGCAAAGTTCAGATGACTGCAAAGGACTCACCTCACTTGCCAAAAAATTACAAAATGCCAGTGTTTGCTGAAAAACAAGTCTGCGCAGCTCACTTGTGAGAAAGGCGTGATGCCAGAAGGCAGCAAGCGGGTAAGATGAGGAAAGACTGATCCTTGCCTAGACAAGACTCATTTTTTTTTGGCTAGCTTTGCTGTCACTGCCCCAAGAGAAGGGTGTGGGGTCATCTGCAGCCCAGGGCCAACAGTGGCCCTGGGGGGCTTGTCCTGGCTGGTGAAGCAATGTTTGCTCACAGCTCACGGAGCAGGCCCAGGGCAGCTCCCTCCATCGCCCGCTCGGTCAGACAGTGACTGACCTCAGCACAGGGGGCTTTGAAGTCCTGCATCACCTTTTCATTGAGACAGATTTGTGGATGAAAAGCCGGCCACCAGGAGCTCACCATTCCCCTCCAGCCAGCAGGGAAGGCACATGAGAATCACCTACTGCAGCAGCATGTTTTGCTATTGCAATGTTGGAGTGACAAACTGCTGCTCTCCTCTCTGCCCTTGAAGGCAGCACAAGAGGACAGCTTTCCCCTCTGCACAGCACCAGCAGCAGCTGTTACTTGTCACTCTTGTAAAAGCAACTCAACACCATCACCCAAAACTGGTGTCTGTAGCTGTATATAAGTCCAGTGAATTAAAATCTCAGTGGACAAGGGGACAGAGCCATCAGTGCCAACACAACTGTCTATATCCAGAGGCTTAGACTGGCTAGAGGCTCCTTTGTACTGGACACGGCATGAGTTACACAGGCATTCTGCAATTCATGGCATGAAGACATAACTGCATCTTCCCCATGTGATCTGTCCAGGGAAGAACAACAAGGAACACAGATAGCAGTGCTGGTGTGGATGACATTCACCCCAAAATCCCACCTTCAGGTTCAACCACTGCAGCTCCAGAAGTCTGAGGGCAGAGCTGGGAATTAAACCTTCACCTCCTGACCATTGGAAGAAAGTCTCAGATAAGGCTTGGTGGAAATGACAGGGCTTGGATTAGCAACATCTACCTTCTTCTGAGCATCACTGGGATGCTGAAGCAATAGGAGGCACCCATCCTGCTCCCCTGGGTTTTGTGGACGGCTTTGGTTCATTTTGTTTTTACAATGACAAAAGGGATGGCCAAGCCTGCAGAGTCAGAAGGAGGGGACAGCCCATGAGGAGCCATTTGCACTGGTCCAGCAGAAAGCAGGTCAGCAGGCATGGCAATGCCCTGAGAACCACCCACCCTTTGCCATTCAAATTGCTGTGCTGTAAGCTCTTCTTTAACTGGGAGGAGGAAAAACTACAGAAGGCTCCAGAAGACAGAAAGCCACCGGTGCCACAGGCCAGGAATTACGCAGCCACATTGTACTGGGTCTGGCTGGGATGTTAACTTTCCCTGCAGCAGCCCATACAGTGCTGCGCTCTGCACTTGTAGCTAGAACAGCCGTGGTATCACACCAGTGTTGTGTCTGCTGCTAAGTGCTGGCACAGCATCAGGACTCTCTCTAACCCTCCTAGGGGGTGGGCAAAAAAGTGAGAAAGAAACATCAGCAGGGCAGCTGACCTAAACCAACCAAAGGGGTATTCCATACCATATGATGTCACACTCAGCAATAAAAGGTGGAAAAGTGAAGAAGAGGGGAGGGGTGGGCTCTCGTTGCGAAAATGTCTGTCCTTCTCCTGAACACCGGCTACGTGCGTTGAGGCCCTGCTTCAAGGACGTGGTCAAGCATTGCTCATTTGTGGGAAGTAGAGAGTAATTTCTTCCCTCTGCACTTCCACATAGCCTTTACTTGTTTTGTTTTATTATTCCCTTTCCCCCTTTCCCTTTTTTCCCTTTAGTTGAATTGTTTAATTAATAATAGTATTCCTTATTTTTTTTCCCTCTTTAATTAAATTATCCTTATCTCAGCCCGTGAGTTGTTCTTTCCTTTACTTCTTCCCCTCCTCATCTGAGGAGGGGGAGTGAGAGAGCAGTTGTGGTGTTCAACTGCCTAGCACAGTAAAACCACCACATACATAGAACCACCTAGGTTGGAAGAGACCTTCACAGTCATCATGTCCAACCACACCTGCCAAGACCCAACCCACACCTGCCAAGGGACACTAGACTGTGTCCCTTAGTGCTGTGCCTACATGGAATTATGGAGTTGTTTGGGTTGGCGGGGACCTTACAGATCACCCAGTTCTACCCCCAACACATGAACCAGGCCATCAGGGCAGATGAAATTGTGGCTTTCCCCATTCAGCTGCACGGCAGTGCATGTATGGGTACGCAGCTCCTTGCCTACCCCAGGGTCAGGAGTGCTGCCTAACCCACCTCAAGCAGCTCTCCAGCCAAGCCACATTCCTTAGCATGGAACCACCCATCCATCCCCCAGGGCTGCTTTCTGAACAATTAATCTCAGCCCCTCTCACTGTCAGTAAACGCTCTTTACTGCTAGCTGCAGTGTTTTTTTTTTTTTTTTTTTTTTTTTTTGTTTGGTTGGTTGGGTTTTTTTTGTCAGCCACTGAATATCTCACAGCACCCCTTCCTCCCAAACTCACTGTTTTGCTCTACACAGAGCTGCACACCAGCTGCCCTGCAGCAGGCATTTAAAACCCTAGAACTTGTTTCTTCTTTTCACCACCAAGCCTTACAACCCGCTTGTGCTTTGGTTTCCATTACAGGGAGAGCAGCAGCCCCCAGATATATTTAGAAGGTAAAACTCACTGTGTGACGGGCTCTGATGAACCACCTTACACCCAAAATCTTTGTCAAAGAAAGGTTTGAATCTCAGCATGTAAAATTTAGCTTCTTAGGCTACTTGGAATGAATATGTGAGGCAACAATTTAGGTCTAAAACCTTCCTTTTCCACCTTCACTTACCTGCCATCCCTGCCCTCAGATACTGGAAATCTCCCTCCTGAGGTCATCACTGCAACAGCACATGGAACAGAGTGGAAACACAGCCACAAAATAACAGCCTCTGGTTCCCTATATAACCTGAGCCATAAAACTGGCAGCTGCTGGGGATAACATCCCAGCTGATGGGGGTCAGCAATCACTCACAGCTACCACCCCAAGAAGGTGCTGGGATCTTTGGAGCTGGGGAACACCTTGAGTCTTTTCTGCTTTGCCCTGTGCAGCTGTTGGTCTGTTTCCAGAGCCTGTACAGCCCCTGCTCTGTTCTGTCCAGGAGAGGTGATGTACAAGACTTGGGAATGCCATCTGGCTATTTCCCGCCACTGAGCAGGTGTGCTAATTAAACAAGCTAATGAAGATGCATGGCCTGGAACAGTGTGATAGCCTCCCAGCAGGGCCTGAGCCATCACAAATCAGTGCTTGCTTTACCATGCCTGCCCAGAGAGAGCATCCTTGGGGAGCATCCCCGCATCCATCCGCTGCCGGTGACCAACAGGCAATCAACAGGAACACGTAGGAAGAAGAAAATCCCATAAACACTACTGGCTGCTGCTAAAATTAAGTGGGAAGGGCGCCACTCCCTAATGTACGATTCCTTCCTGCGGTGTTCCTCCCGCATGGCTCGCAGCGGTGTGGTGAGAGCAGCTTGCTGGGACGGAGGGTGAGGGCTTTCCGCAGCAGCTGTCCCCATAGGACAGTGAGCCAACACTACACGGTGTGTCAATGGGTTTTTGTAAAGGTGTTTCGCCTCTCCTGTCCTTGACCACTAGTTAAGATAGCTGGGGCCAACACTGCCGACCCCACATCAAAGCACAGACTGGGGCTGTGTCCCCAGCCCAGCTCTCAAACTTGGGTCCTCCAGGCAGGAATTTCTCTTCTTGTCTGTTTTGGTATGGGATCACCAACCCTCGAACAGGGATCCACCTCCGGAGCCATGCTGAGCTTTCCAAGGCACCCAGATCCCACTGTATTTCAGCTGCGGTTGGAACCAAGCTGAGGTTTTGGGGAAGCTCATAATGCTTCTACCCCAAACCATCCCAGCCCTAGACCTGGGCACATGCATGGCCCTCAGGCATCCTTGCTAGGGCTTTCCTTGCCTCCCCGTCCTGTGACAGTGGGGAGAAATACCCCAGCTAGGGCTTGGGCACTGCTCTCCAGGCAGGGCGAGTGATGCACCAAGGTGGCTGGAGTGCTACCTCCCTGTTGCTGGAGTCTTATACAGCCTTTTTTTTTTTTTGCCCTGTGGGATGAGGCATCGACCAGAGAAGGAGACAACAAACTAGATGTTTTTATGAGCCTCTTTCTCCTGAGCTAACTGCAGAATGCAGGCCCTACATCTACTGCATTGGTGCCAGCTGTGGAAAGCAGACCTGCCTCTGAACCCAAGGGCAGGTAACCCCAGATGCTGCTTGCTTCGCACCAGGGTTAGCTGGTGGCTGGACTTCACATATGCTTGTCACAGGCTGATGACTCCCTGAGCTCAAGACCCAGAGCTGCCAAGAACATGGAGTTCATCCTGCTGTGTCCTTGGCCCAGTTCTGCTACCTTTCCCAGCTCGGACAGGGGAAGACACCATGTGGGTGGGTCTCAATCCCCCCATCTGATCAGCAAAATTTTCACTTGCTTGCCAGGCTATGGTGCATCACCTTCTGGTGCATCTCTGACCCTGCTCTCAGGGGACCCACAGGGATTTAACATCCCTGCTCAAAATCCCCCCGCCCCCCCCCCCCCCCCATCTGAAGGCAGCCATCCCCTAAAACCCAGCTCATGGTGCAGCAAACCAGATCAGCACCCCCAGCACTGAGCCCCACACTGTGCCCATCCCATGGGGCTCAGCAGGGCAGGATGCTGCCGGCTGTGTGCCCACCGTGGCCAGCCACAAATTCGGGCCCCACTGCCCCACAGAGGCACAACCTCCACAGCAATGACCCAGGACCCAAAGGATGTTTCAGGGACACCAACCAGAGCTGGTCTGCTGGTGTGGGATGATGAGCAGGGACAGCATGTGCTGGTCCCCAGCTCCTGAATTAAGTCAGTGGAGTTGTAACAGCTGGCAGCGGAGCTGCCTTTCTGCAGGAATTAGGCACAAACGCCATTCTGAGGCTTTGCTGTAGATGTGTCAGGATGGGGCTGGTGGATGCTAGTGGGTCTGAACACCTGCGCTGTAACCCTTCCAGCCCAAGCGCCTCCTGGAATGCCTCCTGGAGCTGGAGCCCCCCGAGCGGTGGGTGGGTTTAGCTGCCACCTTCACAGAAAGCAGCACGTGAAATAAAAGTAGCACAGCCACTTTCTGCTGAGCCCCCACATGATGTGCCTGCTGCTCTGCCATGAGCTGCTCCCTCCCTGCACCGATAGGGTTTGGGAGCTCCTGGTGCTACCGAGCATCCACGAGCATCATGGCATTGAACCAGGGAAGCTTTTATATTCCCCCACAAACACACAGCATCTTCACTTAAGCAGACAGTTGACAGACAGCAGCTTTGCAAAGACACGGGAAAGCCCTCTCCACCCCAGAGGTGCCTATGCAGCCCAGCCAGTCACAGGGACATGCATGGCTCAGGTTGTTTCAGATAAGCCTAGAGCCAGTCCAGTTCCTCCAAAACACGACAGTCATGTCAGTCCAGAGGGAACCGCAGCTACCACCAGGGCCACATGTTTTGAATGCTGGTGCAGGAAGAGCATGTGGAAGAGGAACTGAAATCATCAAGTAGGAAGCAGCAGGTGTTGAGCTCTTGCCTTTTATTTTCATGGAATATTTAATTTCTAAGTAAATGGGAATGTTTATTTGCATTCTTCTCTGTGCAGCTGCATTACCACAGCTCCATGTGGGTGGGGATTGTCCTCATAGGTGAAAAGATCAGCAGACATCAACCTGGTATTTACAAGAAAAACTTTGAGAGCGTGTTTTTAAAGGAAGAGTTTGAGGCAAATGGAAAACTAACAGAAGAGTAGCGCGAATCCTTTCCTAGAATGATAGCCACTGCAAGAGCACAAGATGAAAAAGAAAGGGGAAGCATTTTTGTTGCCAGTGCCCACAATGAACTTTGCTACTTAAATTATGTTGCGATTTAAGAAACTGGTCTCCTCATCACTTTCATCTGCTGGGCTTTGAGGCATCTACTGCTGACTACCCATCCTTATGCACAGAAATATTTTAGTAGCCTTTAAATCCTCTTCATCTCTTTGGGAATTTTGAGGATTTTCTGGGCTAGACTTTACTGTCTGCATAGCTACAGAGATGACCTTTTGCTGTACCAAAACCTTGTAATCTGCCTTCATTTTCTGGCTGCTTCTTTGTCCATAATAGCCTCACTTATTTTGTCAGTTCTTGTGTGTTTAAAAAAATGTGACCTCACCTCTGGACCTCCGGGTTGTCTGTCAGTGCCCCAAATGAGACGGCATTTACAGACTACTTCTATGGAATATTATTCTCTGCTCTCTTGGAGTTTAAGCTCACTATGTAGATTTTGCACCATTCTGTGTAGCAATTTGTCTTCACCATTAGCAGCTACTGCCAGACCTGGACGTGCCATGCAGAATTGCACTGCATTCAGAAGGGGAGTTGGGTGGTTGGCTTTTTATTGTTTTTAAACATCCAATTTTTGTACATCACCTTGTTCCTTATCCTTCATACCCAGGACATTTTGGTTTTGCTAGGCAGAGGCAGAGAAGAAGTGGACCATAGAGATGCTTCAGAAGAACAACAGACACAATGGGAAGATACTACATGGAAGAATTTAATCGATGTTCTTTGAGTAATCAGAAATCACCTATTAAAACCACTCTTGTATGGACCCTGGCCCTTTTGCCTGGACCCCTTTATTTGGCACGAATGCCCTAATTTTAGGCTTCTTAAAGCAGCTTCCTTTTAAAAAAGTTTTGGCCTTCTCCCTTTTGGGATTAGTCCTAGATGCTGTCCAGATGCTGGGGTTAAGTCATGCCCAAGCTATCAGCTCTGGGCGGATTACAAGTTTGTGGTCCAAAGGATGGCAATAAACATGGAAGCCTGAGAGCCAAGGCTGACAAAATCTGTATATCTCAAGTCTAAGCACTGTGGCATCAACACGGTGCCAGGAGATTCCAGGTCAAAACTTGAATCCATGTTTAAAGGGCTTTGCTTGCAAGCCAAGGCCCACACAACTGTACTTCGTGAGGATGCTGAGATTTCATGGTGGAGCTAGACAGAACAATAGTAGCAACTTCATCAATGCACTGTTAAAGGAAATACAAGAAATACACTGAGGAAGAGGAGCAGGACAAGGAGGAGGAAGGTTCTGGATGAGAGAGGTGCCACCAAGCACTTCCCTGCAGGGAAGTGTGAGTATGGGAAATTGCAGATGTTTTTCCAAATCATGCATTTAAGAAGCCAT
The DNA here is from genome assembly GCF_011077185.1 of Oxyura jamaicensis. Classification (NCBI taxonomy): domain Eukaryota; kingdom Metazoa; phylum Chordata; class Aves; order Anseriformes; family Anatidae; genus Oxyura; species Oxyura jamaicensis. The sequence goes on along the minus strand of NC_048894.1, from coordinate 62,747,682 downwards.
TAAAACACATACATGAACATCCTTGTGTTCAGTGAAAGCTTTTTCTGCATCTTTCCCCAACCTTGTCAAAGCTGCCATGTATGAAAAACATTTGTCAGTGTGCATGGAGGCATTCCCACATGCCCTCACACACCACTGACTGTTTCCAGGGAAAACCATTTGACCAACAGGAAAAACAAAAACAAAACAGCAACATAAATAAATAAATAAATAAAAATTAGGGGAAAAAAAAAAAAAAAACACCACCACCACCAACAAAAAACACCTTCTCTAGAGAGGGACTGTAGCCCACTGGAATTCCAAAGGCTTTCCTTTGGAGTCATTGGCAAGCTGCTCCTGAGAAATGTAGGGGCTGCAAACAGAGCCCACTGTTTCTTCAGCTCCAAGAGAAAGAAAATAAACCCTTTGAGAACTTCAGTAGAATTTCATACAGTAGAGGATGTTGCCACCTGCTGTTTAAATACAGGCAGACACTAGTTCCCCTGGGCTTTGGTGGCTTTTGGTCATTTCTGAGGTTTTGCAGCCTCATAAGCCTGGTCAGTGTTGGGGAAGTATTGCATGTTCCGGTCAGGGCACTAACATTTAACTTTTTGTGCTTCTGAATCAGCTTTCAGCAGCTTCTCTTCCATTGTACCTTGGCAAACACCATAACCTGTGAAACACTCCCTCCCTGCAGGGTTTCTTCACTGCACTCAGGATTGCAGATAGGTGGGCTATCACAGCAAGCAGATACCAGCAGATACCAATTATCACAGCAAGCAGATACCAATATCACAGCAAGCAGCTCTCCAGAAGAGCCCAAGTAGGTACTCAAGATCACATCTGCTTTGGTGCCTCTTCATAAAATCGCAGAATAGTTCAGGTTGGAAAAGACCTCTAGATCATCTGGTCCAACCTTTAACCTAGTACTGACAAGTCCACCACTAAACCATGCTACTAAGTTCTACACATGCTACTAAGTTCTACATCTACATATTTGTTGAAGACCTCCAGGGATAGCAACTCAACCACTTCTCTGGGCAGCCTATTCCAACTCCACACAACCCTTTCTGTAAAGAAATTTATCCAAATATCCAACCTAAACCTCCCTGGTGCAACCTGAGGCCATTTCCGCTCATCTTGGTACAAGGTGAAAGTCTTCAGGGATGATGAAGATAAAAGTTGATCACGTCCTGGAGGTCTGAAACCAAACCTGAGACAGAAGTGTTTATTATTGTCATTTTTAAAGAGCTATAAAAAGTGCTTAAACTAAATACACTAGGAGCAGATGTTGAACTGCTGCCCTTATTTGCAGAAGAATTAGGTCATAGTATTGAGGATTAGAGCATACACAGCTTGGTATTAAAAACAAAACAAACAAAAAAAAGTTCATATTTTGTGAGAAGGTGGCTTGGTGGTCAGAAAGAACCAAGACAGATCCAGCCTGGGCTGTTCTGCAGGCACGGCTGATGCAGCAGCAAGGCTGGATTGCTGTTCCCCCTGGCACAAATTTCCCTGGGCAGAGAGCCATCAATTACACCTGTCCCATAGAGAACTTTGGCTGCAGACGTAGTCATGGCGCTGGGGAGGGGACAGCAGGGCAGAGCCGGGTGTGCTGAGCCAGGGCACAACACAAAACATCCATCTGGGGGACCAGGAGAGAAAATCCAGCATAGCTCCCTGCTCAGTAAGGCTGGAGATGCAAAAGGTAGGAAATCCGGCTGATTAAATTTGAACATATTTCTGGCTGCTTTCTGTAAGGTCTCAGGGCAGGATGGAGTTACACAGCTACTCGCTTCTTTTCTTGTTTAGTTACCTGGGAGTTGAATCAGGAGACTTTTTCTGTCAGCTATTTTCCCGTTAGGGTGTGGTCACCTTTATGGCTGCTGCCCTCACCCGGTGACCCAATCCCATGATAAATTCCCATCCCCCAAATGACCCATCTCGGTTACTTTTTAGGATTTATTTATTTGTTTTTCTTAAATGCGGGGCCTGGCCTGGAGGCCTGCATGATTGCCAGCCCCTGGCTCCTCCTGCTGGGCCCTGTGCAGCCATGACAAATTCTCAGGGTTGATGTTCTCTGGGGACCGGGGCTGTCTGCACCCATCCTGCTCCCAGTGCCAGGAGAAGCTGCGGACAAGCTTTTGTGGCATGGAGGGGCTGCGGTCCCTGCGCCTTGGCAAGACGCTGCGGGACCGGTAGCTGGAGGGGCTCCACCACTGCGATGGCCCCGTGTTGCGCTGGAACCTTCCCCAGGGCTGGCGGGCCGAGGCGTCCTGCATGGGGCGCGGCACCAGCGTCACGATGGCAATGATGGGGCAGTGGCAGAGCAGGCAGGTGGCTCTGTGGGCAGCCCAGGGCTGGATGCACTCCCTGCAGAAGGAGTGCCCGCAGGGGACCAGCCGTGCTGCGTCGTCCAGCAGGCCCAGGCAGATGGTGCAGGTCTGTTCTCCATGGGCCTCCGCTAGCAGCTCCTGGCATGGATTGCTCATGGTGTCTGCGGCTGCTCCGGCATGGAGATGCTTGTTGTTCCCAGGACGCTGCTCTGATGACAAGTGGGTATCAAGCACCTCCGGTCCTCAGCACCTCCCTTGCAGGTCAATGGCTGAACTTCAAAGACTTGCAGCCCACCAGCAGCACCTGAACGCCTTGCGCTTCACCAGAAGGACCTCAATGACTTGCCTGCAACCAGAGGGATCTCAGTATCTCATGTGCCCACAGAAGGACCTTGACATCTCAAGTTCCACCAGAAGGATCTGGGTACCTCACCTGCCACCCCGAAGGACCTCGCGTCTCTCGTGCTACAAGGACTTTGAAGTCTCGTGTGCCACCGGAATGACCTCGACGTCACACCTTCCACCAGTAACACCTCCACCTCTCATGTTCCAGCTGTGGAACCTCAATGTCTCAACAGCCACCAGCTGGACTGAACATAGGCTGGATTCTCAGGGCACTTACGGCCAGCTGCCTTTTGTGAGGCCACAGGGTGACAGTGACTCTGTGAGACATCACATGGTTCTTGGGGTGCCCCTGATGGCAGCACTTAAGGAATTAATGTGACTGTTGTGAGAAAATGCTGATGTGACATGGCTGCCCCCCACGAACAGGAGCGATGTCTGCTGGGGTGGGGTCCGGGACAGGAGCTCAGCCTTTGGCCTTAGAACTGCACCTGGGAGTCAGGGCTGTCCTTGACATGCAGCTGGACACCTGAGCACCAGAGATGTCCTGAAGAGATCATCGAGGAGGACACAACAAGAATCTGGGGAACAACTTGTCACCTGGGATGGTGATAAAGAGCCTGGGCACAAGGAAATTGGCCCAAGAAAGTGGGAACATGCTTGAGAACTCGAGTTTTTTTAAGAATATTAGGAATGTGGTCAGCTCTTGGCTGTCCCAGGAGGATGGTAGAAATGAACAGCATCTCTTGGTTACCTGAAGTGGTGGTGTCATCATAAAATCACCACAGAACCACAGAATCACAGAATGGACAGGGTTGGAAGGGACCTCTGAAGATCATCTAGTCCAGCATCCTTGCTGAGCAAGTTCACCTAGATTATGTTGCGCAGGATGGCATCCAGGCAGGTTTTGAATATCTCCAGAGAAGGAGACTCCGCAACCTTTCTGGGCAACCTGTGCCAGTGCTCTGTCACCCTCACAGTAAAGAAGTGCCCTCTCATATTCAGACAGAACCTCCTGTGCTTCGGTTTGTGCCTGTTGCCTCTCGTTCTGTCGCTGGGCACTACTGAAAAGAGACCGGCTCCATCCTCTTGACACCCTCCCCTCAGTTATTTATACACATTTAGGGGTCGAGATGCTGGAGAGCAGCCCTGCGGAGGGGGATCTGGAGGTTATGGTTGACAGCAAACTGAATATGAGCCCGCAGTGTGCTCTGGCAGCCAGGAGGGCCAACCGTATATATCCTGGGGTGCACCAAGCATGGCTTCGCTAGTCGGTCGAGGGAAGTGATTGTCCTGCTCTACTCTGCACTGGTGCGGCCTCACCTTGGGTACTGTGTGCAGCTCTGGGCACCACAGTACATAAAGGACGTAAAACTGTTGGAGAGTGCCCAGACGAAGGCTACGGGGATGGTGAAGAGCCTAGAGGGGAAGACATACGAGGAGTGGCTGAGGTCACTTGGTTTGTTCAGCCTGGAAAAGAAGAGGCTAAGGGGAGACCTCATCATGGTCTACAGCTTCCTCTTGAGGGGGAGTGGAGGGCCAGGTGCCGATCTATTTTCTTTAGTAACTAGCAACAGGACCTGAGGGAATGGTGTCAAGCTGTGACAGGGGACATTCAAGTTACATACCAGGAAAAGGTTATTCACTGAGATGGTGGTCACACACTGGAACAGGCTCCCCAGGGACATATTCATGGTCCCAACCCTGTTGGATTTTAAGAAGTGTTTGGACAGTGCTCTCATCTCCACACAGGATACAGAAACACCAAGCAGCAGCAGGGAGTGAAGGCAAGGAGCAAGCCACTGCACTGGCTCATGCCCAAGCAGGTGACAGGACACTCAGCCACTGATTGTGGCCAAACCTGCTTCAGTTTCACTAATACTCATGCCCCTGCCCTCATCTCCCACGAGAAAGCTGACATTTTTGCTTTTGCATGGAGACCAGAGTATCTGTTCTCTTGTCCATACAGAAAACTAAAGAGAATAATGATTTATGTGACTCGTCCAAGTTCTCAATGGTCTTTGCTAGCCAGGTGGAAGCCTGAAGGCTGTCGGCAGTTTTCAGATTTGCGACGTAAAGCACAGGCTTTCTCTTAGTGAGAAATCAGATCCTGCATCCTGCCATGGCTCTGGTTTACCTTTGCTGATGCCCAAAGAGCAGGGCTGCTTTGGCCGGAATGAGGATGGTGGTACCAAATTGTCTCCAGATTTTAACACCACCTTCTTCAAAATAAGCAAAATTCAAATCAGTGGAGACTTCAGAACTTCATTTACCGCTGTGCTGCTGGAAATCAGGACAGCTTCAGACAGGCACATAGTGGTTGAAACCAGGGCAAAGCTGGGGGCAAGCTGCAGCCCCATACAATGATGGGCAAGGGGGGGGGGGGGGGGGGGTGGTGAAGATTTTCTGGATATTATGAAGATTGCCTCTCTCCCTAGGATGTCAAATTGAGGAGTGTTTTTGGTATTGCTTGAGCAGCATGCCCACAAGTAGTCAGGTGATACAAGGTCAGCTGAACTCAAGAGGTACAGCATGTGGCCATTTGAGGGATCAGAAAGGGCACCAGCTGGTCAGTGACTACTAGATGGGAAAGCTGCTGTGAAAAGTGAAACCCTTAACACCCTTCCATGCTGTGGTTTAACCTGGCAGGCAGCTGGGCACCACGCAGCCATTTGCCCACTCCCCTCCTCCCCATCCCAGAGTGGGATGGGGGAGTGAATCAGAGGGAAAATAAGTAAAACTCATGGGTTGAGATAGACAATCTAGTAGGACAGAAATAGGAGGGAAAATAATAATAAGAAAATGGACAAAGCAAGTGATGCACAGTGCAATTGCTCACCACCCACTGAGTGATGCCCTGCCATTCCCTGAGCAGTGGCAGTCCCCCCAGTTTTATTACTGAGCACACCACTGCTGTATGGTGTGGGACATCCCTGTGGGCAGTGCATGCCAGCTGTCCTGGCTGCGTCCCCTCTCAGCTCCTAGTGCACCCCCAGCCTCCTCCTGAAGCTGAAACTCCTTGCTCTGTGCAAGTACTGCTCTGCAGCAACTGCAAGGCCAGTGTGGTATCAGCATTGTTCTCACCCTAAATCCAGGACGCAGCATCATACCACCTACAGGAAGACAACTCTATCCCAGTCAAAACCAGGGCACTCCATCTACATCAGTATTTTGTGCTGGAAGCAGGAACATTAGCTCCCAGATACTTAGGATGCTTAACTGGAATTGTGGGCAGCCAGATAAGCAACCCAATATAGGAATCTATTTCACATCCAAAGTAAGCGCCAGGTTTGTGGTCTTTATTTGCTTGTTCGTAACACACACACATCTTCATATCTATCCCCTGTACGAAAGTAAATACATAGCACCCACATTATAAATGTCTGGGCTGGTGTTAAATATGTAGCACCCACATTATAAAGGTATGGACTGGTGTAGCACAACTTTCAGCAGGTCTGCTTGCAGCGCAATGCATGACAGGCCCTGTTATTATTTTCCCTTCCTCACTACCTTAACAGAACAGACTCAACACTGCATTGAGATGTTCTAACAGAGTAGCAAACTATCCAGCCTTATGCATGCCAGAAGACTATATTATTCTGTAACAATTACTGCTGTATAAACACCTAGCTGATGTACAGAGCTGCTCTTTAATACCCCTTATTGCGCTCAGTTCAGTGTGTAAAGTTTAACAGCACACTAAGGGAGGCAAGAGAAAATGTCACCTGGATGCAATAGGTTTCTGACCAGCTACTATACATCAGCCCACAAAGCCTGTGCTGCAGGTCCTTTGAGTTGCGACACAAATAAGTAAACTTAAGTTGCTATTAAGTAAAATGAGTTTTTCGTTTACAGAAATGTTTATATTATATATCTAGTGGGAGAAAAAGTGGACTGTGTCATAATACTTCAGCTTAAACATTTTTTATTGGCTACACAGTTACTCTTTCAAGCTGATTTTATTTATTTCCATTTATTACGAGAGTGTGGAAACTGAAAAAACTAATTTTTGACAAACTCATACTCTTTTGGTGAAGCCCAAACTTACCATAAAAATCCAAGCATTTAAGAAACAAGTTCAGAAGGGATACACATCTTCCACCAAACGGACAATGTTCCATTTCCAAACCAACTCAGAACACTTGATTTCCATATGCTCTAAATTTTCATTCAAATACAATAGCTACGTTATAGAATATTTTATGCTCTCATACAAAAGACCTAACCAGAGCATAACCTCATTTCTGATTACCCCAAATGTGGGGGGTGGGTTGAGGGTGGGTTTAAGGTGGGGACAGAAAGAGAACAAGTACAATTAAAATGATTTGCTGATAAATTAAATCCTTATTTCAGAACAAATGGGAGTGCTAAAGCACAACCATTTCCATAGGAAGCAAATCCAGAACTTTGACAATCCTAAAAGCAATTCAGAACTGGAGCTTCTTTTCCACGCAGTAACTTTTGCCTGTTCTTTACATCATTCAGTTTCATGAATTCCACTGAAACCTGAGAAGGCAGGCAGGGCAGACACAGGAGCTGTGATATATTAAAAGATTACAGTTTTTGCAATTATTTTGCAATTCTGTTTATTTGAAAGGGAAAACTGTGTCCACTTATTGATGATCAGTATCTTCTGTGAGAAGAGACAGGCAGCATATTTAAAAGGAGTCCTTTATACAGACTACTAAAAAGCTCTTCATTGGGAAGCTGTATGAATAAATGACATTTCCAGTAAGTATAATTAACGTGAAAAAAGCATAGTAGCAGGAGTAATACAAGTGGCATCTGCAAAAAAATAAAGTAGTTGTTCTTCATTGTTTCACATTGTTTCTTCATTGTTTCACAAACAAAAGATATAGGGAGTCTGCAACAGTTTAAGAAGTTACAACTGTTCTTTCTGTTCGTTAAATACCAAGTTCCTGACTACTACTACTACTAAAACTGTCTCAATTCACTTTGAAAACAAAATAAAAGAATAGAAAACAAATGTTTGCCAATTAGCTTAACAGAAGTTCCTGAAGAAGCTGCACATGTGTTATAATGCAGCTAGATGCACATAAAAGCTTCTAGAGGGCATAAAAGACAATGCAAAAGGCAGTATTCCTGGGCCTGGAGCATGTCTGACACACAGTAGGAGCATGTGGACAGCTGGTGCCCTCTTCTGGACAAGCTAGATTCTTGTTTTGCCAATGCAGAGCACAGTTGGCCCCCAGCTACTCACTCAAACAAGATTTACTAACAATTCAACAACACACAGGCATTTTCTGTACCTTAGGCTAATTCCTCAGGCAATTCAAAGACAGGTCAATCAAGTCCAGTGGGAAAGAGAAAGCTGAAACACTTCCCAAGTAAGTGCTTGGCTACACAACTCCTTTAAAATTTCTGACAGCACCGTGTAACATCACAACATTGTTTATTATGTGACTTTTTACAATACAAACAAAATACAGAAATGCAGTATATGAATACAGCTAAATGCGAAACGGTGACTTTTTCTTGAGGCCATATTCCCATTTCTAGTAAAATAAAGAAAGACTGCACACAGGTAGAAACAGGTTGGTAGTCAACTCCACAATTTTGCCTAGAAATGACCTATAAATGTGTTTTCCTGCTACTTACCATAAAATGTAAAAAGGGAGTCAAAGGAAAGTTTTACTCACTGGTTCCTATCATATGAAAGAAGCTATATTCTATTTAGGAGGGCCTATATATGGAAAAATATCTAAATTAAATGGTATTACAAAAATGAAGCAGTAATGAGATCTTTCAGGCTAAAGAAGTTACTAAATGAGAATAGCATATATTTAAAGAATCCAAAACATAAAAGGGTTGTTATAAAAAGCTTAGGTGCACTTTAAGCCTACGACTTTTTTTTTTCCATGTGTACTTTTAAACAATGGAAGTGTCAAAAATAGGGTCAACTGTGTTAGACTAAATTACATTATTGTATATGCTGCACTGAATGGAATTCTTGTATTATAATAAAGAAGCATCATTTGCATCATATTATGGCAATTTGTCCTCACAAAAATCTGTCTTGAGTCCTTGCATTTTTGAATATCCCGTAAACCGTCAAACCACCAGAACATGATTGTACAACAGTAAAATGTTTTCTTTTGCATTAAAATGACATCTGTTTAAAAAAAAAAGGAAAAAAGGTACTTAGAGCTGTTATTTTTCCAAGTACACAACACCCTAGACAATTCAAGGCATTTCATTCTCCATCAAAATTAACAAAAATTTGTCATGCTCTTACATCCATTACTATGGATACAACTGGTGCAAAATTGGTCAAATGGATCCAACAAACACTGATGTCCAGGCTGGCATATTGGCAACTAATACAGAACTGGTGGTCAAAATGATGCATTTAAAATATCTTCCCTTTCTTCTTGTTCTTTTCCAAGGTTCTACAATGATAATAAAAAAAATTGTCAAACATTGAATACGTGTTATTAAAATCACTTTTTATACATATATTTTTAAATAAGCATTTTCTCAAGTCTTACAGATTGCAATACACTGTATGAAAATGTATTATATTCACAGTACTTGTACGTGAAGTCAAGCAGTGCATTTATCACATTACCCCATCTGTGGACTAGAGTTAAACTTAATCAGTTTAATTCTTGAAACTTTAACTCTCCACCCTTCAGAAGTTTGATACAATCTACCTTTCAAAACAACATGTTTTTTTTAGATAGATCTGGCTATGTATGAATATAGCATTTTTCCATATAAAAACTTGCTTTCAAAGCTAGTAATAATCCCAGTATTGTTGAAAGGTGTTCATCTCTAACTGCAGTTTCATTTTTTTCTTGGATTTTAAGTGAATTTCCATAGTGGTAAAACACCACTGAACCTTATTACTATGGAAATTTCATTTTAACAGAAAGCTACAGAACATTTACTATGAACTGCAGATTAAGAATCAATTTACCTGGAGGAATTCTGTTGTTCCAAAATACGTTGCTGAGCTTCCCAGTTTGCTTTCTCATCCTCAAACTGACGACGCTTTTCCTCTAATTCTTTGTGTTGCGCCTCCAAATTCTTTTTCATTTGCTCATGGCGTCGCTGCAGCTATAGAAAAAGTCATGAACAGACTCAGCAAGGACACAGAACGCTGCAGCAACTATACTAAAGTGAGACAGTATTAATTTATCTTCAGAGAAAGTAACTCAACCCAAAAGTTCTAAGGTCATGGGTATAATAAAACACACATAAAAGTGTATTAAATCCCATAAACACATTGTAGAGCTTACAGAAGACTCCCTAAATGTTGCCTGAGTCACAAACCGGAGTTGTAAGCAGTTACATGCGGCAAGCAACAGGAAACTCAAGGAAATTTTGGTATTTGATGCAAACCTTAAGCAAATTACAAAATATTTTAATATCAGTAATACATAACGTAGCAGCTTTGACTTTGTGTGGAAAAAAAAAAACACATTGATTTCATCCTATAGTGTTAACTACATTAAGGATCTGTTTGGAAAAGTTTGGAAAAACATTATCAAATCGATTAATTTAATGAATTATTATTAGTATTACTGAAGTGAATTGTCTACACTGCCAGTATTACATAAGAAGTCTCTCCTGCAAGCTTCTGGTGATGGGACCGACAATCAAATGCCCTGGATGTGAGAATGGAGATACTGTGAGGAAAAGTAATTCCATTCATGTGCTGCAACAAGTTTCTATAAAATGTATCTGCAGAATCTAGAGTATAGTATGTATCTACAAGTATCTATAAAATTTAAGTATGTTCAAATGACACAAAAACAGTGCCAACAAGATATACCTGCCTCTTTCTTCATCTGGTAACTCTTATTTAGATGATCCCTTAGATATTGTATCAGAAGTTCCTCAAATGCCTTTTCAGTATGCAAAGCAAATTATTATTACTAAATTAGCTTATGTAAAACATGAAAGTCTGAAGAACTTTTTAAAGCAAATGTAAGAAAATAGGTATAAACTATTCCAAAGAAGAAGGGAAAGAGATGGTAAGAAAATTAAAGAGTATTTTAAAATGCTGTGATTGTGAAAATAAAACAAGAATGTATATGAACATTATATACGAACACTGAAGTTGCATTTCAAGTTTGTTCTTTTACCATTTCAGCAAAGAGAAGAAGCTGGGAAAAATAACTGAGTTTTCTTTAAACATAAAATGTTGGAAAGTCTTGTAGAGAAGAGCCATCTTTGTATTTGCTCACTTTCAAGCATATTTAAGACATTTTCATTACCTCAGCTTCAGAGTCCTTCAGTTTCTGAACTTTTTCTTTGACTTTCATCTCAAACACCTGTTCCATCTCCATTTCCATTTTTTTCATTTTGGCTACATGCTCTCTCCTTTCCTCTTCCATCTGTGCCAACGGGCTCCTGCCACAAATCCAGAAGAAGTAGTTAGGTAATAAAAACTTTTTTTTTCTTTCTGTTATATTTGGGTATCTGTATAAAAAAGATAAAAATGCTGAAGCATTATGATAAATAACACAGCTTAAATTCATTTTGCATTATTTTATTAACTGTTAAGCTTCCTACAAAAAGGAAATTTCATACAGTATCTCCCCTCCCCCCCCCCCTTTTGATTTATCTTACATTAAGGTTAAAGCAGCTCTTGACTTTTTTATCTTTGGTAGAACCTGGTCATGGGTAGGGAATAAATCAAAGTTACAAGTAATAAAAAATGAGTATCTTCCAAGTGATCTTCAGGCATCTTGTTCTTTGCAGTTCAAATATATATATATAAATCAATAGATAGAACCTTTATGTAGAACAGATTAATTAAAATCTTTAACAGTGTTTCAGACAGAAGTCCCATTTTTCCTTTAAATTGTCACTGTTCAGAGCGATCATAAGCATAAAGTAGGCATTGCAACTGTGTTGAATGAGATGGTCATACTTCCAAAGAGATAACGTTAGCTGGAAAACATTCCTTTAGAAAATTATTAATTAAATTGATGTATAAAAATAATATAGTTGTATATATGTATATACATATACATTTTTAATGGTTGCTACTTTTTGAAATTCTACAGAATTTTTAAAGCTTGTGACCCACACTAACATAGTGCAAGCTCTGAAAAGCAAGTTTCACATTAAATACCCAATAAACAGGATGATTTTGATCCAAGGATGATTGCTCTATACAGCCTTATCATAAGAATTTCATGTTGCTCAACAAAAGCAACCCAAACAAATCACTGGCCTCTTTTTTTCAGTTTTGAGTATGCATGGCTTTGGAAAACATCAGTTTTAGTTGTCTTATTGATAAAAATGGAAAATAACTGAATACATAGGGAACAGTTACAATCAAAAACAGAGGCTATCTGCTGTAAAGTATGCATAATTTGCTCAGGCAAGCAAATTATAAATTAGAGATGGCAAGTTTAAGCCCTACCAGAAATATTATTTTTATTTTCAGTGCTTAAAACAAACATAAAAACCCCAAACTGTTCTGCTTCAATTCATGCAGCAAAAACTCTCTAAGAGGCAAACTAATTAAAGAACTTCCAGCAATGACTGAAATAAAATTAGCAACATCCATTTTGATTCAGAATTTACCACTCATTCTTAAAGGAATGAGCTTACATATCAGACATAGTCAAGATCTGTTTTTTAAAATCTGTTTTGACTGTTAATGGCTCAGTTCATCCTTATTGCTTGCTCATTTTCAAGAACTAGACATAGTGAAGGTAAACAGGGCCCCATAAAGTCAAGGCCATGTGAACAGTTTTTCAAATACCAGCATTTTAAAACGTGCTTTAAAGGTGACAATCAGGAGTAGTAAGGAGAAAGAAAATGGCATTTCCACAAAAAATCTGATTGAATCTGAACTCATAGTTGCCAAGTTTGGACTGGTGAATAGAATTCTGTATTACATACGAAACTGAAACTGATCCTCAGTCTAACGCTTACTCTAGCCATTCAAAAGGCCAAGTGCTAGGAACTTTTGTCAAGGAAAAAAATTGGTTAAACATGGGTCACATATATTAATACACAAAAAAACATCTCGAGTAAGAAGAGAATGAAAGAGGAGGTGAGTAGCAGTATTTGTCTAAGCTAACCACATGTCCTAATGAAATTATTTCATTGTTACTTTTTAGATGTGTAAAGTTCTCAAATATGCCTGCTCTTCAAGAATTAACCAAGATATAGATCTGAATACAAACAGATCATTGCTGCAGTTTCTACAGACTTGAAAGGGAAGTAGTACTGTCCTTCTGTTGACAGCCTAATTGCCTAATACAGATGTCAGGCAAGCTTATTTGAGAATTTAAGAAAGTGGAAAAAAAAACAGGCTGCATAGAACATTTAATAAACTAACAAGCAAACATTTACAGCTGAGATCTTTACAAGAGAGGTCACAACTAGTTTTGTTGGGTCATAAATATGTGACACGGGTAAGTGCACATTACCCTTTATTTCAGGATAAAATAACACAAGGGGCTTAAACAAAAAAGAGCTAAAGACAAAACACTAAATATATATGTAAAACATTTTTTACTGATTTAACAGGATATATGTTAAAGCAGCCTTCTAAGATCTGCAAAAGTTAAAAAGTTATTCTGCGTATATGCAAAGTGGAACCTCTGCAAGCCAGTAATAAAATAAACCCATGGTCAGAGAAGGCTGAAGTAATTAATTTCCCAATCCAATTAAAACTTGTAAATTTACAGGTAAGCATAAGGAATTAGTGGAATTTTCATAAGCATCTATATAAACATGATGGAGTTTGAGATATAAACTGGGTAAATTTCACAATTTATGCACTGAAACAGCCTTTTCTACTCATTGCTAAAATTTGACCATATTTGTCTTGAGTTTTAGCCAAAAAGTTCCTAAAGAGAAAGGGTTTTTACAGAGATATTTGTCCCTGAAATTATTTATAAGTTCTTAAAATTTACATTAGCACTGCTTTATAAGAAAAACAACAACAACAAAAAACAGCTAGGGAAAAAAACAATGCCAAGAGCTGGATAACAAAACTGTTTTAAATTTGAAACATTAAACAGTAAAACCCTTTTTGTGTTTAAATAATTTTTGTCTAAGTTTTTTGGAAAAATTTAAATGACCACTTACATGCCTTCAACTGTGTCAAATCTAAAAAACAAAAAATACAGAGGCTTAGCTTAGCATGCTTAAATAAAACCACAAAACCAAAAAGCAGTAATTAAAAAAGTAAATTCATTATTAATAGATTCCTAAAGCTAATTATCTGCTCCCCCAAAAAGCAAGTTTTTCACAGTAACAGGAAAGACTGTTAGTTAAAGCTTATTATATTTAAAGTTCAGTTAGTAAATCACTACACCGTGTAGATATTAACGCAGATTTGATGTGCAGATATTTTCAGCAATAGTTTACCTAGAGTATGCAAGCTCTTAAAGTGATTTTAAATATTTTAGTGACCCGAACAACCACTTGCTATAAACAAGCTTTATGAAACCAAAGCCATATCGAGGCTTATCTACTCATTAAAAATTATCTCCTAGTAAAGGACATTATCAATGATATCCTTTTATTAATGAAATTAATAGTGTTCCTGTGCTGCAAAAAGAGCACTTCACATCAATGGCCAGCAGAGGTCTCACCGGAGGCTGTGATCAGCTCTGGAGGAGGCTTCACTGAAGTTACTTCCCCTGAGCTTGGTGCTTTACCCTGAGCTTGTGTTGGATTAGCATTTCACATACACCGTAAAAGGAGAAAAAATAGTCTGAAAACAAGATTCTCACATTAATCTCACAACAAGTAAGATGGGTTTAATACCCTAGAATTATTTCACTGAATTTCATTCTCTCTGGTGAAAAGGAAGCAGAGAATCTTGGCTTTTTGGTAAGAAAACAGTAAGAATGTGGTCAAAAGGAGTTAGAAGTAGTTTAAACTAGGCAGTTAGAAGGATTTATGCATTGTGTATTTTGTGACCCAGTGTGCCAGTTTATTCAACAAATCCCTAGATAAATAAGGCTGATCTTTACAGTATACAACATGACTTTCAATGAAATAAGGTTTTATGTTGAAACTCACTGAAAATATCAACTTTGTATACCAAATTAAGAATTTTCTATTTCAGAGCAAATGCAAATTTTAGCATATGCATAATAGTGCACATGTAAAGTTATAGTTACTGCACAGTGTGAAGAGCCAAGTTATTTATATACCCGAAGATTACCCTCGATGATTATTTATATATTATTGGAGAGATGGAATGATCTTGACAATTTGAAGAAATCAGACACTAAGCCTAAAACACAAAAAGGCTACATAATCATGGTGCATGCTTTGGATGGCTCTTAGGTCAGTGTGTTACTTGTAGAAAAGTCTATTACAATTTTACCAAAGCAAAGGAGGGGAAAATCAAAGAAAATTATCATCTGGACAAACAAATTGCTTCAGTTCATCTCCACAGTATTATTAAATCTTATGACATGGACTTATACTGATTTTCACATTTGCACTTTTGTTCAAAGAAATAAGTCAACAGTTGCCTGAAAAATAAGATCAGAAAAACATAGCTAAATTAAAGGTAAAAAGGTCTATCTGGTCTCCGATAGCTTTTGGAGAAGTGCAATAACCAGAGCTTGTACAATCTCTGCTTATATATATTCTTCCAGTTTACAAAAGGAACAGCAGCTTAGGAGTTTCCAGAGCCAGAAGTTGTATCTGTGTTTAACAGGATGCTTGTAATACCACCAGACAGCATCAGAGTATGTCTCTAGTCTCAGACAGAGACACTGGACCCATCTCCCATTAAAGAATCAGATTTCCAGAGGACAAGTCACATATTGCTCCATTTTGAGACACAGACACTTCTTTCAAAGAAGGAAGCAGCCAAACATAAGATTCCTCAGGGGATGCACAGATAAAGCTTTAACTTTTATCTTCCCCCTTTCAATTAATTTATAGGAAGACATGCATGGTTATTAGGAAAATTTTCTCTATGCTGCTTCATCTAGACGAAATTCAAAACCATGAAAGCACATTAAGCTTTAACATGCTTTTTGGCTTTAAAAAAAAATGCTGATAATTCAACATAAGGATAAAGTAACAAGACAAGAATAGCATCAGCTGCTTCATAACCAGCACGTGCATTCATGATTTTTAATTTTAAGTCACCCTGAGTTTGAAGAAACACTGCAAAAGATTCAAAATTTCTTACAAGTTTGCAATAGATTTTGCCATCTTTCAGATGGCAAAAAAAAACACAAGAAGATGGCACAAAACACAAGAAACAGTAAATGTTATCACAAAAAACAAGGATCTTCTAAATTTAAAGAACATCCACTAAGATTTGGAAATGGAGAAAGACTGCTACTAAACACTGCATTGAAAAATCCAAACAAATTCCTATGATACACCGAAGAGCAAGAAAATGTTTCACTTTTCAGTACAGTGATAGCAAATAGCACAGTAAAAATACAGTGAACAGTACACAAAGAGTATAACAACAGCAAGTTAAATAGATACTGGAGGCAATGAAGAATTTTCTATTCCGCATTATCATTAATCCACTGTCATCTAACAAAGAATTAGGCTCTAGATCTTCCACCCAAGTACTCAAGAGGGCTTTCTTCTCTGCTGTTCCTAGCTGTACTATTTTGTTCTCCATGGTGACTATCTCATTTAGTAATTTCTGTTTTTACAACTCCTCCCCTCTCAGCCATAACACTGTACTGTCATGAGGATGACGTGCAGCTTGAGAAAAAGTTCCAACATACTTGCTATGTGTACTCAGGAGCTTTGACATGTAAATCAGGGACAATGTGATGGCAATAAATATCGTCATATGTGAGAAGTAACCACTGTGAGAGTGAGAAGTAACCACTGTGCTATAAACATATTTGAGGACTACTTCTATCTGAGACTTGACCTCACTACATCACTAATTCATAATAATTTAATAACTAATTATTGTTTATAAATGTAGACCTGTGGAAATGCATGTATTAAATGAAACAGGTATTCTCAATTAAATGAAAATGGTATTCTCAAATAGCATTGTATATGAAGAATACAATAAAACTTGCTTTTAAATCTTCAAATAATTTTACCATGTTGGCAAACAGCTTGCTGCCAGTGGCAGTCAAGATGACCTACTAGCATTAAAGAGCAAAAACCACAACAAAAATAAAAGCAAAACCCCTGCAATGCAACTTTCCTCTCACAATAGATGAAGATGTTGCAATAATCCCGGTATCATGGTAAGCAACCCTAGAAGAAGCCATGGCAGCCATTCAATAACAACAGTGTGTCTGGATTTTCAAAGTTTCTAAATAAATATTAATCTAATTTTATCTCAAAAACATTCCTGATGCTGACTACTGACTATTCATACAAAAAGAAACAATGATGCCAAAATAGTATATATACCAAAATAGAAACACTACTGCACATAAGTTTTCCAGTACATACTAATTAAATAAAACTTAGGAACAGTGAAAGTATGGTTTCTCTTCAAAATTGAATCCAACTAAATCCCATTTTTTAACCTATTCACTTAAGACTAGTGTAAACCTTAATGAAACAGAACAAAACCAAATCATGAGTAAGCCGGAAGTATAGTGTTCACAGACCAGAATGCAGCGAAGAGGCAAATGACTGAAGTGAAATAAAGTTTAAATATACTAAAAAAAAAAATGGGAGAAGGATTAAAGAGCACTACAATCTCAACAAGAACTTACTTTGTTAGCTGCCCTTTGTTTTTGTTGTTGTCAACACCATTGTAGGTAACAGCTGCCAGTTTTCTGCTCCTATAGTTCTCATAATGTACGTTGTTAGTGACATCCTTCAGGTCCTGCATATGAGTTCTGTCAATAAGTGTAATTTATCAGCTTAGTGTGCAAATACAAAATACTATGCGTAAAATTAGTCCATGCTCCTTTTACAGATTGACTTAAACTATATTCTGCCATTAAAGCCTCATTCCCCACAATGTTGTCATTCTTCTATTTAAATAAGAGCTGTCAAGACAGCTAAGTCACAGAAATAGATTATTTTGCACTGAATTCACAATTGTTAGAGCAGATGAACTTACTGAACCGCTGTGAATATAGGAAGAAAAACCTCTCAGCGCTTAACACAATGAAGCTTGCTTTAGAAAATGCTGACACCTGAAAATTTAAAAAGATGCCTGCAACTAAGTACACGTCAGCACTAACAGACAAGTTGGGTTCCTATGGTTTATTACTTTTTTTTTTTTTTTTTTTAAGAACAAATCAGAAAGAAGATTGGTATCCAAAACAAAATTCACTGGCACCAGTAGCTAGATATATGGTTAAACATATTGGTATCAAAGAGCATAAAAGTTTGTTTACAACTAAAAACATGGGATTAGTACGAACTCTCAAGTTTAGATCTTTTTTTCCTCTAACTTTCCAGCCTGTTAGACATACTAGAAAACTCCATGTTACCCCTTAGTTGCTTACCTTATCAACATGTTCCTCAGAATTGTGAAGTCACAGTGTTCCCCATTTTCAACTGCAGAAAATGATAATTTTTTCTTGAGACTCCAACCAAAACATATACCTTACTCAAAGAAAAGACATCGTCCACTTCCTATGCTCATTCAACAGGTTACGCCCAGACTTTTTTCACTCATGCAGGATGCATGTTTACAGTAGAAGAGAATTAGTGATACGACTTTATCAGTATATCTTACCAGCCAAGGTAGGTTCCCTTAAGTCATACTAGAAAAGCGTACTCTGAATCAATTTAGCGGAATAAACTACCTCATCAGAAACAGTTTTGCCAGTTTAACTAACTTCATGATCCCTTGGAGGCCCTGTCAGCACATTATTAAAGATCAGACATTAACTGAAGACCTCAGTCTAGATTCAGTTACGCCCAAAACCTTTAGAAGATAGACTTCATGGTCTATTTCTCCCTCCAGCCCCACCAAAGGAGATACAAGCCTTTAATTGTAATGCATCTTTTGTTGTTCAACTAAACAAAGGAAGTCTGTATATTCAATTTGATGCACTTGTCTACAACCTGTCTACAAATCAAGAGGGTTGGCAACTGTCATTACACTCCATCTATTTCAGCAGTGCCTGCCATTCCCATTATTGTATATGAAGTGGATACTATAAATGGTATTTCAGTGAACAGTGAAATACTATTGGAGAAAAAAGCACACCACAGAATCCTCTGGAGTTCAAAGAGATGAGGGAGAACACAAAGCTCCTAGCATACAAAAGGAAGGCATGAGGCAGGTGCCCCTGAAATAGAGATGGACATTTTCAAGGGGAGGAAGAAGTAAATTAGAATGAAGGAATTGAAGTAACCTGTGTAAATTCAGTGAATCCTGCAGAAAAATGAAGCACATAGCCCCTTCATGTGTTCATAACACACCTGAGCTCTTGCATTTATTTTATTCCATGGTTTTTACAAAAACTGGTAAGTTCCACTCGCACAGTGCATGTTATCTCTGATCCAGAGTTGACCAAACCAAAGTCATTCAAATAGGGTCCTTTTAGCCCGGTTGTAGTTCTTCCCTTCCAAAAATTATACAACCACTTGAGTGTGAAACATTTCTCAAGTTTGTTTTAAAATAAAGAAGAGCAGTACCATTTTGTACATTTCAAAATACTAACGCAAGAGCCTTAAAATAAAGCTTGAACATCTCTGGTGCAGCTGGTTTTTACTTTGTGCCAAACCTCATTTCCTGCTAGACATGTACTTTAAGAGAAATGTTGCAGCTTTTTAAAGTATTGGTCCATACTGTGCTTGGTTTCTTTGCTATTTTGACCCATATTGAATTTATAGTCATTGCCCTTGAAAGGCAGAAACAGTGAGAAAAATCTTCTATTTCTTCAATACATGCACACTACAAGGAAAAATGTGTAATCATCATGGAAAAACAATGCAAGTTTATAACAATTCTTTCATTTATATGGCATGGTGCGAGCTTTATTTTTCATGTGCCATTTCAAATAAGTAAACAGATTTGAAGCACAAGCAATGGTTGTCAGAAGAATATCATTATCTTTAAAGCTTATTTTCTACTGTTTGGAAGGTCTAAATGAAGGGAAAAAAAAAGGAACTATGAAAACTATTCAATTCAGTACAAGGTACCTTCCTTTTGCTAAGCCCCAACAATTAAGGCTAATATATTTTGGGTATTTGATGGGTATAAGAAGTTGGGTATATTTTTTAAAAAAATTCTTACATAAACTTTAAATTGAATTTATGCTAGTCAAGCTGATCAAATTAACATTTATAATGTGAATACCCTGATAAAAAGAATTCAAGAAATGAACACAGTTTATATGAAATAAATTAAAATAAGAATGCTAGTAAACACTTGTAATTTAAGCCTCATCTGATGTAGGAACTGTAATAAGTTACTACAGGTTTTTACAATTCCTCAGTGAAGCTTCAACAGGAACCTGCTTGCAAAATTACACGTTGCTGAACCTTTACCTTGTTTCTGTCAGAATAACAAAAAATGGTACATTCAATAAATTTCCAGCGAGTGCACATTAAACCAAGTATTTTAAAAACATTTCAAATAAAGACAAACATCCTAATACATTTCAAATGGCTACAAATAATGGAAAAGCCTTACCTTCTGCAACTCCCCACGGGTACTGCCTTCCTCTAACTCTCTTGCCATTGACTTCAATGATCGTATTACTACCTACCACAGCAAGAGGTAAACGATCCTACAACATAAAGTATTGCTTTAAAAAAATCAAACTTCTCTAATGCAAAAATATACCCATGTATAAACTTGACCAAGGGCAGTTCAGTGCTGTAACACTGCAGTGCAGCTTGCCCAAACTGCCAGAATAGTTGCATTTACTGACCTCTGACTTGTTTGTATTACACACATTCTACACACACCTTTTTGAAATTCCCTACACATTGTCACATACTGTAAATCTAGGTAAGAAGCAGACACTACTGTTACTTGGTAAGCTACACAGGCAAAACCACTTCCTATTTAATTAACTTGCACAGTAATTATTTATCAATTTGTACCCCTACTGGCTGCAAGAGTTTGTTACTTTGACTGGATCTTGCATTCAATTTTCAAACATTTGCCAAAAAAACTAATTCAGGTTCTTGTTTTCAGCTGAAGCAAAAATCTTTTCAGTATAACAAGCAAAGTAGTCAAGAGCAGCTTCAAATAGCTGAAAGGAACAGCATACAAAGCCAAATATTTTGGACTTTCATCCTTGCTTTTATTCTTCCTCTTCTCCTTTAGGCTAGCACATCTTAATCCCAGAATAGCATTCGTTTGTGCTATTTGTGTTCTATCTATCCTAGGCGATTCCCACAGTAACAAAAGATGTAAAGGCTTTTATAGGCTGTTAAAGCTACTGAGCAAAAGAGTGAAGTCCATCCATAAGATGGACTTCAATATGAAAGAACAAACCAAAAAACACAAGTAAACAAAGAAGTCTTGCAACAGCCTGACAGCCCAACAGTCATTCGGGTTTCCTTTAATCATTTGTCTTAATTAAGGTTTTGGTATATCAATCAGTCAGACAACTTCTATTGAGTGCAATGCATGCAATTCATGCCACTGCACACCTCTCTGAAAGAGGATCCTTGCCTCCTACCAAGCTCACAGTCAAATGAAGTGTGGCAGGCAGGTGGGAGTCAAACAGGAATGAAATAAAAAGAAAGCAAGTCATCTTTCAAAAGTTTATTAATAAGAATGTGATCTTTTGTTATCGTTCTAGATTTCACCCATTAAAGGGCTCAAACAAATCTCTGAGAACTTCATTCTCTCAAATGAGAAACAGTGCATCTTAGAACAGCCTTACATCTTTTTACATCCTCTACATTTTGGTGGGCTCTTCACTATCAAAGCTTTTTGCTCTCCTCTCTCCCCCTCAGACAATGGGAAACAGAAGCAGTTAAAAATATATTTACCTTTATTTTTTTAACAATCTTACTTTCTTCTTCGTCATCTGTTTCTGGAAATTCATATATTTTAATTTTGTGTTCTTGGATTTCTTTCATTATCTAAAAACAAGAACATGTTATTTGCTTGAGGAAATCATAGTCTTATGATAATTTATTTCTTGCTGCAATCTGATTCTTGCTCTTTGCATACTAAGATGATTAACTTCTATCATAGAACTTGTACGCATTTAACACCATCAAGCTATTCCAAGGGATTATTAGCAGGACCATCACTCCTGTGGCAGGATAACATGGATTAGAGCCAAAGACCTCACAGTTAATGGAATGCTATCCATCAATACAAGGCACAAGAATCAACCAGCAGTTTTCTACATCTGGGCCAACAGAGAGATTTACACGAATGGCTGCTCCACCTGCACATGCTAAAACTAATACGATCAAACTTAAATTCTCAGACTAGTCTAGCTACTGAATACCTTATAAAAAATTGAATAGATAACTGCTGGCATACTTCAGGCCTTTGAATTCCCACAACAGCTACTGCTGTCACACCTATTCTTTTCTGTTTCCAGTTTGTCTGAGCACCAGTTGCTTGAAGCATGATCATCTATTTTAGAGTTTGTGATTGACGGACTGATTCCACTGGCAAGTTGCGTTGAAAAATATTTGCAAGCACTAATGAAAATGTAAGAATAACTGACAGCCTGATCAAAAATGAGGCTTTACTGTTTTGGCGCCTGATTTGTCTGAAGCATATTTTTAGAAACATGATTAGTTTTCCAGAATTTTAGAATGGAAAACTATTACACCATTTAGCTGACAGCTACATTGCAGAGCATTTGGGAATATTTCTGGTTCATGAGTTTGCAGTCTTATAAGAAATATATGCTTCCAATTCAGGCAAGGACTTCTTTTCAAAGTTGAATTTTGGAAAGTCTGCCGTATTTAACATCAACTCGTTGATAAAGCTACATATGTATTAATAAATATTCTGCACTCTGTCTTTTTCCCCTTCCACACAGGGTTACATCCAAAGAAAAAACACTTGAAAAGCAAACAAAATTGACTTCAGGTCTACAGCATCTTGCCTACATTTCTCCAAGGCAGAAAATGTCATTGCATTTTAAGCCTTAAATCAAGAGCTTTTTGGCATTATGAAATGCTGTGCAACTTTTCTTTTTTTTTCAGAACCTGTGTTTTTTTTTAAACTAGGATGGGACTCAGTTCAACAAAACCAACTTAATGTCTCATTTTATCCTGTTCTGTGTTCTCCTTATCCTCCTCCTTGCATAGCTGAAATAAAACAATACACTTGGTAAGCATTGGTACTAAATTTATTGTGAAAACAGAAAATTTCATTTGTATCAACGTTACAATTATTTAACCATCTTTAAAATATATTGCTACAGCCCAAAGCTTAACACAGGCATATTGTTTCTAAGCTAATATTTAACGTATATTTAATAAATACATGGCATTCACTTTCATGTTGAAGTGCTAATGAAGTCAGTAATAGCGTAAATACTGTTAAATACTGTTTTTGTGTGTGTTTTGGGGATTCTTCGTTTGGTTTTGGTTAGTTGGTTTGGATGTTTTATTGTTCTCTCTTTTCTTTATTTTAAACAATTTCTGTTAGGCACATAAATCTTGAAAGTTCTCTTCCTACCTTACTGACTTTTATCTCAGCAGTGAAATACTTCACCTGCCAAGAACCATGCTACACTTAAAACATCTTTTCCTGAGGACAGAAACAAGATTTCACCAAGAAATATAATTAAATCTAGAGATATAAATTACTTAGCTTTGCTGTCTCAAGTCACTGCTTCAGGGTTTAAATTTTGCATACAAGTTAAATCTCACAATTTCCATAGGGACCGGCTTACAAAATTAGCCCGCGTTGTAAATATTCATCTTTCAACTCACCTGTTTTTTAAACTGTTGGCATTCCTCAGGTGTAAGTGTGTCTGCTTTGGCAATGAGTGGAATTATGTTCACTTTTTCATGCAGGCGCTTCATAAACTCTATATCCAAAGGCTTAAGTCTGAAAGACAGCATTAATTAACACAAATTGCAAGGCTTTGAACAAGAACATACAAATGATTCAGGATTTGTCCTGACGACTGTTCTTAAGGCACTGATTTATAAGTGATAGATGCTTGAATGAAATTCAAAAAAAGTCTACCAGCAACTGCTATAGGAATTCCCTAGCATAGTATACTGCTAGGAAAGTAAATCGGAAGTTAATGTTACTAAGCAGTCAAGAGAATTCTGCTAGCTGAAATTACATTCATTTAAGCAAGAGACAAAAATTCTTCTACCAAGGTTGCAAAGCTTGTGTCATTAGCTGAAAAATTACATGAAAAATAGTCCTGACTTGGTAGGAGTTTATAGTTGTGAATCATACCGTGTTCACATATCCAGCTCTACTTCCTGAAAATTACGTTTATTTACATGTTCTTTCCTGATAGTGAGCTGTAAGATTCTTTTATATTGCTAAAGACAGTTAAAACTGTGGCCTGTATATAAACCAAGCAGATATTTCTCATCTCTAAAGTACTATGTTTAACAAAAGAGCATGGCAATGATTTAAAAAATAAACACCCACCACACAGGTGCATCAAAACACCAGGTATGGGTCAAAATGGTCAATAGTGCTTGCTTGCTAAAGTAAAGCCACATGTTTTGATGCATTAATGCTTTAGAATTATAACAAGTTCAGTCAGGCTTAAAGGATTCACTTAAAGGATTTCACAAGATTATTTCTCATATTAAATAAATTAGGATTAGGAACAGATTCATTTGGTACTAAAATTAGCTTCTCCTCCAAACCATAAACATACACACACAAAAGAATAAATAAAACATCACAGAAAACTTATTTATCTTCAGTTTAACAGTTTCTACTTGCCACTGAAATTCACAGCATGTTTCTTTTACATAATTAACATCAATGCACGTCTAGTTTAAGAGCACTGGTGTAGCTATCCCATTCACCCTTGTATGCTTTCCCTCTCATTTCAAAAAGCTACCTAAATCAACTTCTGGCTGAAGGGCAGCTGCCAAAGCAGAATAGTTCCCAACTACTGCACTTGCTCTTAAGGTGGAGACTGAAGCAGGAAGCCTTCACATGAAGAACACAGAATTACAAGAAAAGGCTGCAATTCATTATCACCCCATTCACTCATCTAGAAGGCCCCCCACCAGCCCCTCCACTCTCTCCCCCTGCCCCACACAAACTCATTACTTCAGATGTTTGTGGGGGTACCAGCTACAAATGATGGAAGTTGGACTCGATCTTTGTGGGTCCCTTCCAACTTGGTATACACTATGATTCTATGAAGGACCAAACCTGCAACTTCTATTCTTTATAAATCATAACAAGCTGGCTTATACAAAGGCCTAAGGACAAACAAAAGCAAGTTCACCTACAAATGCTTTAACTCACTCTAAACAGACCCATGCATTAAGAGTGATGCATATCATACTTGATGAGCTACATGGGCACTGTTTGCACACAAGACACAATGAGGACTGCACCACCACCACCAGAAAAATACAGCTAACAAACAAGTAAAGTTCTTTCAGAGAAGAGAATATCTTAAAAGAAAAAATGAATGCTAACAAAAGCACCAATTTTCTCTGTGCTCCATTCATTTCCTTACTTAGATGACAATTCCAATCATTTACTTCAGAAACTGAAAGACACTAGGCAAACCTAACTCAACTTTATATATTTTCAAGAATAAGATGAAATACTACTGTAGGGAACATATATTTCCAGCTTTTCATCTCACAGACAGGAGTCAAAACTTACTTTATCTTAAACTATTTCTTTACAAAACAATCTGTACCTTAAATGGGTTTAAAAAGTTTTAACTTACAGAAGGAGGAAGGAAAAAAAGATTAGATTTTTTTTAAAGAACACCAAGTCTATGCTCAAAAAAAAAAAATTGACTAATGGAAGGAAAGATTCATTTCCCTTTATTTACATGAAATATTACTCTGGCACAACTAGTAAGCCAGTAATTGCTAAATATTCAAATGTTTGAATTTAAAACTGACATGCACATAAAAATAAAGCCGACATAACAAACACACGTGCTGATCAAAAAAAGGTTTAATGAAGACAAGTCTACATTAGAAAAATACCATTTTCTTTCCAAATTTTAGTAGTCTGTCTAGTTCAAAATCATTCAGATAAAAACTACAGAAGCTAAATGTAATAACAGTTTTTTTTTCACTACCAGAGGAATATTCCTCAGAATTTCTTAATTACTTCCTTCACAGCATTTTACTACTTTCGATCTATTCGACAGAATAGGCTACTTATCATCTCCTCCTCCTGGTTTTGAAGGTACAACTTAAAGAGTCTCTGAGAAATTTAATCACTTGTAATACAATAAAATGCTAAGCAACAAATCTCAGATCTAGCAGGTCTGCATCTAATACACCCTGGAAATGCAGTTCTCTCTCTCCACCACTAGATAGAAGTCTGATCAAGTTAAAAATAAGAAAGGGTGGAGGATTGTATAATAATTGGAAAAAAAAATCCAGAACATGGATATTGGAATTGTCACTAGTCAAAGGATTACACTACAGGTGAATAAAACATTCTTAAAAGGGTGCAAGTAGCTTTCCATCTTTGATTTATCAGTAACCTCAGAGGGAAAGAAAAATCCTGTTGCCTGAGATGTGAACCCAGCTTCTACAGTTGAAATTTAAGTGTGTTTGAGCAAGACATACATATCAGAAGCAATCCTGGCACTTTTGAATACTTATGTGTTTTTTTTCTATTTTTTCTTGTTACGTAATTAATGCGCTGTCATATTTTCTGGTGTTCTAACTTATTACCTGTCACACTTGCTGATGTTTGACAAGTCAAAGTAAATTCATCTTTGAAATTAAACACGGTCTGCAGGTCATTAATAAACCCCTATCTGGAACTTTTCATACATAAGAATGCCAAATTTGGGTGTTTGTCTGAGATATATCGAGAGAAAGGAAACAAAATACACTAATACTAACCCATGTCCTGAAGGAGCAATGAAGTATAAACAGCACTGCACTCTGTTATCTGGCATCTGACGTCTGTTCACTCGAGATTCTGCATTCAGGTAGTCCTCAAATTTACTGTCAATGTAGTCAATAACAGGCTGCCAGCTGCAGAGGTTACATGAATAAAAACCTGTAAGTTACATCACTTATGTAAAAAAAGTCTTACTTTGCTAAGAATTAAATGTACACTATTTCCCTATGACTTTTTTTTTTTTAATTAAAAGAATTTAACACAGTATATTTTAAGCAACCAGCTCCTCAACATACGATCAAGTTATATAGCTGTAAAGATACAATCTACTAGCTTACTGAAAAACCCTTTCAAACACAATTACCACCACCGTAATAGCATTAAAGAAAATACTTAAGGAGAGTATACGAATACACCAAAGGAATACACTTTCTGGTCAAATCTTGTGAGAGCATACAAGTAGGTTTAGCATACTGGAAGTGTTGATAGAGAGCTAAATGTTCCATTCACTTTAAAGATAATTAGAGAGAAGCTGATTGTGTTTCAATCAAGTCATAATGGTAATAGAAACCACAGTAGTCTAACTTTTCAGTCAATAGCAATCTACAGACAAGTTTAAAGCCATGAACATTTTAACTGAAGATCAAAGTGTACATTTTGAAAAAAGTCAGAAGGTATTGTATCACACATACCAAAAAGATACAGCATTTTTGTGGGAGAACACAAAGAATATCTTACCAATTACTATTATCCACAGCATCTCCAAATCCTGGTGTGTCAACTATTGTAAGTAGTAACTGAACACCACCTTCTTTGATTAAAACTTTTGACTGCTCAACCTGTAAAACGAATGAGATTAAATGCTTACCAATTTAGCCATTGATTTTAAACACTAGGAAAATAATTCAATGAATAAGAAGTCTGACAAACAATTGCTGACCTTTCTGCTTCAGAGGGATATTCTGCTTCAGAGCAACTTGCTTTGCTTATAAAATCCCAATAATTTTAATATTTGTTGATTCATATATTTTAAATTTAAATCACAACTTTTTTAAAACTCAGTAATAGAACCCATCTAAGCATATAAAATGTCCCAATAGTTTAACCCCTGTTCAAAAGAGGAAAAACTCTAAACAACAATACCAATGCCAGTACAAAATATATATATGGAGAGGGGGAGGGGGGGAGGGGGATCGATCCAGACATTCTCATAAACCAGGCATCATCCTGAAATAGCTAACTGATGAAATAGCTGAATTCGGGCATTTAAAGTACAGTTACACTTTTTAGAGCTAATTTCCCCCTGCCTGAACGACCCAACTAGGTTAAAAACATTGCTATACTCCAGTCCAGTTTATATCTTAATAAGAACATATTTGCTTGTCTTCAGTTAGTGCAATGCTTTTGGAAAGGAATCCTAGAAAGCGATGCTTTCCTGCTACAGAGGCAGAGAGATGGGAAGGTAATGCAATCTCACTGCAATCTGCTGTGCCAGAACTCATGTGACCGTAATGGTTTTCTGTTAGCTCAGGGCACGGATGGAAGCCTGATTCAACACAGCAACTGCTGCAGCACAAGACATGAGGTAAGTTTTGGGTGTGGGAGTGCCTGCCCAAGTTCTGACCACCCATCTGCAGCACAGCTCCATCCTCTTGCAGGAAGCAGGTCATGAAACAGAGAGCTCAAGCTACAGGCCAAATGGATGGCTAACACTTAATATCTCAACAATTACTGACAATGCCAGCATCAGGTGCATCTCCCTGATAAGTAGCATTTGGTGAAAATAGCTTTAAGCACTGTCATATTAGCCAATCTGATCCACGGCAGTAAAAAGAATCACATTAGCATTTTGGGTCTTTTGAACTGCTCACACATTTATAATCATGCTTTTTCTGATATTAATACAATTTCTATTAAATACCAGTGAAGCTGTTTTCTCGATAGAGAATCAAGAAATTAATTATGCCAGCCATTTATTCCTAACAGCAAGTGGCTGCAAATAAGTTTGCAGATGTTTACGCCACAGTGTTGCTTAACATTCTACTAAAGACTCCTGATCATTAACAGGGGAGAGAAAATTAAGTTAAAAGTAACTAGGTGAACCCTTACAGAACATGCACTAATGAACTTTCAGAGAGAGCAGAAACTTGGGTAACAAATCCCATCTGGATGGTTTCTTGACCGGCTCAAGATCTGAGAGATCTCCTCAATGCTACTTAAGTTCTTGCACATACCTATTTGTACAGCTGAAATGGATTGGCTCACAACCACACCTGAAAATTGTTGCAAACTCTTTGCAGTCATTCTTTATGTGATGCAACTCCAAACTACAAGATAAATTAGCACTCTGCATAAAGTCAAACTAAATATCTCTTGCACAAGTAAAACACTGACTGTAATTAAGAGGATGTTCAGAAGCACAGAAAACAGCAATAAATAACTCCAAAGAAGCTGGGGCTCTGTATTTAACCTCTGAATTTGTAGAACACTATTTTCCCCTACTTTTTTTTCAGCAAGGATCGTATCCAAGCCAGACCTATCCATTTTGCTGCTAGGTCTTGACAAACAAATACAGCAATACCATTGCTGTCTGCAGCATGCAGTAATCATGAGCTGGTTCCTCACCAAACAAAAAGGCAAGAAGAAATAATTAATACATCTCCACAAAACAAGAATTCCCAGCACTAACTACCCAGATAGCCCAGTCACAGAAGATAAATTGGAGTGTACTTGGAGGTCACTTAATTCCATCTCCTGCTAGAGCGTGCCTAACCATAAAGTTGGGAAGGTTTAAGACAAAATTAAAGAACAAACAACAAAACCAAAACACACAACACCCACCAGCCTGAGACACCACCAAGTTACCCCTTCAATAACTGCACAATTTCTATCCTTCCAGAAGTCTCCAGTCTAAAGCAGTGAGAGCCTGGGAATGCATATGCAGCATTTGAAAAACTTAAGTTTTAATTGTGGTGAATAGATCTTTTTATCCCTTGAGAGCACTACAGAGAAGTTTTATTGTACACAACTGATGCCAGAACTCAAGACAGTAATCCCCAGGCACACAGTCAACTCAGTCAAGAGTTTACTACTCACAAGCTTTAGCACGCAGGAGATTAGCTTCTGATTCCTTAAATTGTTTTTGCTATCTTGCATGCAGTAACCACAGAGCCCTCACATAACTGAGCTCTCGGTAAGCAGAAGAAACCTGTAACACTTTCAAAATACCACAGATGATAAGATTAAGAACTGTAGTATTGCCAAGTGCTACAAGGTATCGACTTCATTCTCTGGCATGCAAATTCCCAGCAAAAATCATTGAATTATTACACTCTCATAGGGGAATGCTTATTCAGAAAAAGCAATTAATCAAGTACAATTTTGAATGTGTGTTTACAACAATGACAAAGGAAGGTCAGGAGATCTTCAGAAATGCCACACCACACATTTTTCCTGACCCTGTATGCTTGTTAGTGTGGCTAAGTTCCTGAAGTCACCTTCTGACAAATGGCCTGCAGTAACTGAGTATCTGCAGACAGCACTAATATCTTCCTAGGTGGTGGGGATTTAAATTATTACATTTCATCAATTCATGCAGATATCTTGCGGAGCTTTCAAATACCTACAGAACAAGAAACTTAGTGCATCTAGGTAAATGTGCCATGAAAGCATGGGGGACAGACAGACCATATCCACCATATACTGTAAGCAGTAGAGGTGGCTAGTGAGAGACAGCAGGTGAAGAACCTGCCATAGAGTCTCTGTGTCTTTCTTTTGTAACCTGGATGGATGTGCCCATACATGGTCAAAGGCACAGAAAGCAGCAACATCTGGAAAAGATCCAGAAAATCTCTGCAAACCGAGTGTCATTCATAGTTAAGCATCCAACTGTATCCTATCATCTGGTTTTAGAAGTATTCCCAAGGGATTCATGGAAAACATTATTTCAAGCCTTGGAATTTAAAACTTTTATTAAAAGTCTACTCCAAGCAGCCATTTTCCCATGCACTTTGGCTAGCTGGGTCATGCTGGTCTGTCCTCTAGTGCTACACCGAGTTCTGCGATGCTGAATGCATTACAGCTTGAGGAATTTGAGTGGATTAAACAAGACTGCATCCATCTGACATCAAATCATTTACTATTAGCTGTTTTCTATGTTTTCCATGAAAGGAATACAAAGAATCTGCCTCACAAAAAAAAAACCAAACAAACAACAACAAAAAAAAACACACACAACACTAAAGGACTACTGCTTTCAAACATCACCCAAAATACAGTTTGCAATTATCTGAGTGAGACTGTTACATGATGCCTCATCAAGAAATGGTTCCCACCATATAGGAACAGGAAATTATTACCACCAAGATTTTAGGATGTTTAGGCACCCTAATTTTTTTTTGTCTGTTTCACCTCTACCCTACAAAACCCTTAGCACTGTGTTTTTCAATTCATAAAGGTTTGCAGTGGCAAAGAGCACAGATCCCACGGATCCAAAGAGCAGCTAATTCTTTGGTTTCATATTTGATTGGAAGCTGTGTGCTGGCAATTGTGGCTGTTTTATGTGTGATTCCAAGGTTATAGTGGAATAGTGGCAGACTATTTTATCCTTACTTAGAAATTGAAATAAGACAGTTTCATCTCTGAAGAATGCAACATGTCAGAATGATTAGATTATCTAATTTTGCAACCAAGCAGATGAAAGTACTTAACTCGGATTCCAGAAACTCCATAGACAGACCGTTCAGTTAGTTTTCCTTATAATGATCCACCATTAGTCAGGGATGGGCTGAGTTAACGTGAAAGCTGTAGCTGTCTTGCAATTTTTTATTTTAGTTTGTATGTAAATTCTTACTGTTTTTCCCAATTAAAAAAAAAAAAAAGTAATATCTTCTAATGACAGGAATCCAACTCACCCTTAAGTTATTTGAAACTATACCTGTCAGTGAACTTGAATTGATTTAGCTTCAGCTAACAATGTGTAATCAACGACAGCAAAATCATATGAAGCCCTTCTACCAATACAAGTAATTCTTCTACTAAGCTTTCCAGCATTCACCAAGCTTCATCACCTTTCCTTAATAATTGTATTATAATAAACTATTTGCACCTTTTCCATACCAGTTAACATTTCTTTTAACCATGTACACCTAAACTCAGCCTAATTCAAATAATACTCTGCTACCCCTACTAACAGGCTAACAAGCCTATTTTGTCAGTCACTGTTATATTAAAACTGACAAAATAGCTTAATAGACGTGGCCAAAGCTTAGAGAAATGTAAATATATCAAACCGGGGATGTTCAAAAACTTTCCTCCAAATAAAAAATAATTAGAAAAATCAATATTCTGCATCAAATACATTTTGTATTAGTATTCAAGCCTGATATTGACCTAACTGACAAGCGGTTTTATTTAACCTTTTCAACTATGAGCATAACTAACTTCTTCCTGGCCCTCTGGTATTGAAATTATCCAATGTTCTGAGACTGAAGAAAAAAATCCCACACTCAAAACAAAAACCCCACAAAACACTAAGGTCAGTGGGTCATACCACTGGAGCAGTGTTATCCAATTCCACTAAATAAAAAAAAAAAAAAAAAAAAAAAAAAACTTTTTTTTGCAGCTTCTCTTTAGAGTTTTGAGTACCTACTAGCTCAACATAGGCTTCCTAATCCCCTCATGACAGCTCTGTAAGTACACAACAACTTCAGATGCAGCTGAGGTGCTCCAAGACTGTTACATTTTGCAGTTGGTGGAGCCATGCTGGACCACAGCAACTGTGAACCATAAGCTGGTCTTCACCAGAGGGTGAGTATGAAATTGGATTATCAAAAGCTGTCTTCATCAAAATCTTAAACAAGTGACTGATGTGCATCAAGGGAGATGAGCAGAGCTCATTTGTTCCTACTCAGTTGCTCAACTTCAGAGGCAGAAAGTAGCATGCTGAAGAGCAGGAATTTCCTAAACCACCCACAACACTAAGACGACATTTCACTACTTCTTAGTATTAGTCAGTTTTCACTTTCTTTTTGAATAACATTTTTATAATATAAACAGCATACTTTTTTTTTTTTTTAAGAGAAAAATATATTGATTCATAGCAAAATATTACAGAAAACAAACCAATCAAGTTCAGTTTTTGGGTCTAAGTTTCAACTGTATCATGCACTTGCAGGAACATTGTCTTGGCACATGTAGTGCTTAAGTCAGCCAGATTCACCCTAGGCCAACAAATGTCAGAATAACAACTTACAACAGGTAAAAAATATACCACAAAAGGACACAGGTTGCACAATATTGCCAAATACTTTTACACAAAAGATTTGCAATCAGAAAGACCGCATAATACGCTTTCTAAAAGCCTGCCTTAAACAGTCAGATTTTAGCACACATTTAAGTATTTCTAATGTACATACTTAATATTTAAATTGATAATAAGACATTCCACTTCCTGACAGGACTGCACATTTCTAAAGCACAAGCAGCACGCAAAGTATCTCAGAGATCCTGCCCTTCAACAGCCTACAAGTTTCATAACCTGAAAGTTCTGTGTAGTTACTGTATGCAGAGTGACACCCTGAACGTTTCTCAGTGGTTTACACTATGGCTACACTTAAAACACATGTACTTATGTGACAACTGTATCATTTTATGTCACTAAATTGCAAGTTAATATACTCAAGCTGCAGTCTTCTGCCCCAAGACATACCTGTACAGTCTTTTTAATTCTGTGTGAAGGACCTGGATACTCCGGGGAATATAATTCTGTTAAGAATAATGAGTTGATTAATGTTGATTTTCCCAGTCCAGATTCACCTAGAAGAAAACAGATCAGTTTCAGTAAAACCAGTAGTATCACACACAGTATAAACACTTAGCTCTAGATCTGAGTACTCTTAAAACATAATACCTGAAAACATTCACTATATTCTGAGGTTTTGAGAAGCTATAATCTTTTCCAGTTTCAAGGAAAACTCTGCATGTGTTGTTTTTTTGTTTGCTGTTTTCTGTTTAACAGAAAATTAAACTATTGGATTCTATAAATATTCATTTTTCAGATTACATTTTAAAGTAGCAATAAATGCATTTAGCAGTTATCCATTACAATGCATTAAGATGATATTGCCCAAATTAGAGTTTATAAACAAGCCATCTTCCTGATATCAGTTTCTGTCACTATGCCAAAGCACACTAAGCTTTTTCCTTTATGTCAACTATTATTTGAGGGTCTTAATGGGGGGAGGGAGGATTTCAGATTAGCCTAATTACTGAAGTCATGAAAGCTAAAGAAAAGTTAAGAAAAAAACACCACCAACAAACAAACCTATGTGATTTGCATGGGAAATTTATAAAGGAGCTATTTCAACATGACAATTCACACCAGAATGAGAACTAAATAAAAAGGTATACGAAACTGATACTTTCTGGTTTAATTTTTCCATGTGCAGGGCTGTTGATATGTTAACCTAAACAGTTAGAGTGACACAGAACTTCGCTCTTAAACTAAGAAATCTGGATGTGAACTACTGTAGACATATTTACACTAAGGGAAAAGAACCAACTACACTGCCCCCATACTTTAAAAAGACAAAAAAAGTTTTCTAAGCCCCATCAGCCACCCAAAATAATGATTGATTTTGAGACTGAACTCCCAGCTTCAAAACTCGTCTTGAGATAAGTGCCCTAGGCCAATACAAGTAATGCAGAGCCACAAAACAGAAA
Source organism: Oxyura jamaicensis (assembly GCF_011077185.1). Lineage (NCBI taxonomy): Eukaryota > Metazoa > Chordata > Aves > Anseriformes > Anatidae > Oxyura > Oxyura jamaicensis. The sequence continues at coordinate 62,713,404 of NC_048894.1, read as the reverse complement.
GGAGCTATGGACCTCAACAGACAAGAGTGCGTCTCCACTGTAATCACTGGCTAGATTTCATCCACAAGCTAGTTTATACACATCAGCCAGCTCAATTGCAATTGTGGAGCTTGATGTCTCTGCGGTATTGAGCTGAGCAATCTGATTAGCTATCCTGTAAATGGATTAGCAGCTGCTGAAATGCTGCAAGCAGAGCTCCTGCAGGCTGGCTCCATTATTAGCGGTGCTTGTTCTCTGAGCCTGGCCCTGTGTGACAGATGAGCTAACACACACTACAAGCGGGTCCGGCTGTGCACGAAGATGGGCTGCAACAGCCTAGAAGCAAGGAGACAGGGCACTGCAACCTCAGCAGAGCACTGCTGGGAACACCAACCTCAAAACGACAGCTGTACCAGGACCAGAAGGGGTGGGTTTGCTGACAGGCATCTCACCAGTACCATTACTGATTCTGCCTTTCTCCATGGTCAGATATGTCACAGCTGCGCCTCAAAGTGTTTGCTTGCAAGGATGCAAATCCACAGCTCTTCACTTGCAAGATCTTCAGGGCATGGTCAGCGGCAGTTTAAAAGCCTTTCCCTACTGAGTTTGCACCAGACAAAAGCTCCTGAAACACAGCTTTCCAAACTCATCTCTGCAGACAGACTGAAGTTGCATCTTCATCTCAGCACCCTGCTCAAGATGCACACATCATTCTGGATAAGCTGGAGTGTTATTTATCCATCCTGCTGAGCCTCCCCTAATTTTGCCATTTATAAAATTCATATTTTTTCAATCATCCCTTTTTCAGTTGCCCATAATCTCACAGAAGGCTCTCTACTGAAACTGTTGAAGAAGCACTCACAGGCTGCAGCATGGCCAATACTCACGTGGCCAATTCCACTTCAATATGCAAAGAGTTGTCTTTTCTCCCCTGTCAGGCTCACTGCGCGTCTTAACATACTGCAATAGTTAAAGTGGAACACACAGAACAAGCACTTTTCCCAAAGATTACACTGCTTATCATGTTGCCATTGAAACTGAACATATGGAAAGGAGATTTTGAACTCTGAAAAGATCCAATGAAAAACCAGCAGCTCACCCGAGATGGTTATTGCAGCTGGAGCACTCTGTACAGGCTGGCCCCTGAGCTACTGCAGCACCAGGCACGGACAGATCTGTGTGTCCCCAAACCCAGTACCAAGGATGAGGTGGCAGCTTTGAGCTCAAAACATCTATGAAGGTAGTAAAAGGCTGCAATAGCAAATACAAAATTACACTGAAACTGTACGAAAAACCATCCGTAACAAGACCATTTGGTACTTTACTATAGGGAAAATGCTGCTTCAACTGCTGTCAAGCAGGAGTTTCTCAGCTGCCAACAGGGGATGCAGAATTAGAGAAATTAAGTGTATTCAAACAAGTCTAGCCAGCCTCTTCAGACACATTCAAGTATTGTGAATTTAGCTAGAAACATAAAACAAAAACAAACAAGCAAAACCTTTGTTTTTCCCATATAGAAGCTTGTTCAATGCAAATTCACCTAAAAGGATTCTCTCCCTACTGGAAAGCCTTGAATTGCAGCTTCAGAGGATTCAATGGGCTATGAATACCATGAACAAAACATAAGAGAACAGGGAAAACAAATGGAATTTACTTTGCCTTAACATAACAAGACGACACATCCACAAAAAATGCATCCTCCCACTTTCTGTAACCACTTCTGATGACATTTTGCACTGCTGCCACACCATGAAGCCAGGAAAGCACAATTTCAGTTTGTTAACTCCAGTCACTCTGTGCATCACTATGTGTTCCAAGATCTAGCTGCCTAATTCACACTTGGTGATTTTTAGAGATATCCTGACTTTTCTAGTTTCAGCATAAAATGCTTCATTTCACAATGAAAAAAAAAAATACTCTGACTTTGCAGGGTAATTGGAAACCAAACATTCAATTACTGTGTCCTGTCTGACTACTGCTGATGCCTTTACCTTGTCCTCACTCTCCCACTGTTTTATATATGCTTCAAGTTCTCCTAAAGAAACACTGTTCTTTTTCTCAATTAGTTTGTATCTTGTCTATCAGCAAATTAGAGCTTCAGAATTTCCACATTTGCTCAAGCTGTTTTTACTCTGTAGTCACATCCAAATACATGGAGTTGGCCATTCCTGTTGGCAGAAATAAGCAGGTACTTCCATTAGCCCTTCGAGTCTTGCTTAAGACACAATCCTTTGTCTGACTGTAAGAACTGCCACAAGTTCCAACTCTTCTCAAGTCTAGGAGTTTCTAAATGTTCATTCAAACACTGGAGCTTTTCCTCATCCTTTGGTTAGCAATTAGCATCTTTGTATGGATGGCACATCATTTAAAGTTAACTTTTGATAACAAATTTTCTTCTTCAACAAAGAAAATACTGCTCAAATAGTTCCCTTCTCCTCTACAAAGGGGAAACATAACATGAGAAAATAGAAAAGGAGACAGGAAGGTATATTTAGTTTTTTCTTTTCTATTTCAAAACACATTTTTGAGTCTGAAGAGACTACCAGTAATTGCTGGAGTAGCCTGCAAATTACAAAAAATAGTCTCCAGAATAATATGAAAACAGGTAAGTACAGAGAATAAAAACCTGGAAAACGATGAAAACATGGAAAGAGGGGTAGAATACTGCTCCAAATTAAAGAAAAAATAAAGCTAGCGAACAAAAAAACACCCCACCCCCCCAACACCAACTCAGGAACAATTGCTTTCGGCTGAGCTATACACAACTTTCACCTTCATTTCCAAATCACTCAAATTATCACAAATCAGGATTTTTGGATAATCAGTTACTGAATTTATCTACAGTTAACTTGCATGTGTTCAATGCACGTTTTTCTCCTGTTCAAATTCCATCAGCTCTTATTGCAACTTTGTTACTTCAAAGGAACTTAGGCTGCAAGCATCTCCTCCCTATGATAACAGAAGTGAATTGTTACCCTTAAATCCTAATGGTGCTGCTTTTTTTCACCATTCATTGTTGTGGCATGTTGAGAATGTGGCCTCTTTCCAACCTCCTCCAACTTTTCTACCTCCTCCAACCTTATTTAAGCAAGTACAGAAATGGACAAGCAGTCCAATTCAATTTCAACCTTATACCTAATTGTTATTTTATGAATAACCCCTACTAGAGAGCGCTATCTTCTCATTCACATATTACATTTCCTGATAATGCACCACAGTACATCTTCTGGCTATCATATGGCTCTGAAAATCCCAGATCAGTTTTCTATTGTGATCTCCTAGTATTTTTAGAACCTTGTTTTTCTAAAATCCAACCCTTCAGCACATAAGCATGACTTACACACTTAGATTTATGAGAGTTCATTAAACATATCAAGTGATCTAGCTAAATAATCAATACTGAAGATTCTCAGTGTGCTCTCTGCATGTTGTATCAGCATTTCCTACCCCTTCATTACTTACAAATTACTCTGGCAGAACTCACCAGAAGTTTGTCCTCTCTTCCCTAACGAGTGCTTGGCTACTGGCAGTTGAACAGTATTTCATATTGTGCCCTGTGACATACAACCACACAGCTGGGAATGTGACCACATATACTATCTGTACTTTGGAGTTTCAAGTTGCTTTCCCAAGCTCCAAGTAGGACAATTTGTAAGCACTGAAGTTAAACTGCCCTAAGAACATGCTTCAGATATTCCCACCAAGAAGACCCAGTCTCGGTGTATCTACTAACTAGTGTATCTACTAGCACCTATAGACTAAGAGGATGCATCAACTGCTAGCAGCTGCAGTGGGTGAAAGAAAGTAACTCCATCCTAGCAGTAGTTTATTAACGACAAGCCACCAACACCTCATGTCCCAGAGTAAACAAGTTCTTTACAAACTGCACATTTTTTCAAAGCTTCCACTGAATTTTAAGTCTCTATTTAGAGCTACTTAGCACGAGTAAGTCGACCACAAGTGGCAGATGCTTTACTGCTTTCTGCGAAGGAAGATACATAACACCACATCTCTTCTCGGCTGCAAGGGGGCAGAGATTTTTAGTGCAGTTGATAGCCCCAGATAGTTATTACAAAGAGATCAAATGGAACAGAAAAATGCTGCACTTTCCAACAACACAGATATACAGAATATTTATGTCAAGGCACATTTTATTTTTAGCAGATGAGCTAGGTTTTTGATTTTTTTAGTTTTGATACAGAATTGAAGCTACATGATTAAACAAAGTTCATTATGAGGCTGCAGACTAACACGTAGCACTGAGAGCAAATAAAGCATTGAGAGCCCAAAATACAGAGAATGGTATGATGGAGCAGGCCTCTCACAATGGGGGAATGATGCTCTGCTCTGCCACACATCATTACAGATGACCACAAAAAACAGAGGCTACAAGATGCTTTTAATTTTAAGGTTGATTTTAGAAACTTCTCCAAAGGCTAGTTCCTGCCTTCAGCACTCTACAAAATGCAAAGCAATGTTTCAATAAACATATGGGAACAACCAAACAAAACCTGTTGGGAGCTGGGGTGGGCTCAACACCATGCTCTGTGGCTTCTCCCATATAGCTACAGTACCATGTAGGATGGTGTCTCATGAAGTCATGCAGATAGTTCAACTTTGTATTCTCAGACACTTATAAAGGGAAGAAAGCCAAAGCTCCGCCATTTCGTAATTTATGCTCCAAATTCAAGTTATGGAAGTAGCATCTGTTAGAACCACAGTTGATCCTAGCAAAACGTAACAGGGAAGTCTGCTGGCGATTAATCTGCTTTTGCCTATCAGCAACTGCATCAACAACAACAAGAACTTGACATTCAGTATACAAGGAGACAATTTCATCAACTTTCTTCGAGCATAATTTCAAATTTAAGTGCAGTAACTGAGGACAGACTCTTGGCATGTTGTTCTGACCACAGATCCCATTTAAATAATTCAGAAAAGCCATTAAAAGCAGGGAAGTACTTCAGAAGAATACTGAAACAGATTCAAGATAGCATTTTTCAAATAATGTTATTCCCTCTCAAAGCAGAAGCAGTTCTCGTTTTCTACAACTTGACAAATTAAAATGGCCATGAAACAATGGTTTAACTGACCACGTTAGACTTTGGCTGCTGCCAAAACAAATGGCCCCTGCTGGAACTCCTAACACACGTTGGAGAGGCAAGAAGTGATCCTGCTAACTAAGGCATCAGAGGGCTGGGGGTGGGAAAAGGAGGGAAAGTAAGGGCCAGACAGATGAGGTAAGTCAGGTCTACAGGTTTCCACATATATATATTATATTATATATATTATATTATATATATATATTATTATATATTATATATGTATTATATATATATATATATTTGGAAGCCTGTAGACCTGACTTACCTCATCTGTGTATATTTATATATATATATTTATATATATATAAATGTAAAAATCTACATTTCAAATCAGATCTCTTCTCTGCAAAGCCATCACTGACAGCTAAAGTCAAAGAATTTACAGCTCTTCATGAAGAAAGTCACATTTACTCTAATTACCTATGTAGGCTGTACTCCTGATAAACAACGTCTGCAAAGCAGCTATTAAAATAGGACGTGTTACTTAATCAATAATGAGGGGAAAGGAAGCTTTTTTTTTTTTTTAATTTCTAGCTTACGAAAACCAAAAGAACTGAAACTACAAATTTCTCTTCAGTTTTAGTTCCTCACTATGACTGCAGATGAAAGAACACCCTGTACCTTTGGGCCATCCAAATCCAGTACCACCAACAGCTGAAGCGTGGCAAGCTGGGATCCCGGTTTGTCCTGGTTTCAGTTAGGACAGAGTTATTTTTCCTCCTAGTAGCTGGTAGGGTGCTATGTTTTGGATTAGGATGAGAAGAGAGCTGATAACATGCTGATGTTTTAATTGTTGCAAAGCAGTGCTTACACCAAGCCAAGGACTTTTCAGCTTCTCGCTCTGTCCTGCCAGTGGACAGGCTGGGGGTGCAGCAAGAGCTGGGAGGGGACAGACCCAGGACAGCTGACCCAAACTGGCCAAAGGTTGGTATTGGAGGAGGTGGCCTCGGGGGCCGGGAGCATCAAGCATAAGGAGAGACAGGTGAAGCACATTAGGCAGGATGTCAAAAAAAATGAAGCACTGGTACACTGAAGCATGAGCAACAGTATAATTTGCAAAGGACAAAAAAACCTGATTTTTATGCACATGGAAATTAATAAGTCTTCCACATAATTCTACAAAGAGCACCTTGACTTACTCAGCACTCCATTAGCTCTTTGCTTGCAAATCACGCATGAAAACAGTAAAAAAAAAAAAAATATTGAAAATAAGTGCTGAGTGCTCTCAAAATATCCGAGGTGAAACATTCCGCTATTAAAGCAATCCACAAAATATGTCAGAGGACTATACTGAGAGATTCCTAGAGCCAGTTCCAATTCTTTTCAACATCTTATACCTTGCCTCGAAATGCCTTCTCTCCTGAATGTCTCTGCAAGTGCTTGTTGTTGCAGGAAGCACAAAAGAAGCTGGGTTTGGACAAGGCACTTTGTATCCGGCACGAGAGGCAAGAGAATGATGCAGATGGCTCACTTACGGGACTCCCCAAGTTTACCCCAGTGATATAATTTGGGGGCAAAAAAAATGAATAATTAGGGCAAAAAAATACACAAATTTGATACCTCATTTACTTGAGGTGGTTATATCCTTTTGTTTCCATAAGATAACTTCCACTGTATTCCATAAAAATGGTATTTTGTCTTTAAAGGAGAAATATGCAAGCTGAGGTAGGTTTGAATTGGCTTGTGTTGTCAGAACTACGTCCTTCTTAATATGTCAAGAATTTGTTTTGTTTAAATGCTAAGCCACTGCTTCCGAAGTGCTGCCAGCACTATTTAGCTTTCTACTAATTACTTAAGAGTAAAACTGAGCTGCTTTTGCAGCCAATATCAGGAGCATACATTTGGAAAGCTGAAAGGAAAAGAGATGGACCTGCTGACAAGGCTACACCTTAAGGTCTGTCTAAAGTCTTGCTATGTTCTGCCGTGGCTGAGCACGAAGAGCAGACACAGGAGGTAGTCCAGGACTCCTCCTGGAGCTCCTGAGAACTGGTGAGGACAGCCTAGAGCCAAGGATGCAGAACTGGGCAGTCACTGCCTTGTCCTTCAGAGCAGGTGAGGATGATATACAATGAGTTTAGGCAAGTGACAAACAAAACAATTCTTAAAATATTTTCCCATGTAATTCTTAAATCATTCAGTCAAATGCCGTGTTAAAAAAAATACTGATGTGATAAATTCGTTAATATCTGGCATCTTCTCTTCCTTCTCAATGTCTGCTGAGTGGCCAGCTATTGGTTTCTGCCATGCCTGGCACTGATGCAGCAGAAAAGTGGTGAACAAACACTTTCCAATAGTTAGCTTCCTCTAAATTAGCAATTTTGGATATGTTCTGCATTTTTGTCAGCAATGTATACTTCCGAGACCTAAAATATAAAGGATCTTGCTATTTCTCTTTCTGTTGATTATATGTAGTGCACTCTAAAACATAATTTGTTATATGTTGGGCATTGTTTTAACATGACTTTGAAAAGGACAGGCACTTGTGTTGGTTTAAGAGAGTTTCAGAAGCAGAAGCAACATTGAAGAGACGTGAGGACAAAGCTGACAGTCGTAGGTATCCCCAGTACACAAAGGTCTATGATTTTTGATCAACTCTTGTGGGCCCTGGTGTCACCCTGCCCACAACTCTTGCTACTTCTACTACAGTATAAATAGTATCCCTTTAAATTAGCCTTTCTAATACAAAATACCAACAAAATCTCACCTCATCTCCAATTGCAGTATCTATGCTATTCTAGTCTCTAGGTTTCACCAGGGATTTTACAGTTATTTGCTTTTTTAGGGCTAGGAGTACATAGCATATTCTAGCAATTTCCATATACCAGAACCAAAAATATTAGCATAACAGTTTTGCAGTACTATGGATTTCTATTTTATCTGAACTTCAAAATCTGAGCTGAAGAAAAAAAAAAATCTTATGTTGCTTTCCCACAGTAAAAGCTTGTGCCACCTTGAGGAACTTGCCTTAGTAACAGTCAAATGGATTCCCATTCAAATTAGTTCTTGCAGGTAAATGTTTTATCATCTACTTTTTTCTACTGAAATGGAAGTTTGCTAATGAGCCAACAAAAAATTAAGAAAAGCTTCAGTGATGTACGGAAGTCTAAAGAAGATACATTTGATTAACATGAAGCTATTTATTTGCAATTTAACGTATTTGAAAGCTCCCCATTTAATAAAAACCTCAGGGAGTCAGCTGCAAATAAAAACAAGATAGATTTCCATACTCAACACCTGTTTTGTTTCAAAGATCCTAAATAACTGCTATAAAGCTAAGACTACAGATGTGCTTAATAAGCTATCATTCATTAAACTGGTGAGTTTTTCTTTTTAAGATAGGACCAAAGACTTACCTTCATCCTACACAGGACTGGGCATCAGCATTAATCAAGGCTTCAAAGAGAAGTGTCAACTCAAAAGCACTTTGCCAAACAATGGCATTATGCATTTATTAACAGCAACTACTTTGATCCATGACTTCAGCTGAGTAGTGCTACAGGTTGTGCTCCTCCCGAGCTCTCAGAAATTTCAGACAGCTGCAGAGTCCACAAAATACAATTTCTAAATACTTAGGATTAGTATTGGATTATTTCTCAATGGCAAAACTGACTCATGCGTAGCTTCAGTTAGTATCTTTAATGTGGAGGGTATCCCTAGGATGACTAGTTGCTCCAACTACAGAGGGCTGAAGATTCTTCAAGGAAAAACATCTCTCATAAGATCATAAACACAGATCCTTCAATGCAACCACCACAATATGGGCAGTAATTCTGATGTTTAAGATTTTTAGCCAACACCAAGCAAAATTCCAATACAACCAAGGTTCATTTTGACAAGTTTCTGCAACAAATGATTAATCACAAAGTTGTATCAACCAGGATCACCACCAAAAAAAAAGAAAAAAAAAGAAATTCCAGACTCCACACCACCTGTTCTCTGTATTGACATGTTTTGGTGGTTTGGTGGTGTTTTTTGTTTTGGTTTGTTTTTTTTTTGGTCACTCTGAAAGACTGTCTGAAGACTTAACCTTCCATGCTGCTCCCAGAAAACTATACAGCTGGATCCATACACTAATCCAATCTGGACAAAGCACTGTTAGTTGTCTCAGCAGCAAAGACTGCAGGCTGGTCAAAATCTGAATTACAGCCTGAAGAAACAGTTGCTGTTGTTGGATCACAGTTTTTCCTAATTAAACCAGAATGGTGCTTCAAAAATGCCACTGAGGCCATTATGCCTCTTCAAATACTTAAAAATGACAGATAATCATTTCTGTAGTCTTATTTATGCAACTGAGATGCGCTACAACTGAACTTTCCATTTCTAGCATCTTGAAAAGGTTGCCCGCTAAATTAAAAACTGGGGTGAAAAGGTATTTCCAGTATCTGTTAAAAAAAAATAAAATCATTTAAAAAAAACTCTAGACAGTAAATAGTCAAAAAAAGGCTGACCACATATGGAACGCACAGTTTAATTTTTTTCCCCTTCACTTTGTTCTGTTTTTCATTAAGTAAGAAAACTCCTCAGGTCTCATTTTCCTAAAAGTCACAGTAACCTGGTTTGAAAAAAAAAAAAAAAAAGAAAAAAAGCTGACAAGTACATGATACTGAAACAGAAATATCCTCTTAAATTTTAGTTTTTTGAAGGGGTGTGATTACTGAAAGGCTAGACAAATGAGAAAACACAAATCTTGAAATAAACAAGTCTAATGCTGACTCTAGTACCACATAAAAAGTGTTTTTTTTTTTTTTTTTTTTTTCCTGTATAGTGTTTTATCCATTACATTCCATGACACTAATCATCCTTGCCATGTTCCAATGGGAAATCTCTCAATGGAACCAGTGATCTTGGAGGACAGCAGCTCTAGTTATTTTCCACTGATAACTTTATGCTAGTCACATTACAGACCCACCAACAATAAAACGATGGAAGAAGGACTACAAAGAGACAGTTTGCCACATCAGATTGGTTGGTGGAAAAAGAGCCATGTGAAAGAAATCCACTGGTACCAACAGTTTTTTGTTTTGTTTTTTAAAAAGGCAACCAGATGAGAGGTAAAGAACTGCAAAACAGAGCCTTGGCCAAGGCAACGGCTGCCAAGGAACTTTCATTGATTCTGATATATTTGAAAAGAAAGATGCAATTCTGGATTCTTCCTGGCTATTTCTAAATGCTGACTGGAAGAGCTCATTGTGTAGTGCAGCATTCTTGTAAAATGGAAAAGAAAACAAAACTTTTACAGTTCCAATACTGTCATTTATTGTTAGCACTTAATACAGGGAAGAAAACAAAGTTTTTGTACTTGCATATCCATATTGGGATATATATTGGGAACTCCATTCTCAAAAGCAAAGGCATGACAATAGCCCCAAACCAAGATCACTTAAATGAAGGCCTGAATGAAACCTTCTAAGGAAAAGGGAAAGAAAATGAATAATCCAACAGATTCAGAAGTCTTATTGCACCATAAGGCATCTCAAACATCAGTCTGCATCAGAATATAAATAAGCATACGCACACACCAGAATCAACAAAAATTAGAGGAACTTGGAGAAGAGAAAGTTGGAAAGCCTTTGAAAAGTACAAGGAATTTTGAATAGAATTGAGAAGCAAGCTGCTAGCTGGATCTAAAAATAATAGATATGCAACCCCAGTCTATGCTGCTTTGACCAGAGTTTGCTGGCACTAAAGCCATGCAGAGGAGCTATTCTGAAAGCAATGGCAGAGTCCTAAATTGGCTGTCACACGGGGGAAAGTGGTAGCAGTCACCCCAGCACCCAATTACATTTAAGTCAAACAGTCCCAGAGAAAAATCAATCAGAAAGTTGTGGAAAATGGCTTTAGGCAAGATTCAGACTTCAGCAGAAATGTCTGCACTATTAAATACATCAATAAGGCCTTTGCTCTCCCAAGAATCTTTGTTCCAGAAATAAACTCACTGTAAGCAACCATAACAAGTTTCCTCTTCACATTACGCATTACAGGTTAACTACTTTTTATAGTCTGTTCTAAATTCATCTACACTGTAAAATAAAAACATCAAGGTTGTCACTGCCACCCTCCAAAACACCGTCTTTCTTTCTAAGTAGAAAGAGACTTTTAGAAACTCATCTTCAATAATAGTTCATTTAAATTACAGTATTATAGGCCTAAATTGCTCCAGGGATAACTCAGGTACTAAAATGACCAACCAAAGTTACTCCTAATTGGCCATGACTTCCAACTTTTGCTACCAGAGCTACATTTCCCAATACTCTCCCCTACCCCTCCAGCAGCAGCACCTGTCAGGGTGCTACACTTCTTTTGCCTGGACAGGCAATTTCAGAAATTAAAAAGAAAAAAATCCTTCTCTACCAGCTAACATCCTAATTACTGCAAAAGGAGTCTCTTCCTGCCCTTACCCCCTCAAAAAGGGTAAATAAAAGATGCAGGCTCCTGCCTCTTCTTATATTTGAGGGCTTCCCCTCCCGACATCATGAGTATGAGCTATGTCATTTCTAGTACTTAAAACTATCCTGAAGGCCTGAACATAAAGGTAATACATTCCTTGGTCAAAAAAAGTTCCTAAAACATACTTACCTATGATTCTGAAAGGAACTATTTAAGAGTAGTCAATTAGAGACTTAAGTTGAAACATTTCTTTAAAAGTAAATGAAGTATTTTAACTTTCCAATCCTGAAGTCCTTGTACCAGTCCTACTGAAGATATCTCGTGAAAAGAAAAAAAAAGTGTTTTTTTTTTTTTTTGTTTTGTTTTTTTTTTTCTCCTGTGGGGGATTATTTTCTTCCATTTTACAGACTTCACTGCAATGACTAAAAGGGCTAGTCACCAGGTCACCAGGAATGAAGGAAACGGAGTAAAGTGACCTGGATGGCCACTTCCAGTCCTGGAGTTCAGATTTGTTTTTCATATAATAAATAGCCCATAAAGCTCTACATTAACATCTTTGAAGAGATCAGACAACAGTAATGCCTACAGCAAAGGAAGAAATAAAGGACATTTTCAGCTCTAGTGCTTCTGAAAGCAGACATAAGATGTTCTCTGTCATTAAGTTTATGATCTCAAATCAGGTCAGATTTACTCAAAGGCAAGTTGATTTCCCAGCACTTGTAACCAAATTTGTTGTGCTCCTATACATCTTTGTTACCAAGCAGACTTTAAAGAGACTTTCGCTGGTTTCTTTTTGCTATTAGGCTCAATTTCCTTGCAGGTCAATACAGCTCTATCAGCCTTTATTCAACACACGTTTGGAAGCACCTCATCCATATGTTCCTTCATGCTTAACTGGCCATGCCACGAGTGGGAACAAGCAGAGAAAAACAGCATTAGAAACTCTCAGTCCATCAGAGAAAATGGATCTTCCTGCCAATTTCCTCATTAGGAAAAAGCAAACTCAGCAGGCCCACTGCAGATCCTTGAGCGCTCTCTCTACATTAAACATCTTGACATTTACAGAATTAAGACCAACAAGCTTGAAGCTTTTTACTACTGGCAAGTTTGCAACAGTTGACAAAGTAATCTAAGAACGTTCAGAACAATCATGGCTAATTCAATTTAATGATGCTGATGCAGAATTACATGAAGTGATGGCAGACAGCCTACTCAGGCTGTAGGACGTCTTTTCCCACCAGTGTACTTAACTGAAGGAAAAGGGAAAAAAAAAAGTACAGCCACCTTTTACTGTCATGTCATGAACACTCAACACCAAGTTGTGCCAGGCCAGGTGTGCACTCATGATTGCTTTAGACCTAAATGCTACGGAAGAGCATCAAATGGTAACACTCTCTGAAAGAACCCATAGCTCTTACCTCAACTTGGTGTACAGGCCCCTCTGTGTAATATACACAAAACAGAACAAAGATGCACAGTAACTTCTCAGGAATGCTAATTTATGCCCAATTCTCCTCTCTTCCATTCTGCAAGTTTCTGCTTTTCAATATGTAGACTTAAATTTTAACATTATAAAATAACACTAAAATGGTGTTTTACTTGAAATGTTTAAGTTATATCTTATAGCCTGCATTTAAATTCATAGTGCTTTTATTGATTCTTTCAGCATTTATACATGTAAAAACTCCAGGCTTCTAAGATGTGCTGCTACTAGACACGTAATGCCTTGCTTCTTTCTCCTTTTAAAGAAATCAGCATAACGTAACAGAAAATATAAACTACTTTGTCCATACAAGAAAAGCCAAACACTGCAAAATTTCCATAGTAATTCATACTAATGGAGTTAAACAAGATTTGACTGCACCTAAGGCCAAGTCTACACTTCCACAAGAACAACAGCTACAATAAGAAAAAATTCTGTCACTTCTAAAGAGTCAAGATGGGCTTTATTGCAAGTCTATAGTACAAAAGCATCTAGATCTGTGCATTATTACTGTAGGAGTTGTTCTGTAACTGGCAGAACCAAGCCTGATCTCCCAGACACCAGTCACCATTTCTTCCTAAAGGCAATTACCGCAGCAGCTTCCTCCTTCAGCCCTCTTGCCCGTCTCTCTCTGCCTCAGAAGTGCCCTTGGCACATGCCTCAAAATGATGGGCCAGCAGCTGGAACCTGCTGCAGGCATCCTGGACACAATCTCCTGATTTCATTCATCTGAAAGAAATGCAGTTCTTGTTTTGCAAGGCTACCCCATGATGTGGGAAAGCCCAGTTAATAGGACAACTAGGAGCTTCCAAAACACATTGGTATCAGAGCTAAAACTCCATTGTAGATGCAGGCAGCTTGCATGCTATCTGCCCAAACCAAAAACACAAGCGTGAGTTGCTAGCCAGTAACAATTGTGCTAACTAACCAGTTAACCAACACAAACCATAGAATAAAAAAAGCTCATTTATACTGTCCTCCAGGGACAGAAAGGCACACAATCCTATACAAATTTTATTAAAAGCATATACTTTCATGAGATTCCTGATCTTTGGTACCTCTTGAAATTCCTCAAGCGGTCCCAGTGTTATCCAGAGATAGATGGAGGAAAAGGAACTGGCAACCAGCAACATGAGCACGTAGCCTTCCGCCCATAAGGAAGAGGAACAAATTCACTGGTGTCAGACAACAGGTATGGGGAAAACAGGACTGATATTTTATGCAGACATCTGCAGTCCTGAGTTGAACTATAAAAGCACTGATTTAAAAATCTGAATACAGAATACTCCTGCAGTCTCATGGGGCTCTTTCGCATGATCACTGCCAGCTTCAGTTATCTAGATGATTTTTTCCTGGATACATGATCCAATGGTACAGGCATGCATTTATGGGTCAATATAGAAAGGAAACATACTTCCCTTCTCTTCTTTCCTCAAAACTGAAGGGTCTCTCTTCCCACACCCACAGAAAGGAGTGAGGAAGTAAGCTTTTATTCAATCAAGAGAGGAACACACCCATAACAGTTTTTTCCTTATATTTCATATAGGTCTGTATTAATTCTTTTGAACTCCAGCTTCCTTACACAGAGCCTGTTGGTCTTTTAACTCTCTCAGCCTTCAAGTGCAGAAAGTGTTTCAAATACAGCAGAGCAGTGCTTTCTAGTCCTCACTTCCTTCAGACTAAATCAGCCTTCGTCAAGCCAAGAGTCTCTTTCTCCCCGAGCACAGTAGTGGTTCGCCAACCAAGGCAGCAGGATTCACGCGGGACAGTGGAGACGCTCCTGCTTACAGGGTCCAAGCTTAGAGAAGTCCTCTAACGTTGGTGCCTTGGAAGTGGGAGGTAATTACTGGGAGCAAGGAGTTGACTCCACTATCAAATAGGGACTAGAAATTAGTTCTCTTAACCTTCTATGCAAGAATCCTACCCAAGAAAGCAAACCTGAAATAGCCTATGTAAAGCTATGCAATTTTTCAACCATACTCCTACTCTCAAATCTGTGGTTTCATACCATTTCACAACCCACTGAATACATTTAGAGTTCTAACATTAGTCCATTCACCCAGAGAACAAGCTGCAGAATATGGTTAGACTACCTTGAATAATATTTTGTAAGATATGCACACACACTTGCAAAGAAAATGAATTTAGGTCGTAGGGGAATGACGGGAACTTAATGCCATCTCTGTCCACACAAGTATGAGAAGAAAGGATGGCCTAGTATACATGTAACAAACACACTCCTATCTGACACGTGCTGTTACGCACCAGACCTCCTAAGATTTCATAAAAAACAAGCAGCATACAGCTTTTACGTAAAACTAAAACCAAAGCAAACAAAAACTCCAAACCACACAGCAGTGAAGTTTTAAAGTTGCTCTCATCTTTTCCTTTTACTTGCTCCTTTCCAAGAGCACTATTCAACCCAATGCACAAATGAAATACTATTTCAGAGCTTCAGTGCACTTAACCAAGAAGGATCAACACTCAATAACTACTGTTTCATATATCCTCAAAGTGCCAAGAAAAACATGTATTTAACAGGACAAAAAGCTCTATTAATCCATACTATTCATAGCTTATACAAACAGTGCTTAGTTTTGATTTATGACCAACGCTAACAACTGATTAGCAGGCTTAGAACAGAGAGATTAAGCAGGTTGTTCTGAAAGCAAGCTAGAGTAGTTTCAACAAGTTTTGAGTAGTTATCAACACAGAACAAGTCACAGTAACTATGAATGAAGTACAAGTACAGCCATCAGGATATACAAAGATAGTAAAAAGAAAAAAGCACCTTTCAAAAATCGCAGAACACAGCAACTTCAATACAAACTAAAAAGGTAAAATTTGATAGCATTTTAGCAAAACTTGGGCTTTGCTGGAAACTTCTTCAAATATTCAAAGTTTTCCTTGTAATTTTATAGACAATCTCCATATCCAAGTTTTGTTTTTAAAAAATAAGAATTCCAAATCCCTACACTCTATAACTTAAAGAGTGAAATTATATGTCCCAAAACAGATGGAGAAGACAAAGAGCTTGGGAACAGCATCAACCTATCTTTTGTATTCTTTTCAGCAATTCTAGACTTCAAAAAGAAAAGCAGCATATTCTGCTGTTCTGGATGTAGCTAATTTGTTATCGTCTAGAGGCTTAAATGGAGACTTCAGATGAAAATGTTATGCTAAACCCCCTTCTTTCAAGCTAAACAACTGACCCAGCTTTTCAACAAAGCACAAGGAGAAAGGAAAAAAAATAAAACCCTTCAGAATTGAGAATATTTGATATATCCAGGGCATGATTCAGACCATGAGTGAGGAAATGGACCACCACATCTGTGGAAGAACTGATTTTACACTTACCCTTTATGTTGCATGTCTGTTAGACATGACTCATAGAAGACCAAAATAAGTCACCCAGATGGCTACAGAATGCATTAAGCAATACCCTGAGTACACCAAGGGCAGGACCAAACTTACACATTTAAGCCTTAGAGAGTAAACACACGATGAGCTCACATGAAGCACAACACAAGAAATCTTTCAAAGAGCTACGGAGAGGAACACACACTTGTAAAAGGGCATCCATGATGAATTATACAAACTAATTCCAAAAGCTTAAGCAGAATATCAGCAATTGAATTTATTCTGAATAGAGTATCTATGCAGAATGACCTCAGCACAGTACCCACTGGACACAGTTCATCAGACAAGAAGTCTCCCACAACAGATCTGCTTGGAAATAAACGGTGTTGAGTGGCAGATCTTTTTCTGATCTTTGGAGGAAATGCTGAATGCCACCTCTGCTTCACTCAGCTGCGTGATTCCAGCGCATTGTTGTATCATCTGCAAGGACTTCAGTCACCTTCCAGAAAGATCTCAACATGGTGAGTGAGATTCAGCAAGCTGGAAAGGACAGAAAGCTGATGGGCAGGAGGGTACTGCAGAGACCCTTTTGAGGTACACTGGAGAAGGCTGAACAGAAATTTACCTTTGTTCACAGAGATAAGGAAGATTCCTTCCCCCAGCACCGAACCTGAATTGTGGCATTGCTGCTGACGGAAGCACATGCCAGCACTACCTAGCCCAGTCATTTGTTATTTTTAAAACATTTTATTGACAATAACTTAATTGTTAATTATTTTTGCACTGATTATCTTTGAAAATCAAAATTTGCTGTATGTCAAAGCTAAGCAGCAATATATAAAGTTGCCTTAGTCTTCAGTTTTCACCTTCTCTTTCAGGATTTGCTATGCCCAGGTGGGAAAATACTCGCTTTCTCCCAGAATAGCTTCAGGAAGAGTAGCTTTTGCTTGCTTCTAGAAGCAGATAGATCTGAAGCTATACATATGTTCTGGCATATGCAGTCACGGTGTAACAAGATGTGGAAATAGATGAAGATGTTTTTGAATACTGAGCAATAAAAAGCCTTCCAGAAGGAGTCCAAAGTACGTCAACAATAAGCTACACTCAGAAACAAGATCTCTGGACATGAAAGGATGCTAAATATACTCAACACTAGTGCTATGGCACAACAGCTTGAGCAGAACAGGTAGCAAGGCACGTGAAGATACGGCTCTTGAACTTCCACTCTCAGAAGCATAAACATAATCAAGACAAAGTTTAGCAGACCAGTCATATGTGATCCTCTACAGATACAATGATAGTTCTTTTAGTTATAGTACTGTTTTCTTAGCTGGACCATAAAAATTGCTAAAATAACTGTTTATTTTTTTTTCTTTTTAAAAAGATACCTAATTTAAAAGCTGTATCACTGTATCCTGAAAAGCCAGCTGAGTTTTTTGAATCCTTTTGCTTTTGATGTAAAAAAAAAAAAATCATAAAACTCAGCTAAGAGAATGCTTCATATAAAAAGCCAAAATAATAATAAAATCTTAGCTAATTGCGACTACAGTTCATTATAAGCAGGAGCAGCTATTTATTTATCCCTCCTAATAAAAAAAATAGAAATCAGTACCACTTATTGAGGCGTTCACCAGAAAACATGTGCAGGAAAGAACAGGAATTTTTAAAAAATGATACCTCATGGGAAAATTCACAGGAAATATATAGCAGGCACTGACAACCTAAATTTGGCATACACACCCACCTCCCTAAAAGACAACACAATCTGCAGTATTTCTAACTGTGTCAATGTTCATTTTCTACCTTCTCTGTAGAGTTTAAAGTGCTAGAGGCTCTCAAATTCTTATCTAATAAAAGCCAGTCTCAAACTTGATCTGAAGAATGTTGATAGCTAGCATTGTTAGATCAATGTCTACTTGAAGAAAGTAAGCAGCTTTTAAGAATGTGTGACTTTTTTTTTTTCCTAGAAAAATACACGCTCTCTTCTGCAAAGGTCTAGCCCTCAATAGCTGGAACAAAGTACCAAGCAGCTTTCTTCTTATTAAGACACACCCTACAAAAAGCAACAACAAAATGCAAAAATAAAATAAAATAAAAAAATACACCACCTGCCACTTCTATTATTAATGGGATAGCAAAGGTGGATCTAAAGAATTAAAAGTTCACACAGCTGGGTATCTGGATGAAAATGCAAATTAAGCCTTTAACCACTTACCTGGGGAGAAAGGGGGACTTAGGAGAGCACACTCCATAAAGCACCAGTATGAAGAATATGAAATTCTTCAGGTTATTAAATATGAACAAGTTATGAAATGTCTCCCCAAAAGACAAAATGTAGTTTAAATTCATCATTTAAAGGCTAGGGTCCTAACCCTAACGCTTATTTTTCAATTCAGCAAGTTGAAGATAACCTAACCCTAGAAAGTTATATCCAAACTACATCACTTACAAACATTCAAACAAGGAAAGAACAGAACAAAATAACATTTAAGTGAATTGTGGTTGTTTATTATTATTATTGTTGTTTTAATAAACCATTTGAATAAAGATAATATTGAACATTCATGACTTCCTTTTAAGCAGACAGCAGCACTCAATCAGGGAAACTGGTAAATACATAATAAACGTAAGGTTATTTGAATAAGCAGAAGAATTCCTCTATTTCTGCCATCAGCTTGTCTTTCTAACCAGTAATAAAGAAGCTTTTCTTACTCTGCTTTCCAACAGCATAAAAATGAATGCAGCAACATATTGGTTTAAAAACAGAATAGAATAACCAAGTAGTTTTAGTAATTAATTATAAAATCTCTTCTTTATTAAAAAGAGCAATATTGACAAAGGTATTAGCACTCTGCATATTAAAATCAGTGTCATTCACATAAGAACTACCATTAAATGAAATTTAATTTAACATAGTTTCTATCTGAAATAATACTATTTAAACTTTGATTAAGCAAATATTTAGTACCATGCCATGATTTCAACTGCTGTCATCATGCTAATTCTTCTTCTGATTTTCTTTATTTTTTAATGCATCTCCTGCTGTCTGTATGCTTGCCTGGTCTCAGTCTGCCACCCAACACAATTTAATAATAGGCATTAGAGAAGATAAATGCAGTACTTTGCTGCATGATCAAAAGCAAGTTATTTCTGCCACAAAATTTTGTTTGTTTTTACCCCCCCCAAAAAAAAAAAAGTAGACATGGAATTTAGAAAGATCAACAAAACCAGGGGCAAACACACACACACAGAGCCTTGTACTTCCCCATTCGTTACACAGTACAGTTTATTTTTTGATCTTGTAGGTCTCAGCTCCTTTCTAACTAGACAGATGTACAAAAATGTTTTGCTGTTGAAGAATAAATGCTTTCGTTATGTTTTGGGGTTTGCTTGTTTGTTTGTTTTTTTTGGGGGGTAGAACCTCAAATAGTCTGAGTATCTGCAAAATTCATAAAGTACTTCCTGAGTTAGCCTGAGTTAGTTCTATTTTATTATCTGAATGCTTGCCATTTGACATAAGTCAACCAAAGCAGATAAATTCACGGTCAACTACAAATTTGAACAAACACCATCCTTGTTCAAACCACAGTCTAAGAGCATATACAAATATATAAAACCCACATCCTTTTATGTGCTGTATAGACTGAAATAGCTACGATAATTCAAGACATTTTGTTCCCATTCAGGGGATAGTTAAGACCATAATCTGGCCTGATGATCCAGTCTCAACTCATTCGTTTCCAATCAGTTACTAAAAATATTTAATCATTGAACAGCCTCACTATTAAACAGTGCAAAAACTTTAGGCAAAAGGACCAAAGTGTACAGAGTGAGAACCAGAAGGACAGTGTTTTTCCCCCACAAGAAATGGGCACAGATTTGGTTTCCCAACTGCCTTAGCCTGCTAATGGAATTAATAAGTAACATGCATTGTTTGATCAAATTCTACCTGGTTGTGCACAAGGAGTAAATTTGAAGCATAGATCGGTGGATTTACAAATATGACCAATAGAATACTCCGCAGGTTGGTTTTTTTTAAGCTTCAATTGCTCTGGAAGAACTAAGAGATAAAACACAACCTTGAAATAATCGTTCAAATATTTTATGTACTCTGAACATCCCAGACTACAAATGGAAAAATTTCATCATGGCTTTACAGAACAAATGAATGTAAAAAGCTATCCTTACTGATCCAGAAATCTACACATAGGAGTGGATGTGGTATAGCAGGCAATGAGAGTGCAGGCAAGATTATGCTCTTTGAGGTCTGACATCATTAGGGTTTCCCTAAAGCTCATAAACTGGCTACAAACAGTAGTGACTACATTTAAACTTGAACACTGTGCTTTATGCTGCACTAACCTCTCTGCAGGTCATTAAGTAAAATTAACCTAAGCAATTTGATGATCAGAGTCAGGGTCACCCACAAATGCTTTGAAAAGTCCCTTCTGTCTTTGACTTGTACCATCCTACATGAAGACAATGGTATTTTTACTTCGGGTATTACTTGAATTGCTCAAAGGTCTCTTTGATGGGCTGTTAGTTGTCATGTAAAGTATTTTCTGGGGGTATCAAAACAAAACAAAAACTTATTCATCAATGGAAAACATAAATAGTAAGGAGATCAATGAAGAAAAAAATAACAGGAAACAGACAGTAAACTTTCTCATACCTTCATCAAGCATGAACAGATGGTAAAAGAATTGCTGACTTTCAAGACAAACAAAGAAGTCTACTCAGAAAATCTGTATCTCCCTTTTAACTCTGCAGGACAAACTTGAACAAAGTCTCCTCATGGGAAGATGATGTAGATGTGAAGGCAAGTTAACAGAATAATAGAGACCCAAACTGAATGGATTATAGATTTCTATCACAGAGTCTGAGAAGGTATTTATAAATGAGGAGATATTTATAAAGACTCAACTAGCTCTTTACCAGAAGAGCCTATCACAGGTCAGCCACCCATAAGAATTTCAGTACATTCCTGAAATTACCTCATTGTTAACAAAAATTGGGCTATTCCAAGAGAATACAAGTCCCTTTACATTTGGGACAACACTTCAAAATCCTTTAACCTGATGAACTGTTGGTCTGATGCGCGAAAACCAGGTCCTAGATAACCTTTCAACCACAGCAAAAACAACACAACTTTTTGTTATACTACAAGCTAGTAATGTTCAGGAACAGCAACAAAAATACAGATCTTAGGTAAGAAGAGATCCATGGCAGTATGATCCAAACATCAGAACAAATGGGATTTCAGTTGCTTCAAAAACATATGGTTCCCTAACTTGCTTTTGGATATAAAACATTATTTCTCTCCTGAAAATAGGGGCAATGTGGATAAAGGCAGCAATAATAATCAATGCATGTGTGCAATCTATTCCTATTCTTGTATTTGTTGCTCAAGTCCATGCCATTTCAGCTTATCAAGTACCACCAACTGCTTATGTGATAATTACAATATTTTTCAGCAGTGGTTTGTTTTACAGTTCTTTGCTTTAACACAATGCTTGTTAGTGTCTTCTGGAAAGTGCCCCACAAACATTCCAGAAACTGCCTTCAGACCACTGATTTGCTATTTAACTAAGTCTAGCTACAGAAAACAGATGCAAGATCCAGGATCAGCCTATAAATTCAAAACTTAACAGATGAAGACTTCAGACTGCAAAATTGCTATTTTAAAGAAAACTGAACTGCAGTTTACAGCTGCAGTAAGATCATCCGGGAATGCCTCAGATTCTTGTCAAGTAACCAAGCTGTCACCTTACATAGAAAACAGCTCAGCTTCATGTGCCACAAGAAGTAAAACACCAGCCAGATGCCGTTAGAACTGACTTGTTGCTCTTACCCCCTTGGATTCTGCACTTCAGTTGGGCTGCTTCTCATTCCAAGGAATGCCAACAGTTTAATTCCCTTAAGTCAAAGACTCTTTTTGCCCTTCTGAAGAAGCATCTCACCCTGCAAAACACTTGTTTTTCATTAATGGAAGAAGTACTTGAAAGATGCACACTGCATTAGCTTTGACACATTCAAAGTTTTGTTCTAAGCTGTCAACATAATTTTTGGCTCAAAGCCTCATCACTGATAAAGGCTGAAACTACAGTGATAGAATGCTAAAGTGGCTTGTGAAATCAGGAAGCTGGGCCCCTCCAAAAACAAACAGACTCAAAAAAAAAAAACAAAAACACTCTTAGTTCCTTCTTTCTGTTAAGCCTGGTATGTTGAACAGTGTCATTACACGCTTGATATGCTTATATTAACACTGACAGATAAGCAGAAGCATCATTTCAAGATAGAGTTTAAGAGTTCTTCTATTTGCATTTTTGGTACATGTAACAAAACCAGCTAAACTGAAAAGCTGGGATTGAAGTGAAAGCCGAGAAGAAACTAAACACAAAAATTAATTTGATGAAACGTGCAACTTGTGCAGCCTTGCTCCCCTTCAAGCACTGACAAATCTAACTGCTCTGGCCTAGGTATTATATAAAAGCAAGTGAATGGAGAAAAACATCAGACACCACCACCATCAGAATAGGAGTGAAGAGAAATTCTTCCTAGAACATGTTCGTTCTCTTTAATAAAAATAATCCTAGGCAGAAGCAAGGTATGAACTCAAACTTGTCAGTAAACATACTCAGAAGCTCAATAGAAAAGGACCCCCCCCCAAAAAAAAAAAAAAAAAAATTTTGCATGCAATAGCCATACTACACACAAACAAACACTGGAGAATTCAACTAAATTTAACAGCTTCAAATCGAGTCACAGTGAAGATGTGAGCTGGCTATTGCAAAATCAGCCAGTGGAAAAACATGTACATTGAATCAGAAGTGTCACATTTAATGGGTCACCATGGCTTTACTACAATTAGAAGTTTAGACCATAAATATTCCATCCAAGAATATCACTTCGGTCACAAGATTAACCTACTCATTCATTAAATTTTCAGCATTTTTTGATACAGCAGGCCAAGCCTACTGGTTTTAGCCAACAGGAAGAGACAAGCTATTTTCAACCCACACAGCACGTTTATTAAAGCAAACAAAGAAAATAAAATGTACTTTGAATCTAACGCCAGGATTGTGGCAAACACAGAAGCAGCCCAGCAATAAACTGGCACCTAATTATCCAAGGCAAAGAAAAGGGATACTAACCACACAACTTTATAACCCATCATTACTTACAAGATGTGCAACATTTTGCTCATACCAATGCACTACAAAAGCTCAGGACAATCTGATGGCTTCTGAGGTCTGAATCAAACATCAGCCATCTGATAACCAAGTTAAGCAGCAAAACACATCTGCTAGTTAGGTGCCTCCTTAAGACCTGGTTAAATTTCCATGTTACTTTAAACACCATCACATCCAAGTATGTACAACAGCAAGACTAGGAGACTATGCAATGCCCAATCACTCTACTATTAAAAAAAAATAAATAAAAGTTCATTTCAGTGAAGCTGCAAACCTCAAACCTCTAACCAAAAGGAACAAGAACCAGAACCAAATGCTGATCTCACCATACGGAGAGATTAACAAAAGGACTGTAATATATGAAATACGACTGTAATATATGAAATACCAGCTGAGTAACAGTGTGTTATATGAAATACGAGCTTAGTAATGGTGTGTTTGTGTACATGCACACACGTGCACAGATGTCTAAATTTAGCAAAGAGCTTTATTTAGAAATACACTGAAAAACTGATAAGCTAGCAGAATGAAAACAAAGAAAAAATATTTACATAGATATATGGAAAGAAGTTTACAACAGGCTTGAAAACAACTAAGATGAAAAGGGTTAATTATATAGGTTTGTACTGGAAAACTCCAGAAAGCTTGAAAAAGACAGTGAGAATAACACCTACACAGTGTACCGCACAGTACCTCATTAGATTTTCATGAAATTCCCTGAATTCATCCCTTGGAAACACTATTTTCAATACAGATAGAAATAAAACATTTCATATAATTTGAGACTGACAAGAAAATGATATATGAAACAGAAAAAAAAAAACGTTTTTAAAAGAATCATCTCTTGTTCAAAGAAAAACCAAATGGGTTATAGGCAGCTTTTTGCCAAGTTATGATTTCATATTTTCACTCTTCACTCAAAACCTCTGTGAAGAAACAAGCATACACACTACAATAAAAATTAGGTTTTGACCAAAACACTGCCACAACAAGAAACAATTTGGTTAAATACACCCAGAAAGCTTCATAAAACCCTTCCTCAGCTACTTCCTTAACTCTCAAAACAGTATTTGAATATAATACACTTGGCACGTAGTCATTAGGACTACGTAGTCATTAGGACTCTGTAGTATTTGTAGTATTGTGTATTTTTTTTTTACATGCAGAGGCAAAGCACAGAACATACCTCCTCTTAGGTACAGCATCCAGGAGGACATAGCATGCTCATGTTGGCCTTCCTATAATCTAAGTCAGCAAGCATAGCATTCAAACAGTTAATTAAAAAACAAACAAACAAAAAAAAAACAACACCCAAAGCTACTAAGACCTGTGCAGTGAGCATTACAATCCCACAATCCCAAATAATATTGTAAATTGCTAATTTAAAGAAAATGAAGAACTGCTGTTTTAAATAACAGTTTCACTTCTAGCCATTACAGTCTCTACAATTCTTCTTAGTTGCAAGTCTAAAGTTTTGCACATTGAGCAAAGGAAATGCTTAAAAGCAGTTTAACAAAAATTACAATGATGTTTTTTTTTTTTTATTTCATATGGACTGAAAACAACACTACATTGAGCAATTTGTGAGACTATGTGAAGAGCAATGGTTTCTAGATAAACTCAAACATTAACTGATCTTCAGCAATACTAAATTTCAACAATAATACAATGTAGAAAGTTTCACTTTCTCCATCAGGTTTCGGTCATCATGGAGTTTTCTTATCCCAACACTAGAAAAAGGCAAAGGAGCAGAATCACAGAAGAGTCTAGGTTGGAAGAGGCCTCCAAGATCACTGAGTCCAACCTCCGACCTAACACTAACAAATCTTCCACTAAACCATATCCCTAAGCTCTACATCTAAACGTCTTTTAAAGACCTCCAGGGATGGTGACTCAACCACTTCCCTGGGCAGCCTATTCCAGTGACTAACAACCTTTTCAGTAAAGAAGTTCTTCCTAATATCCAACCTAAACCTCCCCTGGCGCAACTTTAGCCCATTCCCCCTCGTCCTGTCACCAGGCACGTGGGAGAATAGACCAACCCCCACCTCGCTACAGCCTTCTTCAAGGTACCTGTAGAGTGCAGTAAGGTCGCCCCGAGCCTCCTCTTCTCCAGGCTAAACAGTTCCAGCTCCCTCAGCCTCTCCTCGTGAGACTTGTTCTCCAGACCCTTCACCAGCTTCGTTGCCCTTCTCTGGACTCGCTCAAGCACCTCCATGTCCTTCTTGTAGCGAGGGGCCCAAAACTGAACACAGTACTCGAGGTGCGGCCTCACCAGAGCCGAGTACAGGGGGACAATCACTTCCCTGGACCTGCTGGCCATGCTGTTTCTTATGCAAGCCAGGATGCTGTTGGCCTTCTTGGCCGCCTGAGCACACTGCTGGCTCATATTCAGCCGACTGTCAACCAGTACTCCCAGGTCCTTCTCTGCCAGGCAGCTTTCTAACCACACATCTCCCAGCCTGTAGCTCTGTTTGGGGTTGTTGTGCCCCAGGTGCAGGACCCGGCACTTGGCCTTGTTGAACTTCACACCGTTGGCCTCGGCCTATCGGTCCAGCCTATCCAGATCCTCCTGCAGAGCCTTCCTACCCTCGAGCAGATCAACACACTCACCTAACTTGGTGTCGTCTGCAAACTTGCTGAGGGTGCACTCAATCCCCTCGTCCAGATCATCAATGAACAATACCACAGACAAGGTCAGAACAGCAAGCATGCTGCAAACCTCTGGGTTTCATTACATTAAAAAAAAAAAAAAAAAGATGAGAAAATTCCATTGAAGCAACATAATCACATGAACTTACATTGCACTTCTCACTTAAAAGTACCTCAGGAAAAGTGCAATGCAAGCCAGTAAATTCACAGTTAGATTAGCGACCTCTCACATCTGGAGGACAAACACACTTCTTTTCCACAGAAAGATCTTCAGAGTTCATCTCCACTCAAAAATCTTTGATTGAGTTCTGTCCATGAAAAGGAAGGACATGCTACCAATACTCCCAGTAGCTACTGGTACCCCCAGTACTTTTGCACAGGGCTCACCAGTACAAGAGGAACAATGAACTACTGGAGCAAGTCCAGAGGGGGGCTACGAAGATGATAAGAGGACTGGAGCACCTGTCATAAGAGGACAGGCTGAGAGAGCTGGACCTGTTTAGCTTGGAAAAGAGAAGACCGAGGGGAGACCTCATTAATGTAGAATAGAATAGAAGTCACAGAATCATAGAATAGAGCATCCTGAGTTGGCAGGGACCCATAAAGATCACTGAATTCAACGCCTGGCTCCACACGTCTACCGCAAAATTCAGACCACATGACTGTGAGCACACAGTCCAACTGCTTCTTAAACTCCGACAGGCTTGGGACCATGAATATGTCCCTGGGGAGCCTGTTCCAGTGTGTGACCACCATCTCAGTGAATAACCTTTTCCTGGTATGTAACTTGAATGTCCCCTGTCACAGCTTGACACCATTCCCTCAGGTCCTGTTGCTAGTTACTAAAGAAAATAGATCGGCACCTGGCCCTCCACTCCCCCTCAAGAGGAAGCTGTAGACCATGATGAGGTCTCCCCTTAGCCTCTTCTTTTCCAGGCTGAACAAACCAAGTGACCTCAGCCACTCCTCGTATGTCTTCCCCTCTAGGCTCTTCACCATCCCCGTAGCCTTCGTCTGGGCACTCTCCAACAGTTTTACGTCCTTTATGTACTGTGGTGCCCAGAGCTGCACACAGTACCCAAGGTGAGGCCGCACCAGTGCAGAGTAGAGCAGGACAATCACTTCCCTCGACCGACTAGCGAAGCCGTGCTTGGTGCACCCCAGGATATATACGGTTGGCCCTCCTGGCTGCCAGAGCACACTGCGGGCTCATATTCAGTTTGCTGTCAACCATAACCTCCAGATCCCCCTCCGCAGGGCTGCTCTCCAGCATCTCGACCCCTAAATGTGTATAAATAACTGAGGGGAGGGTGTCAAGAGGATGGAGCCGGTCTCTTTTCAGTAGTGCCCAGCGACAGAACGAGAGGCAACAGGCACAAACCGAAGCACAGGAGGTTCTGTCTGAATATGAGAGGGCACTTCTTTACTGTGAGGGTGACAGAGCACTGGCACAGGTTGCCCAGAAAGGTTGCGGAGTCTCCTTCTCTGGAGATATTCAAAACCTGCCTGGATGCCATCCTGCGCAACATAATCTAGGTGAACTTGCTCAGCAAGGATGCTGGACTAGATGATCTTCAGAGGTCCCTTCCAACCCTGTCCATTCTGTGATTCTGTGGTGATTTTATGATGACACCACCACTTCAGGTAACCAAGAGATGCTGTTCATTTCTACCATCCTCCTGGGACAGCCAAGAGCTGACCACATTCCTAATATTCTTAAAAAAACTCTTGAGTTCTCAAGCATGTTCCCACTTTCTTGGGCCAATTTCCTTGTGCCCAGGCTCTTTATCACCATCCCAGGTGACAAGTTGTTCCCCAGATTCTTGTTGTGTCCTCCTCGATGATCTCTTCAGGACATCTCTGGTGCTCAGGTGTCCAGCTGCATGTCAAGGACAGCCCTGACTCCCAGGTGCAGTTCTAAGGCCAAAGGCTGAGCTCCTGTCCCGGACCCCACCCCAGCAGACATCGCTCCTGTTCGTGGGGGGCAGCCATGTCACATCAGCATTTTCTCACAACAGTCACATTAATTCCTTAAGTGCTGCCATCAGGGGCACCCCAAGAACCATGTGATGTCTCACAGAGTCACTGTCACCCTGTGGCCTCACAAAAGGCAGCTGGCCGTAAGTGCCCTGAGAATCCAGCCTATGTTCAGTCCAGCTGGTGGCTGTTGAGACATTGAGGTTCCACAGCTGGAACATGAGAGGTGGAGGTGTTACTGGTGGAAGGTGTGACGTCGAGGTCATTCCGGTGGCACACGAGACTTCAAAGTCCTTGTAGCACGAGAGACGCGAGGTCCTTCGGGGTGGCAGGTGAGGTACCCAGATCCTTCTGGTGGAACTTGAGATGTCAAGGTCCTTCTGTGGGCACATGAGATACTGAGATCCCTCTGGTTGCAGGCAAGTCATTGAGGTCCTTCTGGTGAAGCGCAAGGCGTTCAGGTGCTGCTGGTGGGCTGCAAGTCTTTGAAGTTCAGCCATTGACCTGCAAGGGAGGTGCTGAGGACCGGAGGTGCTTGATACCCACTTGTCATCAGAGCAGCGTCCTGGGAACAACAAGCATCTCCATGCCGGAGCAGCCGCAGACACCATGAGCAATCCATGCCAGGAGCTGCTAGCGGAGGCCCATGGAGAACAGACCTGCACCATCTGCCTGGGCCTGCTGGACAACGCAGCACGGCTGGTCCCCTGCGGGCACTCCTTCTGCAGGGAGTGCATCCAGCCCTGGGCTGCCCACAGAGCCACCTGCCCGCTCTGCCACTGCCCCATCATTGCCATCGTGACGCTGGTGCCGCACCCCATGCAGGACGCCTCGGCCCGCCAGCCCTGGGGAAGGTTCCAGCGCAACACGGGACCAGGGCAGCAGCGGAGCCCCTCCAGATACCAGTCCCACAGCATCTCGCCCAGGTGCGGGGATCGCAGCCCCTCCCATGCCATGACAGCTTGTCCGCAGCTTCTCCTGGCACTGGGAGCAGGACGGGCACAGACAGCCCCGGTCCCCAGAGAACATCAACCCCAAGAATCTTGTCATGGCTGCTCAGGGCTCAGCAGGAGGAGCCAGGGGCTGGCAATCACGCAGGCCGCCAGGCCAGGCCCCGCATTTAAGAAAAACAAATAAATCCTAAAAAGCAACCGAGATGGGTCATTTGGGGGACTGGAAATTATCATGGGATTGGGTCACTGGGTGAGGGCAGCAGCCATAAAGGTGACCATGCCCTAGCAGGAAAAAGGCTGATAGAAAAAGTTTCCTGAACCTGGGGCAGAAGCAAATGCCTGTCGGCCTGATAAGTGCCAGCCCGGGAGCCGTACCACAGGGCACAGTCCTTCAGGAGCAGACTGCTCCAGCGTGGGCTGCTCTCCACGTAGCAGCACGGGAAGCTTCTCAGATGAAAGGAGCTCCATTTTGGGTAAAACTAAGTCCTGTTTTACAGCATTTATACCTCCTACCAGTAAGAAGGAGTAGGACAAGGGGGAATGGTCTTAAACTAAAAGAGGATAGACTAGGCATTAGGAGGAAATTCTTCACTGCAGAAGGGTGGTGAGGCACTGGAACAGGCTGTCAAGAAAAGCTGTGGATGCCCCATCCCTGGAGGTGTTCAAGGCCAGGGTGGATGGGCCTCAGCCAACCTGATCTAGTGGGTGGCATCCCTGCCTATGTCAGGGGTCTTGGACTAGATGGTCCCTCCCTTCCAGCCTTGGCCATTCTGTGATTCTGTGGTGAGGTGTTACTCCAACAACGGCGATTATCCCCAAGGTATGTGTCACCTTTAGGAATACCCTGGCTTCATCCTAGGCTTCACCAGTTTTCTGCGCCTTACACTTTCACATTTACATCCACAAGTTCTCGTGAATTCAATGTGTCTTGCTTTGGGGGTGTGTCTCATTGGTTAGGGGCAAGGATTAAGCTATCAGTTTTAATGCTCTGTAGAGATCATCACCGGAACATGCTGAATCCACACAGCCAGGATGTGAAAGACAGTAATTTTTTAGGTCAAAAAATTTTTCGAAGACCCTTTCTTGATTCTGTACTTCACTGAAACCTCACAATCCTGTCAACAGGATACCTCTAAGTTGAAATCTTTATCTGGTTTCCTAAGGGAGCCTTGTCTACTCCACAAGGGGGTGAACACAAACTAATACTTTTCTTTACAGAATGGGCAACAATGGGAACTGAGAGAGTGCTGACCTGACACTGGCCAACTGGCATAGCAGGACCATCATGCAAGGAGCTCCGAACGGGCCACAGCCAAGGCGGCAGTACAGTACACGTGACTGTAACAAATGGAGGAGAGGACTGTAGGAATTGAGGTATTTGGAGGAATGGAAGTTACAGGGGAAATGGAAGCACGGAGGCAGGACACATTCAAGACAAAGCAGGCTTTGGTAGCTCCTTTCTTTAAGAAGCTTTTTGCTTCTGAGATAAACGCATATGCCAGGGTACACCCCTGACTGTACATAGACAAGAAAAAGCTCTGTAACTGTTAATGCAACCACACAGCCTAAGGAAGCTGAGAACTGATTGGGAAGGTCACAACTCTCTTTTCTTCCCATCTAGGTCTAAAAGCAAAATGTGTCTTAACATAAACTGTATTTGTATGGTAATAGAGCCTTCATGCCTCAAATATAATGGCTAAGTCAGGCACTGAATACTCTTCATTAATCCAAGCAAGCCAAATATGAAGGAAGCATCAAAGCCCAAACACACACTCAGATACTGTGGTAGTAGAGGCAATAAAGAAACCTTAATTAAGAGCATTTCAAACCACAGCAGATCAACAACAACCGGAAACATCCTCAAGTGGTTAGACTGTCTGTCTAGTGTTATTTTCACTTAATTATTTTTCCTATCCTGTCATATACTTTATGATTTTGTTCCTGGCTCTAAAGTGCAGCTGGGGAGGAAGGGAAGCCATGCGTCAGCAAAGGCCAAGTTGACATGAGCATTTGAGGCTGTCGGCATGCCTGTTGGCCTGATAAACGAACTGCAGCAGAAAGTGAACAGAAGGGTAATTCTCACCAGAATGTGATCCATCATCACAAGATACCACTATTAAACTCATCCAAGTTTTCTTCGGGGACCAGTAAAGCCATTTTAAAACTCAAGTGTGCTTTTTCTTTACGGTAACTTCAAGTCTTGCAAAATACAGCCTTCTACTTTGTGTCTAAGCCAAAAAGCCATGTTTAAACCAAAACATTTTAATGTTTGCATATAATTACAAAATGCTATCACACTACTGTATGGTATTTTCCTTTAAGTTGTAATCCACAGGTGACCTACAAGGATAATGCAACAATTAGAAAGCAAAACAGACAATTTGCTACAGCAACGGGTTCAAAACAGCTCTCAGAGTCAAAGCTATCACACAGTCATTCAAGAAACAGAAACCGTGTAGAAATGCCTTCTGGAAAGCCCCCTGCCTGGAAGGCTTCTGCACACAAGTAAATTTCATTATTTTTTTCCAACAAAATTTAAAAGTCCAACCTCTAGTAAGAGTTATGAAACCCAAACACCTGAAAGCACATTACTCTAAGAAAAGCTACCCCAAATCATTATGCTGAAGTACTTTGAGACTATAGGCAAAAAGAATTTTAAAAGATTATGACTTTTTATTTACTTGGGTGTTATTTCAAAACATACAATACCAGTATAATTTCAGTACAAGAGGGATTTTCTGATTCAGCACTTAGACAAAAGACCACAGTGAAAAGTAACACTTTTTATTCCACACCTCATTACCCTGCAACAAAACAAAAAGACAAACACACCCACTACTTATACAAGTGTAATTATATTAATAAGCAGACAACTACAATTTCACAATTAAGATTTCCTTAATTGTGAGCTCCTAACCGTGGAATTCCTACCAGAATTTCTCTTGTAAGTTTGACTTTGGCAGGCACT
Organism: Oxyura jamaicensis; assembly: GCF_011077185.1. Classification (NCBI taxonomy): domain Eukaryota; kingdom Metazoa; phylum Chordata; class Aves; order Anseriformes; family Anatidae; genus Oxyura; species Oxyura jamaicensis. Next base: position 62,681,347 of record NC_048894.1, on the reverse strand, counting down.
TTCCTCAAAAAAAAAAAAAAAAAAAAAAAAAAAAAAAAAAGAAGACTGAGAAAGGGAGACTACAGTTTTGATATTATTTAGATTATATATTTATATTGTTGAAACACTACAGAGTCCAACCATCTTATATTTGAAGAGACAACATAAAATTATGAAACAGCCTGCAAAGTTGACAATTTTGCCAGTAGTGAGCTTTAAATATTCAAAACATAGAAGTAGTTTGTATTAAAGCATTATTTGTCTTCTTTTGAATGCATCAAGACTTAAGCTTTCAGTGTGCATTTCAGCCTCCTTGATGTCTTATCCTCAGAGAAGGCACCTGTTAGCCTTTACTCTACAAACGGAATTTCAGAAATAGTGTGATTTAATTTAAAATACTGATTGGCCTTTTAGAATAGGTCCAATACAGAATTCACAGTCCCATGAAGGTTTTAAACACAAAATACTACCCCAATTACAGATGATCAAGTAGGAAAAAAGGGCTAAGTCTTCAGTTTCTTAAGAAAAGTTTACAAATGCTACCAAAGGAAACAATGCAATTTGGAGAAAAAAAATGAATATAGTTAATGAGTTCGAAATGTTGCAATGCTTATTAAGGCTAAACATCACAGAGTAATGCCAGTTCCTGTTAAGGTTAGCTTTACAGTGATTCCAAAAACATTAAATATAAATAAGAATATATTTTAACAGCAACGATTCATATTTATATGCATTTCAAACACTTTACATTTAACATAAACAGCTGGGAATTAGCAGCTACGTTTACAGAAGAGACTTCCCTAGCAATACACAGATTTTACCAGGTTCGATTCAAACCACATTACAGGACAGCCCACTGCCCACGTGGCTGAAACAAAGCCACTTCCAAAGCTGTGCCCACAACCACCTTCCATCAGCTCCAGTAAGGAGCACCTACATCCTGGATCTGTTCCAGAAACCATAAACCATCTTCTTCAAGAGCCACTGGATCTTATGCTCACCTAATTTCAAAAGCCCTCTATCTTGCTACACAAATCCACTAAGTTGAACTGGTAATTGCAGACTAGGTGAACAACTAGAGAGCAGTACCTATACAAATGCATTAGCTGCAATGGTAAGCCTCATCAACACCTGAAAATTGCTGGGCACAGACTGCAATACCCCTTTTATCTGTTTAGCAACCTGAAGCACTAGTCCCTGTTTTTCATTTCAGGCCAAACAGATGATATACTGACGTTGAAGCATCTATAAATAAAGCACAGCCGGCAGACCAGTGACTGTGCAAACTACAGTAAAAGGCAGCTACACACACAACTCTTGGCAGCACAAAAAGCAAAAGGTATTTTGGATTTTCACAGAGGCAATAGTGTTCTTATTCAGTCAGCACTGACCATATACAGATTAGCACTACATTCTGAGACTTTTAAGTCTTAATAATTAGATTAGATATAGTTCCCTTTACTACTGCTGAACCATACCCTAATGTCAGCTGAAGACCCTAGCCCAAGCCAGAGTATACTACCTCGAAGCAAAAATGCAACAATAGCTAATTACTATTACAAATCAAACTGCCCACTACAGGTCAATTCCTACCAACAATAGCATCCAGTAAAATACAAACTATTTCATCTTCATATTTAAAAAATGTGTCTTTTCAGCACATACATTACTAGATGCATCACTGAAGTCCCAGGAAAAAAAATAACCACCACCCCCATGATATTAGTACCAAATGATCACAGTGTTGACTTCTGTACTTGGGGTGGGGAGAAAACAGCCACCAAATTTAGGATATTACTGACAATTCCCCTCAGTAAACATCCAGACAATGGGACAAATTTGCTTACAAATTAAGTCTTAGTATTATGTATAAAAACAGTAGTAAGTATAGAAGTACTAACAAAATTTCTAATTGAAATTTCATTTCCCATCAAATTTTAGACCAAATTCTCAAAGAACACAATTTACCATTTCCCTAAATGTAATTATGTTAAACCGTACAAGATCCACAGTGGCCCATTTTCTTAAACTCTATGAACTGTACAGTTCTTTATTCTCATCCTTGCCTACTTGCACAAGACGTCTTCTTTTTGAACACTATGGACTTAACAGTATGGAAATCAAGACATTTTTTCTCATGAGATCACAGAAAACATACTTACAACATCATGTTAAATTTTAAGAACTATGCTAACATACTTCCAGTGATCACCACTGAATGAATAATAAAGAAACGTACCTACTACCATGAGTGTGAACTCAAATCCTCTCTTCACAGACTTCCGGTAAACTTGATTTGGAAGATTTGCAAACCCCACATATCCTTCAAGGTTCTTCTGTTGCTAAGATGAGATATTTTGACAAAAAAAAAGTTATCAGAAAAGCCTGCAACTTTTTTATTGTGCTTGTATTTCAAGCTATTTAACAGTTTGCTTCATTTTCATTTTTAAAGAAAGGTGCTATCTATCCTACCTCTCAAAACCCTAAGCTGCCTACATCAAAGACCACGCAATGTACTGCAGCAATAAACAGGAAACCCATTTTTTTTTTTTAACTGGATTGCTAAAAGACTGGCACAGAAAGTTAGCTATGCTAACAGTATTTTGAGCAAGTTCAATTGCCATGTAATCAATGTGCAAGCACAATAGTGTAAAAGTGCAAACAGATTAAAATATACTCAACTTTGTTCCAACACCCATTTGAAACACAGGCAAGTAGTACGAGTGTAGTTCTCCTATTGTTTTGAGAGTCATGGTGGTACTGCCCCTATATTGTCAGGACTAACTTGACAGTCACTTCTCCTGCATCACACAATGGGAAGCCTTTATTAATCCTTTCATGGTAAATCTCTTTCTAATGTATACTAATGCAGCATCTATTGCAACAAACCCTTCACACAGGCAAAACTTGAGTTGACTTGCACTCTGAAGAAGTCATTCAAAATATTGCCTACTATGAAAAGAGATGAGAATTTTGGATGTTACCCATTACTCCTTCTCACAACAATAAAAATGTTTAACGTGCTTAAAATGCCTCTCCATCACTCTACTAGACCTGACAAACCTCCAGAAATCAGCCACATCATGTCACTTTTAAACCATTCTTTTAGTAAAATTTTATCAATGGGCTTGTTGATCAGGCAGGTTTGAGCATCTTCTGAGATAAGACTATTTAGTTCTTTTACAGAAAAAACGAAAATACTTTTGACACAATTGCCTACTGAACCTAACACAACATACTGTTTCACATGGAGCAACGGCTTTAAAACCTTAAGCTTTATACCTATCCAAGGTTGACAGGATGTAATTTGATAATACCTCAATTTCAGATTTTACAACAGTTATACACATCCTTGGAGATGAACCATTGTCTACAAATTTGAATTCCCCTTCCCACAATTAACTTCAAGAGGACAGAGAGATTCTACAAACACACACAACATCATCTGTTCTACTACAGGCACTATTGCCTCAGAACTTGACTGCATGGGATGGAGTATGGTTGATTTAAATTTGGTATGTGGTTGACTCATGTTTATTTGGATTTTTTTTCTAAACACTAAAATCAACAAGTAAACTTGTTAAGAGTAATAACTTCAAGTTAAAATATATGTTTATTTTAAATTAAAGCAACCATTCCTTGCAAGGACAGAAAAACTCTCTCGTTTAAAGTCACAGAATGCAAATAAGAATTAGCTTCTTTGCCTAGTGCTGTGAGATTGCAAGGAACTGACTTTTTGCTTTAACTGATGTAATTGATTTCTTCATTTGGCAAAGAAACCATTATTTTCAATCAAGGCTAAGCCACCATAAAGATATATTGCACTGGTGCTAACACTGAATTTAAATAAATACAAAGTCTGAACTTAGCAGAACTGTTTTGAAAGAAAGGATTAAATCCTAGAACAAGCAATTACCAGCTCTAATTTAGTGATAATATACGAATTCTCCCTCAAGTTTAAAAAATGCAATATCTTTTAATTCATTAACTCATAGAGAATAAAAGAGGAACATTTAATGACAGCCTGCTAAAGCCAAGCGTTGTAGCTTTGAGTTCAAATACACACAACAGGACAAATGTTAGGACTTCTCCAAATGTGCAAGTGTTTGCCTTCTGTCATCAATAAACTATTTAAGATGCTTTTCGATTGAATTCAGCCTTAAGTGCAGCACTAGTCTCATCTTAAAAGTTTCAAAAGATTAAAAAAAAAAAAAAAAAAAAACAGCCAGAAATGTAAAAATCCAGGGACCATTTTACTTCTCCAAGCTATTACTATAACTTTTGAGAAGTACGTCACATTTTAAAACACTAAATAGGAGCCAGTGCTTCAAAGACAGTACCTCACAGGCCAGTGGATGCTCTTTAAGGCATTAAAACTTTCTTCCTCAAGCAAGAACATACGACAACTTTCAGGTTGTTTGCTCCATTAAGTGGATGTACAACATTTACATCCATAATTTGCTTTATTTTAGACAACAAAATAGAAATTCCGCTAATCAGAAAGATGTCTGAAGTGTCATACCCGGCATTAATGCTGTGTTTAATTAACTTCAGCATTTATACTCTACCAATAAAGAGAGCCTTTCTAAAAAAAAAAAAAAAAGTTGGTTGCCAGACTCAGACTTCTGATATACCAGCATCAATTAAAATCAGTGCTTTGAATGTACAGATTTTAAGATGGTCCTAGTTGTTCAGGAACCTTCTGCTTCTAAACAGAACAAAAATCAGAAATCAAGGTTCTTAAATTCTTCAAACAGCTTTTACAAGAAGTTACTTACTACTTTTCTGTTGAAGCATTAGCTTCCACTGTATGGATCACTGTGTGGGGTGAGATCTTGTGTTTCTAATACTCAGAAGAGCTTCTCCTTATCTTTTATTCCTTCCTGGTTTTCAACCAGTTGCTACCTAAGCTCAGTTTCAGTTCACCTACTAAAGCCCTAATGTTTCTTGCATTTGCACAATAGCTGTAATATGTCTTTATCAAAGGAATACTTACAGCTACTTTGTAAACAACACATTTCCATCATTTCCAGTGTTGAAGACATGGATAGAATACATCCAAGAGTAGTCCAGTAAAATGATGAATGTCACAGCAAGGAGCCCACACAGGCACAGCAGCAATCCAGGGAGAGTAACAGGAATGGTGTGAGGAAAGAAAGAAAAAGAAAGAAAAGTTACTTACATTTGATCAACAAAGTTACCCACAATATTTTTAATCTAGCACACTTAGAATACAGTGTTTTATGCAACCACAATTTAGTTTTATACAGACAGCTTCATTTCACGATAATAAGCTACACAACTTGCAAACCATTTGCCAATAGGGGTGGTCACTCAGTAGTCCTTACTATTCTAGATGTTCAGCATGCTTTCATTTACCATATGTGACCTGAACCTGCAATAGACTCACAGGTATTTTTCTTCATAGGTGCTCACCACAATATGCAATCTAATTTCACCAGGCTACTGTACATTCTTTTTATTTTAGAGTGGAAAAGGTAAAAAGATCAAAGTCATCATCAACACCTCTCAGATTTTTGTATTGCTTTATTGCTTTATACATTCAGTGAGCAGTGCCAATTCACTTCATTTCCCATACTGAGCATTAAAGCATTACTCCAAGTTTGGGCATAGCTGTCTTGGTTAAACAGCCAGAAAATAAAGAACAAATCAGCGTGCACAAGTTAAGTGCCTTTTTATTGTCATCTGCAGAGTCAGATGATGTAAGACCCAAGCCAGTTCTCCAACACAACACTTAGAATACTTCAACTATAAAACTGTATCACAAAGACCCTTTACATTTCTGGGGGTTGGTTTGTTTGCTTTTCCACTAAGTATCTTCCAGTGCATGAGTGTTTAAAGATACTCTTACAAGAAATAAATAAATCTCACTGCCAAGTTCTAAGACAGCAGTCAGTGATGCTACTGAGCCCTAACACCCAGTTTTTAATCAATTCCATACTCCCAGAGGCTCAGAGCCTATTTCAAGACAATTTACACTGTCATGAATACTAGCTCAAACAGCACTGAGGTTCCCTGCTCCTTTACTACCTAGTGGGATGTGTGCCTTCTGCTTTTCCAGTCCCCCTCACAGCGTATCAGCATGCAGAGCCACAAGAACTCTGCACATTTAGTTCTTTGCTGCTGCACTCTTCCAAGGAGGCAAAAATGCAAAGCCCTGCCCATCAGTCCTAGTCCCCCTCTATACCTGCTGAAACCAAGAGGCAGCACAGGACACTCCTTGCAGCTCTAGAAGGACAGATGCACATGCAGCAGAAATTGAGCTAGATGTACAGGCTAGGAAACCAACTAACACTGCAGACACCGCAGCAATATAATCACACAGAGGTTTTGATATCAAACACCAAGTTACTATCATTTATCATGTTGCACATCACCACTTTCCACTTTGAAACAAGGTAGTGCTGTGAAAAAACAGTGACACCCACATCAGTCTGCTAAGCACACAGTAGGGCCTGGTTCCTGGTCAAAACCAGTATCATTACGTTGAGCAGTGTAATTGTCAAACCATCACCCTGTAAAGATGGCCATCAGGGTCAGACCAACGTTCCTGCCCTCGACAATGGCCCAAGCCATGCATACTGCATACCATGGAGTAAACAGACAGTGGTATTTCTCTGAACACATTAGTAGGTACCACAACATACCCCTCAGACACTTAAGATGGGGGCATTTTTCTACTTAAATAGCATTTGACTGATTCTGCTTCCATGCACTTGGGCACCCTTCTTAGCATCATGTCAACTGAGTATCCATAAAAGCCCTGTAGCAAGGACTCCCTCCGAATCCCTCTACATGGTTAAACACATGAGCTTCTCAATTCAAAGTCCCCACCTGTTACTTAACCAGCACACAGTGCTACCTGTGTTGGAAAACAGCCTTAATAACCGAGCACACTTCTCTGAGAAGCAGATGTTTCATGCCTCTGATCACCTCCAGTGCTCTTCTGCAACACTTCCAGATCTGCAAGCTTCTGGAGAGGTCAGGTGGGAACTATGCATGGTATCCAAGAGGCAAAAAAAGCCACAGATCTACACAGCCACATCCCATGGGATCTCCTGTTCGCTGCTCCTTTATTACTTTCTCCCAACACACAATTTGGTTTTCTGACTACTGCTGACTACTGAGCTACACTTCCAGGAAACTGCAGCACAGGCCCAAGACCTTTTTCCCAGGCTGTAGCAGATGGTCATAGCTCCCTTCTGAGCACACAGCACAAAAGCTGTCTGTGTATGGATTACTTTACATTCACCTACGCTGTGTTTTAACTATCGACTTTAATCAAGTCTTGTAATATTTTTTTCTGTAATGTCCACTGCCTGACCAAACAGCACACCTTATCCCCTTATCAAGGAGAGGTACAAGTCCAAGGTGAGCTAAAGCCATTTTTTGCATCTACGTGCAACAAAAGAGCTCAGCTCTGAGCCTACATGGGTAAGTGCAGCTGCTGTGTACTGCCAGTCTGTTACAGGATGTTATGATAAATTTAAAGGATTTACGACCTAGCCAAACCAGTGGCAAATATGAATGCAGACAGCTGGAGAGAAAAAAAAAAAGGATAAAATAGGAAAACAGTGTGACAAAGGCGGAATCTCTGGCCTGGCCAAAGCTTTTTTGTTATACCGGGGCTTTGGAACTTCTCAAAGTTATTCTAAAAGCAAGAAATGCAATACATTTTCCCCTATTCTCCTTCTAGTATTCATCATCATTTTAAAAAGTTTCCAGAAGCATCCCAGAAAACCCAAGAATGAATTGTTGAGCTCTGACTACACTATAAGCAACATTGAAGAGTCTTAGAAAGGGCACAGTAACTTGCTATATTAGGCATGCGATAGCAATGGCAGTTAACAATGTAAACATAAGGTAATCATTTATAACTTATTCCATGCATTTGGAACAGTGAATACATTCCCAACATATTTTTTTTCAAAAATCTACATTTGCTACGCAGCCAATCTGTTCCTGTACAGTATCTAGGCACAGGGCAAGTTTCTCTTATACACAGTTCACTTGGAAAATTCTTCTCTTTTGGCAGGTCCAGTATCGTCATCTGCTCTAACACTGCTTTCAATAAAGCTAATACCATCTTTTTAGAACTTTTAACTAATTTATGCATACTCTTTAGCCACAATATGTCTATTCAGTTTCTTACCATCACGTTATAAATAGAATCAGTTTAGGTGAATTTCTAGTTTTATAAAGAAAGACTATTCTAAAAAGCACTGTTTCCTTAACTATACCTGATATTGTAACTTTTTTTATTATGATGATGATTTTGTCCATTGCAACAGTGCTAGTTCTTTAAAGTCCCACCGGTTTTGGAGATTTCTAGGAACTGGGGTGGACAGACTAGGAGATACTCTATCAACATCTTCAGGGCCTTAAAAGCTTCCCACATCTTGACAAAGTCTGCATATTTTCCTATTTTCAATATGGAGGCAATGCATAAAGCATACAGCTAATACACATACCCATCTTGCCCTGCCTCATCCCAAAGGCAGAGAACAACTGCATGTTTTGCAATTGACAGTTTTTGTTCCTAAAATAAGTTCTTTAGGTAGCAGTATTTAGTGTAATAATGCTGCTACAACACCTCTAGCACTTGTTATTATGATAATACCTTAACCTTGGTTTTACAAACAGTAAGATATACTCAATCCATATTTACAACAAATACTGAGTTTAAGAAGTATGGAAAAAAACAACCAGAAAAAGGAAACTCATCAGCTACAGCTGTAGAGTTCAGCTTGTGCTGAACATCTAAAAAAATGTTTTTCCTTTCACTGTTGTAAGCATAAACATCTGCTGAGTCAATAACATTTGCCATAATCTGCCAGAAGTCTAGCACTGATGAAAGGGAAACTGTCACTTTTATTCCCTCTAGCACACATCAACTGCAGACAGCAGAAACCTACTAAAAACCTTTTGTAGAAGAAAAGCTTGGCTTGCGAGTGCAAGCCTGGGGTCCTGCCTACATTAGAAGTTAAAACTCCTCAGAAAGGATCCAAAAGAGAAAATTCTTTCAATGCGTAACCACCAGCAAGAAACCAGGATCTCTTTCAGCCTTCAGGAGCAAACTGATCAAGTCAGTAATCCGTAACTTCAACCACTGATGCAGTGACTGCAGTTTCAAGGCAAATTGTTCCTCCAAGTCTCTCACTGGGCATAGCCACTAAGTCAGTATCAGTGAAGAGTCATCCAGCTTCAGACTCTCTCCCACCCCATGCTAGACACTAAGATCTGGTTTATTAACAGATAGCACTGAAGCACATGAGATTTTTAAGAGCAAAAGGATTCTGCACTGCAAGAGATCAGAAAAAGCTTGCAGCACAGTATCTGCTGGACCACGGGCAGCACACCCACATGGAAATTGGAAAACTCCAAAGAAAAACAAAAGGAATATAACAAACACACTAGTAAACCCTAGTTCATCTATTATAAAAAAATCAAATTTCTGACTCTTCATAGCCAGTGTGTAGCACACAAGGGCACGCCTGAGCAAACGGAGCAGGCTCCAGTAGCTGCAGGGACCACAGACAGTGCTGTCATTCTTTCAGCAGCCAAACAAGTGTGAGAAAGCAGAGAACTGCAGGAAAACAAATCTGTATTCAACTTCATTATTTCACATGTCCTTGGTCTAGTTAGTTTATGTAAGTTTCCCAAAAAGAGATGTAAATAAACTTGAAAAGAATTAAGAAAACGGTGGGAACTTTCTGGCAGTTTTACCACACTCTGATTACTTTAATCTCCTGTGAAATCCATTCAGGTGAAGGTTTGAGAAGAATCACCTTTCAGGAACAAGAAATTATCCACAACGTAGGCAAGTGCCTCAACTTGGAGACCATTTCAAGTCTTACTCACTACTAGAAACCTAGTTGAAAGTGCGACAAAGTGTCCTAACGGCACCGTTAAGAAACACATTTAAGTTCTGTGCTGTCATGTACCAGTTTTGATCCTTTGCCATTTCCTTATAATCCAAGTTACTGTTGAAAATACTTTCAGGTTCTTCAGGTTCACATAATCCAAGTAACATTTCATTTACCTTCAGAATTTGCATACAGATCAGTCAGTTAAACAGAGTCAGCAAGTGGTGATAGATTATGGTTTATAGGTCTCACTCTATAAAGTGAAATGCTGATTTCCTCTCTCTCCACCCTAAACCTTTGGGTGAAGTAGCAGCAGCAACCAGGGCTTGCTACACCTGCCCAAACATGAGAGAGAATTTTTCAGGAAGAGGAGATTGCTGCAACCTGACTGCCCCTATTTCAACTGGGGTGCTTAGAAAAATGCACTCTGTCTACTGTTCTGTGCCACAAATACAGAAGTAAACCCATTTGGCTCATCAAGGAGATGTAAGGCTGGCAACCCAAGAAGTAGCCCATTGGGCTAGAAACGCAGCAACACCAGCAGACCTATTTTGAGTACCTTGAGTATGTAGATAAGCCACAAAGAGTTCATGCAGAAAGACTCTGGTACCTTCACCATGCTCCAGGTGCACTGTATGCCGCAAGAATCTTGAGAGAAGTTGCAGTACATCACCCCTGGTGTTTCTATTAACACCAGGAATTCTCACGTAACCTACCTAGGCTGAAGGGCTTTTGCCACATATTTCTGCATGGTGGATGCCACCCGTTCCCATATGGAAGCCATCTGCTTTCCTGTATATTCTTTCATTTTCCTACACTAGTTTATATACCAAATACCTTAAGTCCTGACTTGCAGGAGGCTTCACCAAGACAGACACACTGAGCTAAAACTTTCTAAGAGATACGTCCTTGTCACTTGCCTTTTACCATTTACTGCCTCTTGGGCTGGCACAAAACAGCCCTCCAGAACAGTGTGAACTGAGCACTTTTGAAAGCACTCATCCCTATGTCTCAGACAAGCAATTCCTTTGGAAAAATTAACATATGAGGATATCTCATCACTAACAAAATGTTACCAGCTGAACACATTTAAAATCATTTTTATGAAAAAATCATAGCGATACCTAACACTTGTAGTGGGTTAGGTATTTTTCCTCAGCATTCATTTCCCCTCATAACAGCACGTTTTAATGACACAAAGACAGAGGTCAGGCTTGTAATTACAAACTGAATTTTCAGAATACTCTAAAATCATGTTTATTTTTATGCTTCAATATTTCTGCAAGATGCATCAAGAATCAAGGAAAGAGCCTCAGGATATTCTTAAATTAATAATATTTAGAGGATTTTATTTTTTAACTATTTCCACACTTCCTGTGGATTGCGATTTTTATACTTGGAAGAACTCTAATGAGACCAAAGAGATAAAAATAACAATCAGGTGCTGTTTCAAGTAATTATGCCAATTAATAGAAAGAGTCAATGCGTTAACCTCAGATGCTACAGAGTTTTGAAACACAGCTGGCTGCCTCCATTGTTCAGAGCTATTTCTTAAGCTGGAGAGATACCATACAAAGATAGTTCCCATTGTAGTTACAGCATAAGGAAGACAGTAAGTAAAGCCTGGTTGCCATCAAGATCTCACACTATTGCAACCCGCAGGGAAACATCCTGATGTGAAAGAATGGTCCATACTGATAATAACATTAAAGCTGGAAGATACATTTTAAGATGATTACAATATATAATTGGTATCTTACAGATGAGAGGTCATTATAAGTTGGCAGTTAGAAACCCTAAGTTTGGATTTCATTTGTTCTGCGTAAAGTAATTCATTTTTACTTCAGTGATTACTGCAAACATTTTTCAAAGAGGAAGGCAAACCTTGGGACAGTGTTCAGGACACCGGAAGTCCAACTCCCTCAGGTATACCACTGATGACTGCAAGGACCACAGCCATAGCTCCATCCTGGTGATCAACAGCATCAAATCTGCTCGTTTCCCAACTTCCCAACTACTTTAATTCCTGGCACTAGACACCAAACTGGCTGCAAAGAGCATGTGTTACATGGTCCAACATGTAGAGCAGCAGACCAGCTACACTGCACGATTAGCAATGCTAAATTTTAGAGTGGGAGTTCGCACCTCTCCTTACCTGGCTGCCACACCGGAGTGCCTGACAGCCAAGATTCACAACTGGGAACACAGCTTGAGAGAACAAGAAACACAGGGTCATTTTCACTACCTACAGCGAAAAAGAATTAAACTTACGGAAAATGAGTCACCTTTATCAAAGGGGATACTGATATTGGATGCCTTGCAGGCATATCGCTAGGCAGGAAGACAGAGACACAAAGCAAGGGCCGAGCAAAATTCATTCCACAACCAGGTTAGAGGCCATCCCTAAATGTTTCTTTGGAGAAGCTGTATCTTAATCTCTTTCAAAGTCTTCTCCAAAATCAACTCTTGCATCTGTTCAGACAAACAAGATGTCAGCTTACCTTCATTACCAACGCATTAGCGCTCACGTACCATAACCTGGTATGCATGAAATACTGAATCCTGATATAATTTTGAAATCACTGAATATTTCAACTGCTTAAGTATCCAGAATATAGCTAATCTTGAATACCTTCTGCGGATGCCCTGTTAAACTATAAAGGAATAAACAGCAACCAGCTCAAAAAAAGTAACTCGCTAAATAATTTTTAAATGGCTGGTAAGGAACAAGTCCCTGTTGAAATTCCCAGCTTTCCTTGATAATTGTTTATAGAATGGGTGCTCAACATTCCCATCTTCTTCTCTTCCCTTCTAGCACCCAGCCTTCAGTACTGTTTTGAACTTCTAACACTTTAAGGCAATTTTCTTTTAACTGACTAAAAATAAAGCTCCTGTAAGTTCCTGTACGAGTCCTCAGCTTCACAAGGTCTGAAAGGACTGCACAACCATGTCCTCTAGCTTTTGCCCTAGTCTCTTTAAGGTCTTGTCTTCCATTGCTTCAATCTCTTCCTTGCAAAGTCAGGTTCCTTCCACTGCTCTGAAGTTTGCAGATGCCCAACTGCAAATAAGAGCACCGAAGGTCAATACTTGACACAGCTGAACAACAGGAGATGTCCATGACCTCCAGTAAACAGCACTGCAGCAGTTCACAGACTACTCTTCCCTGGAAGTTCTCCATCAACTACGTACTAAAACACACACACACACACACATATATATATATAGAAGGCAATAGGATGGCCGCCCTTTGCCCATGATCAAGGGATTTCTCAGACCTTAATTTCATACCATCTGTCAATGCCTCCCAACAGGAAACTAATTTAATCTCGAATCTCTTGCTTTATTACTATACCTTGCCTAACTAAAATTACAAAGTCTTGTTTGTTTTCAGACGCAGGGAAAAAAATACAGCAATTTAAAAAACGGGTGTCTTGGACTCACACCACTTGGGGAATTTTCACTGCCCCAAACTTGAAACCATTCAATTACATTTGAGCCAGTATCTGGAGCTCAAATTTTGAGTCATAAGCTCCAAATTTTCATTCTTGTCTTAAAAACTACAGGGAGCATTGGCAAGATTATACAGTGAGAAAAACGTTTGCTGTCAGAAAGCTTCCAGAAAAATCACATTTCTCCAGCAGCAGCTGCTAATACCTCACGACCACTTTGTTTTTGACAAGAAGTCAGCTAAAAGTGGTATCTTAACTCAGTTAAAACATCGTCACAGTAGGATCTGGCCAGGACAACAAGGCCCTCTGCACTGTAAGAATTCTGCAGTCATCATCAGTCAGGGCTTTTGTTTTGCACATCACTCATGAAAGCCCTAACACTGATATTACCATGAAGTTCTCAGGTAATGCTGCAACCACAGATAATGACAAGCAAGTCACCTTACCCCTTCAGTGCTGAAGAGTAAATGACAGCAGCCAATACAGCAGCTGGTAAACTTTGCCCACTTATGGATCTTCAACTCAGTCAGCAGCCTGGCACAGAGGGGAGAGTGTTGCCTTCAGAGCCACTGCCACTCCTTGCACCAAGGGGATGGGGTTTTCCCCTTTCCCTATCTTAACCACGGATAGGGTAGAAGTAAACAAGTTGTACAACTAGATCAACTGCCGCGTATCTCCACTGCCTTGGGCACACTACCACAGCCTTCAGCCTATGTTAGGACTGAGTGGGAAAAAAACAGGGCGTCAGGGTGGGAACAGAAAATCAAGCTCGCATCTCTCCACAGCAATACCAGGCTAAAACAGGCACTGAACTAAGGACGCACTGAGCTGTCTACAGACAAAATGGTCCAAGTCCCATCTCCTGCCTATAGCACACTTGCCTTCACTTCAGCGCCAACACTTCTGTGATCCCATGATAGGAAAAGTTTCAGGGAGCTCAACTCTGAGGAAACAACAAAAAAAAGAAAAAAGAAAAAAAAAAAAGCAATTCCTACAAGTCAAGCTCCATTAAGTACAGGGCCAGAGAGGCACCATGGCAAGGGCAGGGAAAGCAGCTGAACTGCCTCCCTTCAAGCCACTGGCCAACAGATTTGCCCTGAAACCATACTGAGGTGAGCTTAGGCTTCCCTCCCATCTGCCCTGGTAATTGTGCAGCCAGGGAACAAGCCAGATCAGTTCAAATATCCAGCTGAAAACTACCCTACCCTAAGGTTAGCTTTCATTTACATCAGCAAGCTCATCTAGTCATACGAGTCACATGAACACCAGAGGTAACACAAAGTAGAAGAGACAAATACACAAGTAAGAAAGTCTTTTTCAGCTGCAGTCCAGTTACACAAGTGTAAGCTATGAAATCCTAGGGTAAAGGTGTTTAAGAAAAGGAACTAAATGGAAAGGATACTGTTCAAAAGTATTGCTGGGCAGCTAAAAATTCCTGTACACTGTAAAATAATTATTTTGCATACAAGAGCCTAAAACACTCCACTCAGCCAACATCAGAAAAGACATGAGTTAAGATTTATGCTAACCATTACCTCAAGTACTCTTGGCAATCCTGACCATCTCCCTAGGTTAAGTTTCATCTTATTTAAAGTTCAACTTGAATCACTACATGAATACTCTTTTAATGCATGAGATATATATATATATATATATATATATATATAAAAAAAAAAAACACTATTAGAAGAAGAGTGCATGAAATAATCTGCCTGCCCATAATACAGTGACAACCACTGGCACCAGTACCAGCGTTCACATTACCTTAAATTTTTCTCAGTGTCAACTCCAGTAACTTACAATGCTTCTCCAGGCAAGCAAATGTCACACCAGAAATTTTGCCTTCAACAGCAGACTGACTTTCTGAAAGGCCTGATATAATATTATTAGTCTATGATAGACTGCTTTCTACATAGAAGGCAACTATTTTGATTGAGATTTGATAAACTGCTACTTTAAAGCGCAACACCCCAGTCTCACCAAGTACGTGGAAGAGAATGCCTTGTACCTCACTTCCGTTCCTCTTTCTGGCCATTGCTATTAGCACACTTCACCGCAAAACAATGGAAAAAGTTTACAATGTGATATTCTTTCCCTCAAGAACATGCTTCTAGGCCACTGTCACCCCTTGGTCTTTTTGTGGTCCAATGAAAGACTCTCAAGTCAGATTCATTCTTTCTTTCTTCAGATCTCTTATCTTTTGTGATTATGATGCAAGCTTCCCATTAAAAGGCTCTCTTATAAAAACGCTGACACTAAAACAATACACCATATCCTATTATCAATCCTCCTGAAACTACAGGGGCCAACGGAAAGAGAAATCTCCCTGATGTTTTAATCATTCCTCCCCCTGCTTTTAAGTCCTAACTTCTTTGCTACTCAGATAAACAAACAGACACACACAAAACATTTAAGCGTAAAATGAACAAAAATCAATTAAAAACCTTCATCGTGAGAAGCAATTGTCAATGTCAACTAAGAATTGCTTTTAAAGTCTTCTACGCTAAGAAATAACTCAGTTATAGTTCAGTTACATTCAGAAGCTAGTAAACTTATGCAACACCCATAGTATTATTGTTCTGAAATATTGTTTCCAAAATAATTTGCAAATGCATTCTGAACCATCATCCTTATAAATGATGGAAATCTGGCAAGAAAAAGCAGCCCCATAAGAGCAGTTTGTAAATAAGATATAGAGTTAGAGCCACTGAAGAACAACTTTTCCTGAAGTGGCTCCGGGAAGGCCAAGGAGGCAACGCACTGACCCTGTGTGGCAGCACAGGGAGCTCGGCATTTGACTCGCAGACAGGTTCTGCAGGGTGTGCTTATGAGGGTGGAAGAGCACTAAGGCACAAAAAGCAGAAGTCAGATGAAGTGGCTTTTGCAGAAAGGAAGTCCGGGATGTACAAGGTTCAGTCAGGCACATGCTTTGTGTACCACTCGTTCAAACTCCAACAAAAGGACAGTGGATACATGCTGTCTTCTACCTGTTTGTGAGCCTGCAGGTTACTTTCCCATTTTTAACTTAGCATGTAGCATCAGAACATTATGAGGTTCAGTAGCCTCAAAGCCATGCTCATGCAATGCAGCAAATGCCTAGTTTTGCAGGACAGCTGCAGTAAACCAAAGCAGAAAGCAAAACTACGCATTACATAAGTGAAGAGTGATTTGATTCTTTACTGAAAAGGAAAAACCAAAACAAACAGAAAACAGCTTCTTGATGACGTTACAGAACTATCACGTTGCTATGATTAAACAAGGGGCAGCAGCAGGAAAAAAAGTTCAATTTGACTCACCACTGACGTACACGAACTGAAACTCCCTCTGACAAGGTGAGCAGGAAGTCACTGGTTTCTGCGAGCAGAGTTTCTAGCCCTTGCAGTTGAGAAATCTCCTTACTTTACCTGTGTCACCATCCCCACCTCTGTAATACATCTCATAAACATCAGTTCAAGATTGGCAAACCCTTGGTAAGGACAGTTTGTGTCTGCCTAGAGATTAACACTACCTCAGATTCGAATTACCAATTTAAATGAGACTTAACTAAACTACTTAAATGGTGACTAAATGTCATTCTAATTACAGAGAACACATCTGCAATTAACTGGCTTATTTCAAGAGTGGAAACAAACTTAGTGAAAACAGAACGTCGCTCATACATACGCATCTCCGGTCTAGACAGGTTAAAGTGAAGTCTGGCAATAAATTAATGCTAAAAATGAACGTCGCGATACAGTTCTGAGCAGAAACCTCTCTCCTATACCCTCTCCAAGGTAAAGTTTCCTCCATTGACTGTATTTAGAATGAGGTTGGGATCTGTAGTCCTTGTAATTCATTTGTAATTTGTTGTATTAATGTGTATTTCTAAGCAGTATTAAAAACAAGAAAAATAAAGCACTGGAGAAGTTACTGAAAATTAAGAAATTTAAGAGTAATGAAGGCACCACTAAGTCAGCAGTCAGTCAAAGGGGAAAACACCCAAAAAAACACACTACCATGCATGTTTACACGCACTTCTAATGGGGAAAAAAAAACACCACCAAAAAAAAAAAACTTACTGTATTTTTGCTTACAAAAAGCACAGATCTGATCCTTTATCTCTGCTTAAGATAAAGGATTAAGTTTCTATGCATACATACAGACACGTTTCTTCATCACATTCAAAGTACCACTTTAACTGTGGCAAGTCACTTGTCCTTGTGGGTAAACCGAAGGAAATGCTGCGAGTTATTATCAGAGCACAGACCGATACGCATGGTTCTGGGTATGTTTGCTTCTATTTCAGAATGACTAAGGAGCAACCCTTTCCCCCACAGCAGTGGGCAGAGAACAGGTGATGTTCTTGCATTTTGATTCCAATTTCTGTGTGGACAAAGCAATAGCTGACCTTTAAAGCGAAGTCCTTTTGAAACCTGCTCTCCTAAGTAAAATTTCTATTTATTGGTCTCTGCTGAAACCAGGAAATAATGCTCTTACGTGCACAAGTCATCAGACAGAGATGCCAGTAATCTCATAGAAGTGAACAAGACATAAACATTATAAACTACGGTGGCATCAGATGCAAGGTACCTAATGCTACACTAAACTACATTTTATCCAATTTCCCAATATTTCAGCAGGCAAGGACTTTAAACTA
This sequence comes from Oxyura jamaicensis, assembly GCF_011077185.1. Taxonomy (NCBI): domain Eukaryota; kingdom Metazoa; phylum Chordata; class Aves; order Anseriformes; family Anatidae; genus Oxyura; species Oxyura jamaicensis. The sequence goes on along the minus strand of NC_048894.1, from coordinate 62,663,396 downwards.
CACGCCGACAATTACAAAGCAGAAATACAATACTATTAGTTTAGTATCTAGTCATAAATTGAGTTAGCATCGAATACCAGAAAGCTACTGCTATGAAAATGTCTTGCATAAGAAGGTATGATCTGCCTTCTAATTAAGATATAAAGCAGTGGCCCATCTAACTTTCAAGGGAGCTGCACGTACACTCACACGGATTTTTTTTTTTTGTCTTAATATTAATACAGATCATACATATCCCTACGCATGGAAGAATTTCTTTCACAGTACGTAATCTAAAGCCAGTGTCAAGCAGAGGGAGATTTTAATAGACATGAAAAAACATGGATACTTCTGACAGCCTTGCATTCGCTTATGTTTTGTCAGCAGGAGGTGGCATACAACTGCATGCAGAAGATTCTTGAAGGCTGTTATGCTACAGAATTTCATCTGTACATAACCGGTTCAGTCTGAAGTTGACAACACCAGGGTAAAATAAGTTTCACTGCTTTTCCTAAAGTTGCCGGCTACAATTATTCCTGCGGTAGCCCTCCTTTTTACTCTGCAGGACCAATCTGGTAACTGAGCGGATAGCATCCAAGCTGTCTGCAGAGCATTGCTCCCAGGTTTTGGGGGTACATGGATGCACTTGCGATCCCCCCTCTGCTTTTAGTCGCAGCCCAGGCCAGGCACTGCAGGCGAGGAGCAGCCAGGAGCCGAGAGGAATAAAAAAAATCATTAATTGAATATATAGATCTGTAAGAATAAGAAGCAGTTTTGGGGAAGGAAAGCAGGCTGCAGCCTGCTGAGTGACCTCGGGCTGCCAGCACACATCCATCCCCAGGCGGCCCCTTCCTCCTCCTCCTCCTCGCAGCGCCGTGCTCGCTGTCCCACCCGCTCCTCTCTCTGCATATTTCCAGGCTGCTTTAATTCCTGCAGCGAATTCCTCCCTCCCAAATTTGGGCGCAAAACGAGAAAAGGGGAGGAGGGAGATTGGGGTGGGGGGAAGAGAGGAAGGGAGGAGGGGAGGAAAAAAAAAAAAAAAAAAAAAAAAGGCCGAGGGAGCAGCAATGTCTCTGGCATTTTCGCTTCCCCGCCGCCCTCGCGCACGATGCGATTCTGGCGGACAGGAAGTGAGCGCGAGCCGAGGGGGCACACACGGCCGGTGCCGGGGGGCCGGGGACAGCTCGCAGCGGGCCGGGGACAGCGGGGGACACTGCGGGGACCCCTCGGCCCCGCTGCCCGCCGCCAGTAGGGCGTTTGGGGCTGCGCGTGGAGGAAGGCTGCCGCCTCGTTCGCAGCCCCCCGCCCGCCCCCCTCCATCATGGAGCCCCCGGCGCTCCCTCACGCCGTCACGGCCCCGGGCTGGAGACTCACCCATGGCGCCGGCGGTATCGCTGCTGACGCTGGGCTCCGGCTGTTCGCTGCCCTCCCTCCCTCCTCCGCCGCGGCGGCGCGGACCGAGCTGCCCCCCCGGCCCTCTTCCTCCTCCCCGCGCACCGCCCGCCGATTCTCCAACGCCCTCTACGCCGATTCCGCAGAGGGGCCGCGGCGCTTCCGCACAGCGCCTACGCAAGCCGGACGCAATTAGCGGCGCGGCTCCGCTCCGCTCCCCCTCGCCTCACGCGCCCGCCTCCCTGGGCACACAGCGGCTCGGTCGCAGCTCAGTGCCTTCCCCACGTCTCTATGCCCGCCTCCCGCGCGACCAAGACCGGCTGCCGTTTGTCCCTCCGCCCCCCATGTCAGGGAAAAAGGGACCGCCCGGCGGCCATTTTGAAAGCGGGCGCACGCCGTAACGTCAGCCATCGCGGGGCTTGCCCAGACCAAAGATGTCCGCCAGCTCTGAGGGGCAGAGCGAGGCGGTTACGGTCCCTTCGGCCCCCCCCACCCCCCCCCCCCCCTGCGGGGGCTATTCTCGGAACGCCGTTACGCCGCGCGCGGCTCGCGCAGCTCAGCGAGCGTTGCGACGCCTTGCGCTCCCTCCGCATGTCCGCTCACGCAGTTGGCTTGTGGGGAGCTGGGGCCGCTCCCTCATGCCGAGTCCCGGCTGAGGGGATCCCGGTTCGTGATGGGGCCAGGCTCTTTCCCCTCACAAAGGGGCGTTCGGGACCTATTGACGACCTGCGCCTCGTTCACGGAACCGTCACCCCTTTCCCTTCACAGCTCGGCGGGAACAGATGGTGGCTTCGGGCCCGCCCTGCCGCCCCTCAGTGCCGGGGGGCAGCAGGCAGCCCTCAGCCCAGGCCGCCGCCGGGGTGTTCCGCTTCCCCGGGGGAAAAAGGTGATTTTCTGAAGCAGGTGTGAGCCCTGCCGCCGAGATAGAGAAGTGAAAAAGCTGCCAAGTCCCCTTCTCCGCCAAAGTCGCCTTTCTGGTCATCGGCGGGGGATGACTTCGCGCGCACGTCCCAGCAGCAAATGAAAACTTGTTTAAAAAAAAATAAAAATGTCTGAACGCAGCTGTTGGCCAGATAAAATTCTTACAGGAGATGAATGCGCTGAAAATCATGCTGCCAAGACATAGCGCTTGGGCTGGGCTGGTATAGTCCTGAGACCCTAAATTGGCTCCTCAGAAGTAGCTTACCAGTCAGGGTAAACTCAGTCAGGGTGAAGCAGTGATACTGGAAAAGGATGCACGCTAAAAAAAAAAAAAAAAAAAAAAAAAAAAAAAAAAAAAAAA
>NC_048894.1:62641332-62660643 GCF_011077185.1 Oxyura jamaicensis | reverse complement strand
AAAAAAAAAAAAAAAAAAAAAAAAAAAAAAAAAAAAAAACACTTTTGCTTTTCCTGTTCAACTACATACCCCGATGTTGTATTTCCTTTTTATGCTCGGGATATCTCTTTGGAGCCATTTAAACTCTTTGTATATTTTATGCTCACACTGAAATAGTGGATACCTGTATTTATGATGTGTCATTTGAAACATAACATGCTTTCTTTTGTGTTAGAGATTTCTGAGCATGGCCTGTTCCTTGCCTTTTCTTTCTCACAAGACACAGTACATTTCTCTAGTATAAAAAAGGTACTCACCAAACAGAGAAAAATACACACATTTGTTGTATCTATGGTTTAACTCCTTTCTGCTGTTATTAAGGGTACATTTCAAGAGCATGATCTGGTACTAGAAGGGTGAAAGCAGCAAGTTCCATTTCAGTTGGCAAAAGCGAAGATGGCAGTAATACAGTATTTCTGTAGGTAGAGTTGTAGCAAGGCAGAAAGGAGCAGCAATGAAGATGCTAAGATGGTCCTTGGTTCTATTTGGCTTCCAGAAATTCTTTCTAATATCTTACTTTACTTTTTCTGGTGTATTTGATAAACAAGTACTTTTCACAGCAACAGTGAAAAATGCATCATTTTTTCAGAAAGATATGCAGCCCTGCACAATGTGGTTCAGCGCCTTTTAAGAACTGGAAGTGTTACAATAGACTGTGGTTCTTGGATGCCCAAGGGAGGGAGATTTTTATTATCATTGGTCACAGGACTGCCAAATGTTATCTCATAAATCTGTGTCTTTCACAACAGATGAGGTAAGAAATAACCCTTTTTTCATTCTGGTTGGTTTAGGTGGTAATGTCCATGGCAATGAGATACGGCTGCATTGCTTTCGTGGTTATCTGAATACCAAAAAGAGACATTTTACATCACAGAAGTTGTTCAGTGAATACAGAATATGGTCCCCACAGCTCTCCCATAAAAATACGTTGTGGGAAAACAAACAATATGAGTAATACTTGTTTTCTTGTTGTAAGGGCTTCAAATTCCTCTAAAAATGTATTTTGGTCTTCAGATATGCTGAGAAAATGGCTGAGGTATGTAACTGTTGGGGATCTCTTTAAAAAAATGAATGGTACTTTTTAGGTAATTTTCTTGTACTTGATTATTGGAAAAAAATAATAAAAAAAAAAAAAAAAAAAAAAAAACGTGAACTTGCACCTTTGAAATCTACTGCAAAACTGGCACAGACTTAATAAGGAAGCAAGATGCAAGCCAGTGGGTTTTATGTGAGGTTAATGTCCCATTTTTTCTGTCCTGTGAATAGCAGAGGGGGGTCTCTTTTCATACGGTAATTTACAGGGTTAGGAAGATTCTGCAAAATTGTGTGCGTTTTGAGAAGAAAAAAAATCAAATGCAAACGGGTCCTTGAGGTTTAAAGAATATTGTGTTCAGTGTAAGATAAAACATTCAACCTTTTACATTCCTGCGGTGATCTGCTGTTCTGCCTTCAAAAAGAACAGGCTTCCCTAAATCATCACCAAACTTTTAAAAAATGAACTCAGCAAGTAAATTTCAAGAGTCTTCAGATTCTACATAAATTGATTTTTGAAATAAGATACAATTTTATGACTTCTTTTTAGTGAAATTAGTAAAACGCTTTGCACAGTTAAATACAGAGCGCTACCTGCCATAATGCAGAGCCAGTCTGTGTCCTTGTCTTCAGATACAGAAACAAAACCCACTCACCTTATTTACAAAATGTACTAACTGGGGTTGCTGCCGGGTTTGTTCCCAGCCAGCCTAGCCAGTTTTCATGTCTTCTTTCCAATGAGACATATGAAGACTATTTTGTTTTGTTTTGTTTTAATGCAAGCAGATGTGACTCACTAGGTGAACTAGCTCCAGCATGGGATGTGTTGGAATTATGGCTCATGTACCCTGCTGATTTGCTCCTGCATGGCAACTGCAGTGCCTCCTGGGTTTGTAGGGTACAAATAGTGCATCTCCAGACTGAATCATGCTTGCTCAGTTGGTGTAATGTGTGCAGCACCCTTCTGAGCTCCTGTACAACTCTAGCAGGCCTTTGCACACCAAGCTATCATTTGCCAAAACAACCAGTATCATTATACCAAGTGGGCGATGTCCTAAACTCTCATTCCCAAAAACAATCTAGCTCTTTCAAGACATGAGGCTGAGGATGCTCAACAGTAAATAACAAGCACAGTATCCTCCCTCAAACTCATCCTTAAATCTCAGCTTTGTGGTGATGCCTATCAAAATCTCAGTTGCTCTTTGACCACTGCTTGTCATGCTGACCAGTAATGTCTTCTGTCTTTACACTCTGTTCCCTCTTAGACATCTGTTGCCCTTTACATTGAATGATTTCTGTGTAAATACTCTCATTCTGCTTTGTTCCCTAGCACAAGAAAGACCAATACAATGGTAATACAAAGACTAACGATAGTATGAGGCATCCGGTGTCACATCTGATTGGGCCCTGATGTCTCATCTATCAGCCCTTTCCTATTTTGAGACATGCAAACTCTGTAGGACCACTTGTGTGAGTAAAGGTTTCCAGCATCAGGCCCGCAGCTACTCTCTGTTCAGAGAAAGGCTCTCATCAAACAGAAACCCCTTGCTAACTCTCAGGCTGCACAATAACCTGCTATCCCAACTATTCCCGTTGCTGCCACCATAGCTTTTGTCTTTGGCTGCTACCTATAAGATTATTCTAGGAACATGTGAATGAAGCAATGTCAAACGTGCATCTCTTGGCCCCTCATTAAGTCCCACCGTTTGCTGTTTAAAAAATGCTCTGCATCACTAAGAAAGAGCTATGTTCATCAGCAAATGCTTATACAATGCTGTAGAAGTTACACACACAGGCTTCTATTAAACAATTGCTATGGGAAAAATACAGCATCTCTTGTTTTGTAGTGTGTTTACTGTATTGTCCTGGTATACATCCATTACTTCAATTATCTAAAGAAAGAGGCTTTGATAGATTATGACCCAGTGATGTGATCCTTGTGAGAGGCACACACATGCACTGATTGTTGAAGGTAGAAAATGGTTGCTTTGTGCAGTTATGGTTGTGTAGTGGAGAATATAGATCAATAGAAGCACGAAAGCAGCCTAGTCCTTAGTCATGTATTCATACCAATTAGGATTGCTTCATTAAGTGAGGTGAGAACCAACTTTCGTGGAAGTTTGTCCAGTGCTCTACACCATTTTGATCCTTGAGGACTCGTGGCTTGGGAAATACAGAATTCCAGTAATGTTAAACAATTTGAAAAATGCACCGTCCACTATGTTGTTTGCACAGCATTCAAAGAAGGCAAGTCAGTGAACTGGCAGATCATGAGATAGGTTTCCTACTCCAGAGAATCAGACCCAGAAGCAAACGCCCCTATCACTTTGCCACCCCTCCACTGGCAAGCAGGACCGACTGCTCGGGAGCACCAGAAGCAAAGTGTGCAGCACGTGGCTGGTAATTCCAGTTCTCTGTTTGTTTATTGGTTAATAAGTAAGTCCCACTCGGGTTGGGCAGGTCTTGGTAAATCCTTAAGAGACTTTCTGCATAACCAGATGTGTAATCATTAATACCCAGTGCGGCAGCTGAATGCGCACACTGGTGAAACGTTGTGTCTGAGCAGAGTCCTGAGGGCATAGAGGGTCTGCACACACCGACACTGCTCGGAGAGCGAGCAGGGCCTTGGGAAAGCCCCTGCTGCCTGCCTGTTTACATTAGCAAATGCTCCCTATTGTGGTAGAAGGTACTGCCATCATACTTTGCATATTAAATTACAGAAAAAATAATTAAGGCGCTTATTGCAATGTGGCACTTAATTATATTTTTCTTGTTCAAGGAAAGAAGTTATGCTCTCCAAAAGAAAAATATTTTTTTTTTTAGTTTAGAATGGATGTCCTGTGCAAATGCTAGACAGATTTATTTTTTCCCCCACATTCTGGAAGTAAAATATTATAGAAGAAAAACAAATTAATTTTCTGTATACAGTAGTCAGCTCTTTATTTTATTCTCCTTACTTACATCTGTACATTGATACTACAAAAATGACTGGTGCTGATAAGAAAGTAGTACCGTGTACTTTGTGTGGCCGCTGTGCTTTGTATTTCTCAGTTTTACCCTTTTGATTAAAGGACATCACACTAGGAATATTGAATCAGGCTTTGTCCTTGCAAACAGTAGAGCAATAATATGTCCAGTACTTGAAATTGGACTTGAGGTAGTAGTATGCCAAAGCAAGGCCTTAGGTGCAAACATTGCAAAGTTGCAGCAAAGTGTTACCGATTGTACCATTTTCTGGCATTTTAATCGCTTTGTCACTTTGTTCTTTTTCATTTACCCAGAAAAATGCAGCTCTGGCTTCTGGGGCCCTCTCTGACCCCACTCTTAAGGTGATGGGCCTCTTCCTTCTCACCCTCAGGCTGGAGCCTCGAACAGGACTGGCCTGGCCCCTGCACCCCAGAGCTCAGGGACGCTCGGCACCCTTTGTGCAGGCAGGCTCGGGCTCCATGGCTGCACTCGCTCTTCTGACCTGCACGTGACTTGGCTCCCAGATCCGCCATGTGCGACTGCACCTGGCACTTCAGTGAATGGAATAAGCAGAAGGAATTGCTTATCAGGACCATCAGGAGCATGCCACTCTGCAGAGAGGAGGACTTGAACCTCTGCACTTCTCTGATCTATTTTACATGCACATGTAGTTTGCCTGGTGCGGTCAGACAATCCTTCCTGTTTTTCTGACCAACTGCTTTGTATGAAAAAAATAAGTGGTGCCTTGATACCCAAACATCCACCCTGCACTCCCTGAAAGCCATTTTCAGATATTCAATTGTACTGTTCAATTGCAGATATTCAAGGTGCTTTTGATACTTTGGTATCCAAAAAAAAGTACTTTGGTACTTTTAGGTTCCATCCTAAAAACTGGTGTTGGATCCTTTGGTTACAGTCAATGAATACAACCTTTACAGTTCACTGCTTGGCTTTGTCTCCTGCTTTACTCGGAGGATGGCTTATTTGTAGCTGTCTTTTGGGCTTTGCTGATAGTTTATATAGAATTCAGCCATTAAACTGAACAGGCCTATGCATGTCGCTCCAGTTAATCTAATACAGCTAATCTGTCCCTTGCAACAAAAGGTGATGATGTCACTTATCAATAAGTAAAAACCAAAACTTTTTTTTGAGGCTCTCTATCTGTAAAGATTGGTGTCTGTTTACACATGGGACTGACTGAAGCCTACAGTGACTAGTGACAGTATAAATTTTGCAATTTGTTTTAATTGTTATACCATCTCCCATAGTCAAATCTGTTATCAGAGAGCATTTCTCAAATCTCTTTTCTATGAAAACAGAAAACAACTGAAATATGTCTGTAAAAATATGGAAATTTAAAACATTATAGTTCAATCTAGTTTATTAAATTATGAGCACACAATGGGGAAAAATTAGAAACTGAAATGTAGATCAAGGAAAATGCTGAAACTTAATTCAGATTGCCTTTTCTTATTCTGAATTGCATCATGCTGAACTGCTCTTTTACATAAGGAGTACTAGTCAGTACTTAGTGATTTTGCTCTGATGACTGAGCAATACTAGAAATAGAAAATAGTTCTAAAAGAATCAGTTATATGGACATTTGGGATTCATAATGGAAGATAATGGTCTTTTTGATGATGAATCCACTATATAAGCCAAGAAAATTTCAAGAGCTTGTTTCAAAGTAGATCCATTAGCATAAGCTGGGACATATCCTTCATCTTCCAGATAAGAAAGGTTCTTGTACTGTTGTAATAACAAATTTAGAGTGTTGGACAATTTTTGAAGTAATTGTGTGCTTTTCCCAGAGCCAGACTTCAGACTTGGTTCCTTCAGTGTATATATTTTCAAGCAAAATACATTATCTGTGTTAGTGTAGAAAAATTGGCGTTGGGGTTATTAGTATAACATCATAGACATGTTTTAAGAAACAAATGTTTTCTTCCACTTCTTGATCACAGGGTCATTAAATGCCTTTTTGGACTAACTGGCAACATGGACTGTAGCTATCCAGAATGTTTCTAAACTCCTCGCCAACTTTCTTCTTCATCTACTTTTTTTTTTTTTTTTTCTGAAACTGTCTAATACAATGCCCAGTGAACTGTAAAAACTGTGGCATATATGAAGCATGCACTATTTGGTTATAAACTGATAGCCCTTTTTGATAGTTAATCTTGTACTCTTCAGAGTAACAAATCTGTTACACAATATGCTAAACAAAACCACTTTATTTTTATATACCTGGAATAATTCTTAGCAAGATTTTATGGTTTATGTGTATACTAATACTTATGATGCCCATGCCCATTTTCAATATTGCTTATCTCCACCAAAGACACTGCAATAGAAATAGTCTATTGGATGTGACATTCCCTTACAGACTCATGGCAGTGTGCTTTTTATTTTCTTGAAATATCAATCTGCAGAGTTGAATGTTACTGAAAGAGTGTTCAGCTGTTTAGGAAGCAAATATTTCCCTAGGATACGTTTCTTTATGTGTCCCTTTCTTTAAAAAGTGTTTTGACTACTTTTCTTGCAAAAAGAATTGCAGTATTGTTCTACCTGCAGTATATTATTATGGAACTTAGGCAGTTACTGTTGTTGTGACTAACTGGCCCCCAAAATTCGGTGTATTTAATTCAAGTTTGCAAACTAGTGATCTCCCATTTTATATCAGTTTATTTCTTGGTGGTTTTCTAGTTTATTTTATTTATCTCAACTATTTAAAATGTCTGCAAATATCCCCATGGTAATGGAATTCACTTGGCAGCAACATACAGCTATATGAATCATGAATAGAGAGTAAATAAAGGGTTTAAGGTATAACTAAATACCAAATGGAAGTTGATATGTTTGGTAACAGCAGAAGGTGTTTAGTGTGAATATACTTCCACACCATTAATATTCTTCCCTGGAAAACCAGAGTTCTAGAAAAAGTTGTTTCGGGCACATTTGAAAGTTTGGTCCTACTGTTTGGGGGATGTCACCCAAAACAAACCCTGAGGCTGAATTCTGAGAACAAAGGTGGCTATTGCAATTCTGTAAGAAAGAATTTGGGATCATTGAATTTTTTGTGATTATAAATCTGTGTGTGCTGTGGGCTATCCGCAGTGGGTATATGGAGAAGTAATCTTCTAGAAGAGCTCTTAGCTGGAGGCCATTCTTTTGATACACTGCTGGCTAAAGCAGCATTTACGGACTTTCAAAGGATCTACTGTACATACATATAACTTCCAACGAATAAACAAGTCACTGTTTTTCATAATAGTATGTAATGGAATAAGATGGCTGAATATTTGCAGAGCATTTTTTTTTGCAAGGGAACAGTATTTGATTTTCTTTGGCTACAGTTGGCAAAGGAGCCTTTTTCAGAGTATTCGTAATTACCACAGCTATGAAAAAAGTGTCCATTCAACTTAATGTCTTGGACCCATTAGCTACTGATGTCTTTTTGCATAAATGCACGGAGTTGTAAAAGTGACACAGGTTTTTAATGTAGGACATCTTAATCCATTGTGATAGCTATGGGGCTTCTTCTTCAAAACACAGAGGGGAGACTGTGCAGTCAAGGGTATCTTAATTCCATACCTGAAGTTCAGCAAATGGAAAAGAGAGTATTGAAAGACTTAAATAAACCACAATGTGATAAATCATAACAAAGTACAAAATGAAAACATTCAGTTTATTTAGGGAATGCTCACAAAGAATGGAAGACATCAGTCTTGGACCAAGGCATACATTTATCCAGACTGCTGTTAATTCATAGTTTATTTATAAAATGATTCAATTTTTGATAACATCTGTGTAGGGCAAGATGCCTAACCTCTGGGGCACGATGGGGAGAAGTTATTAAGCTAGCATCCTCCTTTCTCTTTATCTACAGAGAAAGAAGTTGGAAGGAACCATAGTGTTACATTGGTGACTCAACTCCGGCAGCAACACCAAGTGGGTCCACTGTTTTACACCCATCAGAGTAAAGAGAGAGCTCCTCTAAAATGGAGAGAACAGGAAATCGTGATGGGAGGTTCTCAGAAGAGCCAACCAAAGCAAGCTGATAGACCTATTCTGATACAAGTCAACACTTTAATTTCTGTCATGGAGGAAATCAAACAAAAGTGTTTGCATAAAGAGACTAAATCCAATCAGAAACTACTTTGTATGTTTTGTGTCAGTTTGCAATGAAAACTCCAGCTGTCTCCAAGCAGTACAAAAATGTATGGTTATTACAATTCTGCTTTTCTGATTGCTGACTGGGAAAACACTGACACATAATTTCTATTTGTGCAAATTTCTGAAAGAGCAGTGTGTGCTAGTGACTAATGCACCTATAAGGCAAAGTACTGATCTGGATTGAAACAACGATCTTATAATGCATTTTTGTGTACAGAAATTCTTTTTGCTGTCTATCACCGCCAAATTTATTATGGCTGAAAACAATAAATTGGATTGGCCACAAAATGTTTTTCTCTAATATTAATGACCTAAAATGTATTTTGATAATGGAAAAAATAACATATTGGTCATTTCATCTGACAGTTTTTACCACTTCCTGCCTGATTATTGAGGAATTCAGAATGCTTTTTGGCCAACAATAAGTATGTCTACACTAGGGAATTTCTTGTTCTTTTTTTCAGGAAACACAGCTACATTAGTGCTATTAATGCAGGCTTTGTCACCACCATTTATCTAATGCTTTCTGGGCTCCGTCACTTTTCTAGATCCCTTTTATCTACTCCACAGTGGGCCCCTATCCTGCAATTAATTCCTCTTGGTACATAGGTTGGCAGCACTTGCCGCAGGGTCCCAGCCATTACAGATATCTTTACATAAACGTGAAGGAGATAGCAGCACCTGAGTTGGCAAACACCAGGCCGGCAGCTTGCATGCAGAGCAGATTGGGCTTGTTGAGATATGTGGCCACAAAGCGACCATCTACCCTTCTGTGCATGTGTTGCTGGGGCAGGAGCTGCATGCTGTGGGGTCCCTGCCCTCCCTGGGGCACTTGATGTCCAGTGCAATCAGTTAGAAAATGAGAATGAGACTGGGTTGATCTGCTTTCTGTTTTATCTCTTCCCACTGTGAGCCGAGGAGCTATTTGGCTTTGGTATTTCACTTTTCTGGAGTTTTCCTGCTCATCTCTTTCCTCCCCTCCTCTTTTTTATTATTTTATTTTTAATAAAACTTTAATTTTCTACCATAGATCACTTTTATTTAATAAGAACTAACACATCAGCAAATGGAAGGATGTTTTTCAGACTTCAGCACACTAGCTTTCACTGAAGACCACACATGTCCCTGGTAAATAAATTAGGAAATAAAGAGCACTAAATTGATAAAACAATGGCTGTATTTTGCTGACAGCTGGCAACCCTGCAGTACAGCTGCTTCTCCCAGCCCCCTGGGAGCTGAGAAGGGGACAACAACAATGAGCTATGCGATGTGACTGACATCTCTTCTACTCCACCAACCTAAAGACGCACACCTGCACTCACCATCAGTCCAGAGGCATTTCTATAGGTTTCATAGTATTTTAAAAGATTTTGCTTCACCCAGCCAGGAGTTAATAGCTTCTCTAGAGCATCCATTTGTGGAAGTCCTGTATGGATGGTCATGCAGGAGGTCACACATTAATGAACTCTTTTGACCATGCAATCTGTCACTGAGGAGACAACCTGACCATGTCCCTCAGAACATGCCTTTTTATTTTGTTAAGTATCTAGCCTAACAGGTGCAGCTATGCCTGCAAGCAGCCCAAAGCAGCCAGCTGTATTTGTAATGAAATATTAAAATCTGCAGTCATCAGGAGAGGGGAGTCCTCACCAAAGACTGTAAATAAGAGAAGAATACAGCGGCTTTGGGCTTTCTGCCTGAGCAGATAAACCTTGACTTCTGTTGTGCCTTTGCTTTCTTGAGAAGCCCCAAGTGCTGTTTCTGGTTGGAGGGGAAAGAAGTCTGGTGTTACTGTCGGTACTGGAGATGGCCGTTCCAAGCTGGAGTTAATGCTGAAGGCCAGCAGTGTCAGGACTGAATCTGCAGTGTGGCTCCCCGCCGCAGGCAGTGCCCAGTGCTGTTGTCTACATGTGGCCCCTGATTGCTCCAGCCTAGTCCTACACATTTCCTCCTCCGCTGCTGATTTATGATGGCTTTTCCTCAGTCACACCCTGTTTCCCAGTGTCTGAGTCGTGTGAGGAGCCCTCTGCTTTAAAGTGGGTGTTGAAAAGGCAAGAGGGAACAGGAAGGTAGTAAGTAACTGGGTGATGGTTAATTAAGTTAGCCTTCCAGGAGTTAAAAGACAAGAAATCTCACACGCTGTAAGGAGAAGTCACTCCTCAGGAAATCCTTGTTCCAATGGAGCAGGAAAACAAGCGTCTCACAATAGAAAATATCTTCCCATCAGCAGCATTAGAAAATGATAAAGCAACCAAACCGTGGTAGAGTGAGTCATCACTCAACAATTTGTCTTCAGTGCTTTCCCAGTGACTGCTTGCAAAGGTTGTGGGTTGCTAAGCCAGACTTTGGAGGCTCTAAGATGGGGAAGGCCATCGGAAAGTCCTGATGTAGTAAAGATGCTTCTAAATTTCAGATGAGCTCAGAAGCAGAGTATCAGCAGGAAGATCCATCTTCCTTGTTCTAAATTAAAGATGTGCATTTTAGCAAATCTGAGGGAAGTGTTGTGGTTGCTATGGATAAAATACATGCAGGGTCCAAAACTCAGAATTCACTCTCTTAGTAGACAGAGAGCAAAGAAGGCAGAAGAAGCTAAAGGAGTCTGGTGCTGCAGAGATGCAGAGTTAGCTCCTGACTATGAAAGTAGCTTTGACTGCAGTGTTCCACTACCTGTCGTGGTACCTGGCCCTAGCATCCTTCTAGTCCACTGGAGTGACTGAAGTACAGAAGGTCTTCAAGCCCTCATTCAGCTCCCTCTTTGTTACCCATTTGGATTGTCCAAGTAATTCATTTACCACTTGTAATTCTGTCAAGGTAGGAGGACTTGAGTTTAAACACAGAACACCACTGGATCCTGCTGCATTTGTTTTAAAAATGATGTCCTACAGAGGTGTCACATTCTCTTCCTTCCTGCAGATGTAGGCTTGTCTAAAATATCCACTCTCCTTTGCCGTTCAGTTATCTCCCATGTAACACCGTTGCCTGTAGCAGCACTGAGAACAATTAAGATAAGAAAGACATCAGTGTTTTATCACTGTGTGGTCTACCCTTACTTAGAGCAAGTCTGGCTGAAGTAATAAAAATAATAAATAAATAAATAAATAAATAAAAGCAAACCTGACACCTAACAGTACCTTTCCTGCCCTAAAGCTCATGTTATTGCTATCAACAATCCAGCCACAAGGGATGTCTCAATGATGGAAAATGTAGTGGAGGAAAGGCTGGTGGAGAGCAAGGTAGGAGAGCAAGGAGAGCAAGGGAGTTACGCTGGGGCAGAAGGCATAAGGACAGGAAAAGGTTTCATGTCCATTGTGCTCTTGTAAAGACAAGAGCAGTATTCTTGGGGAAAATGATAGAAAAATACTTAGGCAGTGTTAATCAACCTAATTGTTAGTGATCTGAGCTCAAGGGAATTTACAGCTTTCATGGAGCTCCCTTCAGTTCTGTTTTTTTCAAGATTGCAGAAATATTGTTTCATTTCTGTTTTGTGATGGTTTGATTTGCTGTGACTCCCCCCAAAGAGCGATAAGCTTTGCTGTGCCTCTGTTCTGAGAATGTCCAGACATGCTCCATACCCTTAATGGGATTACTTTTACTCTGTTTTAAGGGTATTTTACGTCTTCAGAGAAACTGGGTTTTAGCTGCATACCTTTTAGGCATGTTAGATATATAAAGACTGATGTCAGCTGCATACACTACTGAATAAAGTATGTCAGAAATATGTAATGTATGATAAACAGAAAGATGTGCTTGGGGTTTCCATCATCTTTCTTCTTAGTGAGGTATTTCAGGACTTCAACTAAATGCATGTCTTACATTAGAGAAGCTTAACAGACTCAGAATATGTATATCCTCATTTCCCTTCAGCCTGTGAAGCTGCCTTACTACCAAAGCTGAGTAAAGTATCTTTATTGAGTCACTGTAAACAGCTCCTATTCAGCTCTCGACCCTGCAATCACACTACTGAGCTTTTATTATTATTATTATTTTATTTTTTTTTTATTTTTTTTTTTCCTGCAGCTTTTTTCTTTTTCGGAAATAAGAACCTTCTCATGCCCATTGATTTCATCATTCAGGAATTTAATTCAGCAGTCACCTTAAAAGGCCATTCATTTTGAGTTTAGGGAGGAGTGCATTTGCTTCCTTTGCAAAATGTGATGTCAAGGTTTATATATTTTTTTCCCCCTCAATTCATCTTGAAAGGCAGAAAGAACAGGGCCTGTAGTAGAACACAGCATACATTTACATGGGGTTGGCTAAATGAAGAAAGCTGAAGGGCTTGAAGGGGACACCTTGAGCCCACTGGGTGCTCTTTCTGAGGGCTACAGATACAGAGAAGGGCATGGCCTGTTTCAGCAGGGTGCTGATTCAGGCTTCGTAATTAGCCAGCTAAAGAGATCAAAGAGAGAAAAAAAGTCAGATGAAAGCTAGGTGCTGGTGTGGCTGTAATTCTCCTCTGAAATATCTGGTTCCCAGATTACAGTGATGTCAGGCTGTGTCTGTCACAATTCCCGTGGGGAGGAGGAGGATAAACAAAGGCCTGCAGGCTTCACCAAAGCACTTTTTGTATAGATTTCTCCACATTGGATCAGTGACTGTAGATGAGGCTGGTGGCTCCATTTGTTATTAAAGTTGTCTACACATCTCATTATAAAGCCCTGTGTCCAGCCGGTTGTAACTTTTTTGGAGTTCAGCTCCTGGAGCTGGGCTGTTTTTGGCTGCTCTCACCACCTGAACGTACGCACAGGTATGTGACAGATCTCACTCAGGTCAAAGGCTTCTGGAATGAGTATTTGGCATTTGGTATCAGGAGATGTGGAGGGGGGGAAGTGGGTTTTCTGAAAGGGCTCTATCTTTTACGGTCTTTGAGCAAATTCAGCCCGAGTTAGCTAAGACAGAAGCCTTTCAAAGTCTGCAGCTCACACGTGTTCAACAGAAACCTTTAAAATTTTAGCAGCTAACCTCCCCGATGATTTTGCCTGCCTTGTGCACAGTCTGGTCCAAATTTAAGATTATTTTTTTTTTTTGGGGGGGGGGGGGGGGGTGGGGCGTATAATTGTTATGAGGCTCTGTGGCAGTCCATGCTTATGTTTAAATCTGAACTCAGTGCCAGGCACTGCCTGATTTCCAGCAAGCATCCCCTGGGCTGGTAATCCCGGGCAGTTCCCCTGGGCAAGCTGCTGGGGATAAGGAGCCTCAGCGTGGCACAAGCTGGATCCAGACGGGGCAGGAGGGAGGGCAGGACGTTTAAAGTGGGAGCAGAGATGGGGCACAACACTGATGCAAACTGCAAACCAGAAGCCAGAGGGACCTGGGAAGGGAGCTGTGTGCGAACCAGAGATGGGGGACCTGGGAAGTCCCCATGAGCAGAGCCTGGGGCAGAACCCCATGAGGTGGCACAAGAGGAAGGCAGGATTATCTTGGATTTGCCAAGGCCAAGGATTTGCTAGGGCCGAGGATTTGCTGAGCAAGAAGATTAGGAATGTGTGGTAAGTTTAAGGAGCAGAGGCAAGGACTGGCTAAATCTGAAGTCCAGGACTGAAAGCTGAAGGCAAGAAAATGGGGCAGTGGTGCAGATGAATCACCCTGGGTGTTTAAATGCTGCCTTGGATTTGGTCATGATGCTCCAGAACTTACACACTGGGGAAACTTTGGATAATGTTACCCAGATGCTCTTCATTTCCTTTGTGATCAATATGATGCCTAACATGAAAAAGTGCTGAGTGCTTGGAGCTATAACTAAAGCCTATGAGGGCTAGGTTTTCTGTATATACAAAAAATATAATGTAAAGTGTTTGGAAAGATGGGGTTTTAATATTCGAAATTGGATGCCCAAACTGAATGTATTTTTCTCCTCATTTTTCATCTGCTCACCTTAGTTTTACAAAGAAATAATCAATAATTGTGAAGTAGTCAAATTTTATAATATTGAGTGTCAGTAAAAAACACACTTTCAGGAACAAATGATTCTTTCTTCAGAATGAAATAAAAGAATACAGCCCAGCAAAGTCACAGCCACAGTGAACAACCAGAACACCAATCATGCAATCATGCTCATTATATGGCCACCTCTTGTTCCGTATGCTGGCTGAAGCAGAGCTACTCTGAAAAAAGTTATGTAGCATGTTAATAGGAGCTGAGTCACAGTACGTCCATGGAAGTGCTAATTGAAAAACACTATCCTTTTCCTTTCATGTAATAGTTAATTGTGTAAAAGCAGTGTTTTTCCAAACAGTCCCCACTTATATATCCCTATAAACTTTGCAGGAGGGATGCAGACCGTTGGATAAGGACAAGGTAATGGCTTTTTCCTTAGTTACAGCTTCTGCAGCCCTTGGAAGTCCTCTGTGGATCCCTAGAAGCCTGTAGGCCACATGTTGTAAACCACTGTCGCTGATTGTATAGCTCACAAAGGAAAAAAAAAAAAAAAAGTTAAATCAAAAGTCATTTTCTTGGTCTTTCTAGTAACATATGCTGCGTAATAAATAAGTGTATGAAACGTCCAATGCCCTTGCTGCTAGCAGTAATCTTGAAAGGAGGAAACGAGTTTGTTCTGATTCTTCATATCAGATGGTCTGCCTAAAACTTTGTCTCCTTATTTAGTTTATTTGTTTTCTCTCCCTCAATTGCCACTGCCATATTTGCTCTGGTTGACCACCATTATTGCAGCCCCAGCCTGAGTTAGGGTTCTAGTATGCTGGTTTACCTCTGCCCATTTAGTTCAGCTCCTACCGCGCCCCAGTTTGTGCTGCAATCTGGTTGAAGTGCTCACGTACTTGAATGTTTCCATTCCATTGCAAACTGGGAGCCTTATTTGATTCTGCAAAAACAAACATTATGAAGGTGTTTGGAGTTTGGGAACTTCTGACACCGAGGCATAAGGATCTGTAATTACAGCAATGTTACCCTCCATCCACCACAGCTGTCTCCAGCAATGTTCCCCCTCAATAGAAATCTATCCTATAATTTCAGATTAGAACTGGAACATAAAGCAGTAATTGCCCCTTTCTGTTCAAGTCTTTGAGGAATTTACATTGTCAAGCTGAGACGTTTGCTGTGCTTAAACCTTTCCACCCCTCGGCAATAGGTCATTACTTGAACTTCACTTCACTTTGCTTCGTTTGCATCGGCAGTTCCCCTGGTTCAAATGCTGTGAAAGCTGGTTGCAGACAGCATTTGCTTCAGGAAGAGCAAGCCTCTGATTCTCCTTATAATATTACAATGACTGATTTACTTTTTTTTTTTTTTTTTCTTACAGCTTGACATTCAGCTTTTTTTTGTTTTTTCCTTTTGTGTGTTGATGACCTGTGTCACTTTCCCATTAAGTTATTTTGGCTGTGAAAATTATAGAATTGAAAGTGATGTGAAGCTTATTCAGTCCCCTATTCTGAATGTCATCTCCTTTCTGGAATATAGAACAAGGAATATATATTGTTATTTGTTATCTTTAAAAATTTTGGTTGTTCCATGTGTAGAAGAGAAATATGAGAGACTTTCTCAAGCTCAGAATATGTCAATGCTGCCTCAACATTGGTGAGGCCACACCTGGAGTACTGGGTCCAATTCTGGGACTCCCAGTACAAGAGAGACCTGGACATACTGGGGAGAGTCCAATGGAGGGCCACTGAGATGCTCAATGGACTGGAGCATCTCTGCTAGGAGGAAAGGCTGAGAAAGCTGGGACTGTTCAACCTGGAGAAGAGAAAACTCAGGGAGGTCTCATCAGTGTATGTAAACATCTGATGGGAAGATGCAAAGAGATGGAGCCAGGCTCTTTTCAGTGGTGTCCAGTGCCAGGACAAGAGGCAATGGGCACAAACTGGAGCACAGGAGGTTCCTTCTGAACACCAGGAAGCTTTTCTGTGTTGTGCCGTTGACAGAGCACTGGCACAGGTTGCCCAGAGAGGTTGTAGAGTCTCCTCCTTGGAGATTCAAAAGCCATGTGGATGTGGTGCTGGGCAACCTGCTTCAGGTGTCCCTGCTTGAGTAGGGAGCTCAGACCAGATGGCTTCCAGAGATCCCTTCCCACCTCAGCCATTCTGTGATTCTGTATGAAAGTGTTAGTAATTAGATGCTGAGCTGGAGGCATAGGCTGTAGCTCCATGCTCTCTTATTTCTGCTGCTTTGTTCTTCTATTCTGAATTTAAGAAGAGATTGGACTGTGCACTTAGTCACGTGGTCTAAACTTTTGGGTAGACCTGTGCTGTGTGAGGAGTTGGACTTGATGATTCTTATGGGTCCCTTCCAACTTGGGATATTCTATGATTCTATGATTCTAAGCCCTGAGTCTTGGCTGCTCCCCTCTGAAAAACTCTGTGCTTGCTAGCAGAACTATAACAGCACATAGATAATGTAAATTTGCCTGTGAGTTCCTTTTAGCTATTTATTTATTTTGATTTCAATTTATGAAATATAAAAAAATGCTTATTTTCCCAGCCTCTGAGCACATTTAACAATGGATTAAAAAAGCAGACCAACCCCCTAAGAGCATCAGCAAACCACTAGCTTTTTCCCATGTGCCAGGACGCATCGTCAGATTTTTTCAAAAGTAGCAAAATAGACAAAAAGGGCTTTGTGTGGTTGGGCTAAAAGAAGTCTAATGTGTGAACAGGGGGCCGGAGAACTTAGGATGCTCTCTTCTCTTGTCTTCCTGCTTCTTGCCTATGATTCTACATAGCAGAGGTACACACATATATATGCATGTATGTACATATGTACGTGTTGCTCCAGATACATCTATAACATCCATGTATTGGGAATTATGCTTTGACTGGCTACACACCACATTAGCTGTTCCTGACATTTCCTGTTCCAGCTTTCCCCTCTCGAACCACCAGTACTGAGTTTTTCTGCTTTATTGCTGCCAGCACACAATACAACGCCAAAGATAAGTTTCTAAGCAAGTTCCACAGGCAATTTATAACGCTTTCTTTCTTTCCAATTACCCCCAGTTAGTGGGAATAAACCTTTCCTCAGAAGACACGGCACTAAACCAACATGCCAGTATTCGCCTTGAGTTTCTGGAGAAGCTGACTTTTAAAAAGTGATCTTCTTCCTAGCAGGAAGCAGAAAATTCTGTCCTCAAAAGTGCTTCTGAAAATCAAGCCTTTCTTTCTGGAGAAAAGCATGCAGTTTGCATTTGCACACTCTCTTCATGTGTTGGCAAATGAGTGGGGATGGCCCTAGCCTGACTTTTCCTTCCTCATTATACTTGGTACGTGTTTGCTTCCCTTGTGGGCTGTGTTTTGAATGTGTTTGTTTACTTTCTCTCTGTTTGCCATACTAACTTCTTTATTCTTTTCCTTAGGAGCTTGCTGCATATTTTATTTCTGTCCCAAATCTCCACACTGCTTTGCTTCGGTCAGCTGGGTTTAGTGTGCTGTTTGTATGAGGATATGCCTTTTTGTCATTTTAACCTCTTGACAGTTACTGTTCTGTTGAAGAGAGAGGAATTCCAAAACCTAAAACTCTAAAATAAAGCCTTACTGACAGCAAAAGGAAAATAAAGAGCCAAAAAAAGTATATGCATAAGAAAAATTAATAAAACAGGCACAGGATAAAAAAAAACTGCATAATTTCTTCCCACAGACGTAATCCAGATGTTACTCAATAAATGAATCACATTTAAATATAAAAGAATCATATTTATTGCATTGTATAATCACTTCATTTTTTCAGTAAGAAAAAAATATGAAAAATCCAGTTTTAGTAATGCCTCCCCTTTCACAAGAATCCATTTTTTTTCTTAGCATGGTTTAAGGCCATTACGGAATGTGATCCTGTTATCCCTGGTAAAAGTCTGTGAGGTTTATCAGCAGCTTTTGACACAAATGAACTTAGGATATTGCTGCTTTTCCACAGAAACTCTCTGGGATCAGTGGAGTCGTTCTGAAGATGAAAACTATCTGTACTCCCTGCAGAAGCATCTGAGAGGGCCATAATGGTTATCCGCCTTGCTTCACATCCCTTCATGGAAAGTCAGTTGTTAATACTGGTGTTAGTGGGATATCACTTGATGAGACACCTCAGACCTCAGAAGTGAACAGCTACATGCACCTCATAATTTGTACTGAACAGCACACTTACCAGGCTATAGCCAAGCCTGGGAACAGCGAATGTCAGAAGGAGAGAAAAAGCTAACTCAAAATAAGTTTGAAGAAAAGATGAGTAGTGCTGACAGATGGTACAACCCTTTTAGGAAATCATGACTTTCCCCTCCTTCCATCAGTTGCTAAGGAGAGATTATGTATGAG
Organism: Oxyura jamaicensis; assembly: GCF_011077185.1. Lineage (NCBI taxonomy): Eukaryota > Metazoa > Chordata > Aves > Anseriformes > Anatidae > Oxyura > Oxyura jamaicensis. The sequence continues at coordinate 62,642,182 of NC_048894.1, read as the reverse complement.
ACTATCAAGGATATCAGCATTCAGGTCATACTTCATGCTGACCGGTGCTCGGACACCCTTAAAGCCATCTGACACAACTTCCATCTTACCAACCTCCTTCTTGGGACTGTGGCAACCATCCCCACAGTTCTTTATTTCCAAGTGGAAAATAGGAATGCTCTACCTTTTAAACTGTCCAGAAAGCTGCTCAGAAGTGTTACCCAGTTCCCCGTACAGTCGTGCATGTCTGGAGCTTCAAAGGCAAATGGGAACACGTCAGAATATTTCCCCGCAACTTAGTGACTCCACATGCATTAGCTGCTCTCAGCCAGAACAATGATCTTTCTCTTTGCTGCCTTCCATGGGACAAGGTTCAGCCCCATTAATGACTGCATTTCCCTCCCTGCCACTCCAAGGATACTTGCTGAGAGGGGATGATGTAATGGTCACGACTGAAATGAAACTCAGATGAGTGGAGGAGAATGTGTGTGAAGAACATGCATTTGCGACAGAAATTCATCTGGCAAAGAAATAAAAAGAGAAAAAATAGCAGAAGATCACTGCTTGATTTAAAAAAAAAAAAATAAATGCAAAATTCATATTGTTTACTCCAGCCTTCCTTCAACAGAAGCAGTGACATATTGCCTGCTAAACAACCACCCTCATCCCCCACTTTAACTATATTATATCTACTAATTCCTCTAAAGAGAAGAACTATACTAGGTGCATGCCAGTGATACAGTCCTCAGAGCTGTTGGAAGCCATGTTTACAGCAGGCTCCTCTCAAATAACATATACCATACTGCAAAGGGGTAACAGGGTGGCCCCAACCTCTCCTCTCCTCTCCTCTCCTCTCCTCTCCTCTCCTCTC
>NC_048894.1:62637532-62641232 GCF_011077185.1 Oxyura jamaicensis | reverse complement strand
TCTGGGATAACTGGCCCTTGTTTTAGTAAAATCATGCAGAAAACTCTGTCTTTTATTTTGTGGCCATACACAACAATGACAGTTATGATAGGAAGGCATATGAATCAGTGATGATCTTACTAAAGAAATCTCTACTTAAGAACAGAGTCCTGCAAACAGAGGTGTTTGCAGGTGCATAGGATGGAGCCCCTCACCATTGCAGAGAAGTTGGATGCAGTTACTTGCTGCAAACTAGTATTTCATGAAAGGCCTTCAAGGAAGTTAAAAAAAAAAAAAAAACAGGCTTCAAAATTTTTGCAGCAAAAAGCACAAAAGAGAACCCAATGCACCTTTAATGTTACTGGGAGAATCCCTTCAGCTGTGATAGAGGTATGGTTTAGGTGACTGGCAGCAAAATGTGCTGCAGATTAAATGCACGTGTCTATAACACCCGAGATGGAAGGCACTCAAAAAAACAGAAGGCTGGGAGAACTGACAAGGAAGACAGAACCAGTGGTGGTAGCTAGGGAATATATGTAATGTCTAGAGAGGAAGATAATGCAAAGCAAAGGCTGTAAAAGTGACTGATACAGTTTTAAGGCCACTGGAGAGAGGGAGCAGAGCTGAATGAATGCAGCTGTCACGGTAGGTCGGCTTTGGGGTTAGATCACAGCAATGAGGGTGTGGACAAACATAACTCAGGCTTGTTTCCCAGACCTTCCTCAAGACACACTGCCTCCCCTATTCCCCATAACAAAGACTTTCCTTCCTAACAATCATCTCTTTTTTGGCTTGACTCTGACTTGACTGTAGTGATCTGACTTTCAGGATGGCACTATATGGCTTTGGTCTTTCCCTTGGATTTTGCTGCATGGTCTGCAACTTTCTCAGCAAGGCTGCAAGCTCCATAGTGTGCTCACTGCTCCATCTGAATTTTTATACCTAGCTCTCTGTACTGTGCTGTGCGGACCAACCATTATAGCATGAAGTATAAAGTGCAGAGTATTACAGCACCTACACGGTATTGAAAGCACACCAAGGGTGTTGCACGTATAATAACCTGTAAAAAAGAGTTGCATACATCTATTATAAAAGGGTGTGATGTGTAACTTCTGTGTGAAGAACAACTCTTGCAACAGGGTTGAAATGCCAGCATAGCGGTCTTCTGGGAAAAAGATAAAAGAAAGTTTATTTTAATTTTCAGAGGATCTCCTGTGCAAAAAGAACACTATGTTGTGAGCATGCAGAGGAGAGTGGTGCCACCAAAAGAATACAATGACCCAGATGCACTCAAGGTCTGGTCAAATTCCGATGCAGTTGAGAATTTTAAACATCAAGCTACACTTTTTTTTTTTTTTTTTTTTTCCTTAAAACATTTGTTAGCATACAGAAAACCTCTTCACTTGGTGAGAAGCTGTGACGTATTTCTAAAGCAAGAAATATCACAGGCAGAGCTGTCACCAGTGAAAAACAATTTGGACTCAAGTGAAAGAAATGGTAAAAAAACCTGTAATAGGAAGCCATTATAGGGCACTGGGGGAGGATGAGAAAGCAGAACAGGAAATGTTTATGCAGATAAAGGAAGCCTGGAAAACAACTACAACAGGGATCATAGGAATTTCAATCTGCCTGTAACTGAGTGGAATCATAATTAGGAAATATCATATAAGTGTGAAAAGTGAAGACTTAACATAGCCCTGAATTGCCTTTAGACTGAAAGTACAGCTATAGCTAGAAAAGTAACTGCCCCATAAAGCTCACAGCCTGGAGGTCCTTTCTTTTTTCTCTGACTCCAAAACAGTGCAGGTCTGACAGCATCAGTTCATTGACCTTCTGGGTTACACTACCGCCTCTATTTTCTCAGGCCTTCTGCAGATGGCTGGGGACTGGTATATTCACAGAGGATGTGGTTCATTTAACTTGTGGGGATTGACTCCTATCATGTTTGTGGAGTGAATGAACTATAAATTGTTGGGAAGATGACTTGGTGAGGTATGAGACAGTTGAATCTTTATCCTTCTGGATGGAGGATGGGTATGGCTTTTTTACCTCCTGAGTTATTCTTAAACAAAGCTGGAATATATGATAGGTGATAATGATCACTTTGGAAACTACAGCATGCACTAAAAAAAGTTTCGTTCTATTTGCAGTTAAGAAAAATTAGTGCAATTAAGAAAAAAACAAACAAAAAATATTCTGCACCATGTTGGCTTTTGTGAGGTGGAAATTCTCCTCTGCAAAAGTGCACTAAAGGACGCGAGGCTTTGGCAAAATTTTTATGTGATTCAGTTGTAAGCAAGTATAGCAAAGTGAAAATTACTAGATGTTACTCACATGATGTTAAAGCACCAGGTCTGGCACTATTAGTTTACTATCCATCCCCAGCTTTTGCTTCCCTTCTGCTCAGGCTGTGTGTATCCTCTGCAGTGCTGCAGGCCTGCCTGTTTCCACCTGATTCATCCCTTTGCCACTCAAAAGTCCTTGATGCTTGCCTCATCCAAAAAATATGTGTTCTACCATGGGGCTGGCATAAATCTGGTAGATGTCTCCTCTGATGCCAGACTTCAACAGACTCAAGGAACACCATCCCAAAATTAAAGGTCTCCTGCCAGGAAATATGAAGAGTTGCAAGAGTAACCACCAAATATTTGTGGGCAGTTGTTCAAAGTATGCTCTTCTGAGAAGCTGAAGCTGTAAAATTCACTGTGCTAGACTTCATTTTTGCAAAGATGCATCTGAACAAGCATCTGGTATGTTCCGATTCATAGTAAACGTCTGCTAATGCATTATTTTGCACAGCAATAATGGCTTTAAGATTCGTCCTGACTTTGTTCAATATTCCTACTATCATGCAGATTTTTCCTTGGCATCTGCTAAAATGGATAACACATTTTTGTAGTCTTTTATTTTTTCTGGTCTCCATTTGTCCTGGTGGAAGATGATCTAGTCTGATATTTCTCAAGACATAATTGTTGTGTCTGAAGTCATGCATGTTTGTGTAACAGGGATTGCACTCAAGAGCCTTGCAGGGAATTCGAACGAGCACTGATTTTACAAACAGGCTGGAATTCACTAAGGTTTTGATGAAACAGTGGGAGAAGAGTGCAGATATTAACTCCCACTTCCCTCTGGTTGCATGTATACACTGGTTTCCAAAAGCTCTGCAGAAAGGTTTTCGGGAACAAACTTTCTCCTAGGAAACTCTCATTAGCAGTCAGCAGAAATGCCCGTTTTATTTTAATGAGCCCTTTCAGCAGTATCACACAACTGTTTTCATAATCTCAGAGCTCATCTTTAAATAGTTGTGACAATGAAGTCAATTATGCTCCCATGGACCAATTTTTAGTTATCTTTGGTTGGCTTCCACTAAAAACATATTTGTGTCCCTTTGCTGTCAGCTGAAACATTTTTTTTTGAATTCAGTATTATGTATCTAACTAATTACCCTTTAACTTGTTTTTGCTTATTTTTTACAAATTTCCTTTTTTCGTCCTACTACATTATTTATTTTTTTAGGCTTACTACTTATTGTTCTACTGATCTTTCAATCCCTGAGCCTATGAGGCTCTGGCATATTTTTCCCATTTAAAATCCAAAAGGAGGCATTTCAGTTTCTTTCTTTCTTTCTTTCTTTCTTTCTTTCTTTCTTTCTTTCTTTCTTTCTTTCTTTCTTTCTTTCTTTCTTTCTTTCTTTCTTTCTTTCTTTCTTTCTTTCTTTCTT
>NC_048894.1:62625351-62637432 GCF_011077185.1 Oxyura jamaicensis | reverse complement strand
TTTTTTTTTTTTTTTTTTTTTTTCCCAAATATTTTCTGCCAGCAATTCTTTTTGTATGATTGCTTAATTTGGTTTCCCCAGCTCACAGAAATTTATGTTAAAATGGGAGTAGAAGAGATTTTTTTTGGCAGCCTGCCTGCTGAACTCTAGAAATGCCACTTCACATAGTCCATGCTTTGGATGGTTGAATGACTTCCAGGGGATATTGCTGGGAAGACAAACCTGATGACTGATGCCTTTTAATCTGAGGAGAGGGCATCAAAAATTGCTTCATCCTAACCATCACGTCTGCTTTATTCTGAGTGCTTTGTCTTGGCAAAGCAATTCATTCCCTTTGCCACTTAATTTGTTGATCACTGTGATAACTCAGCTAGCAGGTGCTAATGGTGCCAGTGGATTTTGGGACACTGACACCCACACCAATAAACATAGGAAGATATGCCATACAGACAACTAGACAGTTGTTAGATATTAATAACTTTAGACCTGTGCTTACCTGGAACTCCTTTAAGACAGGAATCTGGCAGAGAAAGGATGACCTTGTTGTCATTTTGCGATCATATCCCAGACAAGATGATCCTAATTATGCAGCTGAGAAGTCCTGAAAGCATTTTAGTCTTTCCGAGGGGAAAATAAGCTGCAGGTTTACACTCAATCTTTGTATGGGAAATGTTAAAATTCACAGCAGATTTCCAGGCGTCTGCTTCCCAACTGTTTTTAAAATCTAGGTCATTATATATACGTAGTATCAGGTAAGTCTCCATGGAACATTCAGAATGTTTTAAATGGCAAAATGGGTCAGCTTTCATTAAGGCTTGTAACTGTCTAAGACATGTTTTTCATACATGTCCAGTCCAAGAAAGGTTAAATAACTCTCTTGACCTCTCATTTATTTTTTAACTTCACATATTCTCATAGCTGTGTAAGGTGGCATTTTGTAGGTAAATTCCCTTGCTATTTCAATTTCTTTGCAGTTTTCTTACCATCCAGTGTGAAACCTACTGTAAACTAAATCCACCTATCTTGTTCTAGTCCTTGGCCATTCACATCCACACACAGTGTAGTCACTTCTTGATTTTCTGTGAGCTGAAATGTTAGATGTTCCTCACATACTACTGCCTCTTTGATTCTGTTACTATTATTCTCCTCCACATTGACCCAGCCTGGGGCTGAAAGCGCTTCCAAAACGTGCTCTGCTCCCTGTGAGCTCTTTTATGCAAATAACTTAGTGCACTCACATGCCTGCCTGCAAACAATTTTCAGATTAGCGAGCAGGACACATTAATCTAAGCCATGGCAGTGGTGCAGGACAGTGCAGTGCTGGAGGGGGTCCTGGCCGGGTGCTGCCAGGCAGTAAGAAGGGGACAGATGGGGAGGTGTGCTTGTTGAGCCTGCCAGTACCAATGATAGGGAAGCAGAGAGCCCCCAGACCCAAGTATGCGGGTGATTTTAGTGGCAAGATGTTGCTTTGTGGGTAAGGCATTGCTGCGTGGGGACAGCAGTGGATGCTCTCAATCCTGGACTTTCTACAAGTAAAAGTTATTTTACCAGTGGAGCAAAATATTGGAGGGGGTGCTGCCGTAACTGGCTGCAGACATGAGCTTGGGAACCTTTATCCTGGTCCCTTTGGCCTGGATCAGGTCCACTGGTTCTGGGCATAGTGCAGTTACAGGCAGGACTTGATTACCTGCCTCAGGAGCAGAGCCACAGGGGCCCCTAGCATCCCCAAGACAGCACTACAAGCCAAAAGCCTGCCACATTTTCCCACAGGCGAGTGTCTGAGGATACAGCTGAGAGCCACGCCAGCGTGAGAAGGTCCCTGCTAGCTTCAGTAAAATGCATGACATTTGGCAGCCCCATCACTCCACAGACTATTGAAACCCATAATGAAGTTCCCAGTGCCTTCAGAGGACTTCAGATCTGTCCTGCGGGCTGCTTTCTGTGACAGCACTCCAACTTAGATCATGTCACCACCTTCTGAACATAAATCCACCTGCAGCTGAAAATCTGAAACTTTTTTTTTTTTTTTTTTGTTTGTTTGTTTGGTGAGGTTTTTACATCTGAGGCTTATTTGCAAGTACTTGCCCACAATTGACAAGGAATAAACATGTCTCCTTTTTCAGTTCTTTCCACTGTGGCCAATACAATCTCCTTGTGCCCGCCGCAAATTCCTCTACCACTGAGCTCTTCTGGCATCATGCTGCTTTGTGTTTTTAGGGCAGAGGGGAGAGTTTTTTGTGTGGTCATTTAATGCATGAGAAAACTCATGAATAGACTTTCTTGGTTACTGAAATGCTGTTTTTTATCTGCAGAATAGGGAGAGCCTAACACTGCAAGCTTCCTCCTGCTGCCCAGGCAGTTGCCTACAGTTCCAATTTGGCATGGCTGCTTTTTTTGGGAAGGAAAGAATAGCTGCAACTCTGTGCCTATTCACTAGCTGCTGGGGCTAATCAATGAAACAATTGTATTTTGGTGGTGTGAGCACCGGTGTGTGTTAAACTCTCAGGAAACCACACACACATATTATCACTAAGCCAGAAGGTGAGAAGCAGAAGGAACCTGGACAGTGACTGTGAATATGGACCAGATCTAAGCTCCCAACATTGCTGAAAAACCTCACAGCTCATTTTTAAGCAGTGGAAATACCCAGTTTCTCCACAATGGCATATTTCTGATTTTGCAACCTGTTACTGTGAAATTAAGTTAGATGTCAAGAGCGGATGGTAATTCCTTCAGCTAAGGCATATAAAACAGCAACAGGTAGACTGTTCAACCAGTAGCATTAAAAAGATTTTGTGCAACTAACAAATAACTGGATAAAAATAACATAGAGGAACGATATTGTGTGCAAGTTGAACCATTTTAAAACGTCTAAGTGCAGAGGTCTGCAGGCACTGTCGGTGGCTCCTTAAATCTCTGGGAAACAGCTTTCTCTTTCCTGGCCATGGAAGTGGAATTTTCTTCCCCGAAGAGGGCTAGAAGCAATACAGCCATCTACTGACTGACGAGGTTAACCGCAGCATGTTTATGTGCTTGTCATTTAACTCGGTCTCTTATTTCCATCCTAAAATTGTGGCCCGTGGAAAACTGGTTTTCGGCAGAAGCTAATTACTGCAGCACACAGTTATTAGCTGATTAGTAACTTGCTGGCTCTCCTTATTACTCATTGCTTTGACATCTGGTTAGGTAGCTGTGTGCATAAACACCTCTATATAAGCTAAGATGGCTTCACATCATGCAGCTGACATTACACTCCCACTGTCTCTGCAGCTCTGTAGGGACAAGAGAGAATCCTAATCACAACACACATTTCCATGGAAGAATGAGACAAGACTCCCTGATATCTGTGGCTTTCCTGTTCCACTTTTGACCCCACAGCGTGGTGTTTGATGAACCGTGATCCCATTGTAGGTGTCTGAGTGTCACTCCGGACACTGGTGACTGAGAAAGGCCAACACAATGCTGATGGAGCAACCTGGAAAAATAAGTGTTTGACTCAGGTATTATGCAGCATATTTAAACTGCATTTATCTAAGAGCTGGTCATAGGTTGGGTGATTGATTCAGTTGCTTGAAAATGGAGGCTGACGTGTGATACCCTGTATGTTACTTGACTTGGAGCCTTGCAGATCCTAAGACCCTGCAATATTTCAGGAAGTCCATGTCTTGCCACAGACTATTAAAACAAACAACTAATGAAGAACATTTTCAGTTCATACGACTATAACAAAAGACATGAAAATGGAAATTGAATGTAAGTGGATGAAATAACACTCTCAAAGACAGTTTATACTGCACATAGATCCTGGATGGATGTCAGGACATTCCCCTTCACCAAAAGATTTTTCTAGTCCTTAAGGAAAAACTAAGGTTTTGGTTTATAATCTTGTAAGGCTCAGCAAGAACAATGTCTGTGTCAGCAATCTGAAAAAAAATACCTGGCATACTTGGGGCGCAAGTAGCTGGTTGCACAGTCCAAAAGGCATTCAAAAAAACAAACAAACAAAAAAAAAAAAAACAGGGTGAGACAGCACACTGTGTAAATATAAAAACAGTCTTGCATTGCTATTAAATGACTGCAGGGATCAAGACTGACCAGAGTAATCAACTCTGCACAATGAGCCTCACAACGGTTTACAGAACGTGGTTTTTACAAAAGGTGAATGAAGTCCTGTAATCCTCCCTACATTTAGAAGGAGCCGAGCAACCTGCAGCGTGTCTCGTCGTAACTGTTGGAGTTCGCTGACCTACATAGGCACATATGGCTCCTACCCTTGCTGGAACTGGAGCATCCAGATTTATACAACTAACGCTTCTCTTTGATGTGTCACTATGAGGAAATTTTAACTATGTTTAATCCCTATTGCTTACACAACATATAAGCTGAAATCCCCTTTCACAATTTGTAGAACAACCAAAAGTCAAGGCATCAGAAATTACTGCTAAAAGATCACTTCTAGGTTATTTTATTGTGTCTTGCTATTGCAGATGATGTGTTACTATAGAATTTCAGAACACAGTATAAGCTCTATACATATAAGCAACAAGTATTTGAGACTTTAAACTGAGACTTGAGACTCTCCTTATGATACTCATGAACTTGTAAAACTTTCTTTAAATAAGGGCATGATACTTAATGGACAGAGATAAATATCATGCTATTCTAAAATCTTATATAACTACAAGAATAGTATTTCAGGCTGAGAAGGCTGTATTTTCCAGAGGACAGATGTCAGGGTGATACCTAAAAAGACAAACAAGAATAGAGAAGCATTTGGAAACAAAATATTTTGAAGCATTTGGAAGCAAAACCTAAAACAGCTTGTTTCCACTCAAAAATAACTGAGAGTGTCATCACAACAAACGAGACAATGGCTCAGACAGAACAAATTATAAATATTCAAAATATATGGATTTCCAGAACAACTGGATCTTGACTCTGTAGATAATTATACACAGCGGATGCACTGAGTTTCCTGCGATTGTTCATGCATGAAGTCATTTGTTATAGTCTGTAAGTCCCCAGTCATGTGCAGTGACGTTTGCAAACTTGTAGGACTGGAACTTCAAAAATCATGAATTCTTCTGAAGAGCCATGGTTCCTTTTCTATGGTCTAGATGGCACTTAGCATGCATTTGGTCATTTCTGCTATAAATAATGAGCCATATATGTAAAGCTACAAAACATAAGCTAAGACATTTCATAATCATGAGAACTGGCAGTTCTCAAAAGTTTTTCCTCTTCACCCTCACTAAGGCACATTCTCCAATTTGCATGCTCTCTCAACAATTAGTGAATTATTTATGGGGCTATTTTCAACCTGTGGAACATTGACACATGTTGTACAGTAGCACGGGAGACAGAAATGTGAAAGGCAGAGCTAGGAGGGATACTGCCACGAAGCAATGGCTACACCAGAGCTGTGAGCAGTTGCCTTGCTAATTCCAAGCATTTTCACCGCTCTGCTTCCCCTACCCCATCCCCACCTGGACACTTCTGTAATCCCACACCTAACTCCATCTCCTGTCCTTCACATGCTGCTGGAAGAAGGCTCTCATGCTGGGCCACACTGAGCATGGATCATGGCAAAGAAAGCTTGATAGTAGCAATGCTGCTCTGCTCTGCCCAGGCCCTTACCTTCACGCCATGTCCCAGGAGATGGGAAAGCTCCTTGGGACAAATCGTGCTCTGGCAGTTAGCGGAAGAGCTGTTTCTGTAATAAAAACCTGGGTATTTACTTACATATCTTAATTCTTTTCATGCATGTCATTTCCTGCTCTCACCACCTAAAATTTGTACAAAATGAAAAATGGGAATTTGGCCTCATGTCTGGGATTTCTGGATAGCTAGCAACCTGACTGGATCTGCAACGGTGCAGATCAAATGATGCCTGTCCTGATAAATGGCAAGCACACATCTACTGATCAACTACACTTTAAATGAATATAAATCTAAGGTGTCTGGAGCATGTCATGCTTACTGCACAGGTGCTAGTTATCTGACTTCGTGCCACCACATGCCTGTATCTGTGTTTTGGCCTGTGTTGTCCTGAGCTGAAATTAGAGATGCTGGCACAAACTTTATGCAAGATAAAAGAGTTTTAAAATACATGATAGAGGCCTTGTAATGTACATCAGCAACCTATCAGGTTGCAGAACTTTTCCTTGGAGCATGGAAAACTCTGGCCACCACCAAGTTGCTCACTTTCCTTCCTAAGTTTTTAAGCCTGAACACAGTCAAAGTTTAGACTATGGAGGGGAGTTGTCTCTCCAATGACAGTAAATGGTATGTTGCCACTGGTCCAGGTGAGTCCATCACTGCTTCCTGGAGGCAGAAGGGATGATACCCTCGTAGGCAATGCCTCAGCTTGGTTTGCTGTATATCATGGAGTATAAAACTGGCATCTTTCCTGCTGGGCACTTCTTTAGACAAGGGAGAAGTTGTTTCATTCCCCTGTAAGCCATGCCCTTCCCTAACCAACTTCTTCCTTTCACTGCCCCCACGATGGGATTTGACAGTATCTTCAGATAACAAGTTTCATGGATTAACTACAAGCTATTGTAAAAAGAGCTAAGAAAAAGGGCCCCATTGGTTTTAACTTTATTTCTTTGTTCTCAATTTATGAGATATCCCTCAGGATTTATTATTTCTGTGGTTACGGGACCCAGAACATCATGTCGTGTCAGGATGTAATGCACAAATGAACACCGAGTCTGCAGGCTGTTCTGCACCTACCTCATTTCATACTTGTCTGTGGAGCACAACAGGCTAGTTATCTGGTCTACAGCTAGGTGCTGTGGAGCACAGTCTCTGCCCAAAGGGCTTGTAACCTCAAAAGAAAGCCAAGCAAATATCAGAAAGCAAGGAAACATTTAGAGAGTAGTATTTGGGAGTAGTATTTCCTGTCTCAGAGTCACTTTATTATAGATTACCCTATTAGTGTCTGTGTAGCAACTGACTGCAATTTCTTTCATGTGGGCAGCCTGCTGGGTCCCTTAATGTTACCGGGGCATCACATGAATAAAGAATGCTGTGGATGAAAAGAGCAGTTGGATCAGAGCACTGATCTCCTTAGCAGTCTCTGGTGGGCAATAAGGTCAAAGGCTTTTTTAAAGTTAAAAAAAAAAAAATGTTACTAGATTTTCTTTTATTCACTGCCCTGCAGAAGAGATCACCTTTTGTACCAATGCTGACTTGTTTCCAATTTTCTTGGTAGTGACTTAGAATTATTTGAGAATTAAAAAGGCATATAATTTATAAATGGAAGTGGTATTTTTTACAAAGGCAAATGTTCTTTAAAAAAATGTGACAGTACCTCATTCTGCTACATTTCCCATGGCCATTTAAGCAAGTTGTTTTAAATTACGTTTGAAATTGTGTTTCTTTAGCATTCCACAATGAAACAATTTATAGACAACTTAATAATGGTTTTGATAATTCTCATAATGTTTAGAATGGATGAGAAATTATTGAAAACCAGGTTTAATTTGAACCTGTGCAGTAGGAAAAAATAATAGTAAAAAAAAATAAAAATAAAACTCCATATTAGATTTGTAAGCAAAAAGTTGTTCTACATAATAGCACTCCATGTCTGAGATCAAATCAGAGATCTGATCTGAGATGCTGTTACGCAATGGTCTAGCTCTTTCATTCTGCAATACTGAGGATACAGAAGGGTCCATTCAAGCTCTGTCTCAGAAAGCTACTGCTCACTTCAATCTTCCCTATCCCTGCAGCTATTTAGGTAGCATATTTTCTCTTTGATTTTCCTTGAAATAATAAAATATCAAGACATTTTCTTACCTTGTGTCTTTTGAAGCACCTCACATATAAGAGCAAGTGAAAAATTTATAGATAGCTGCTGTTCCTCTTCAAATCTTGAAGCTATCTCCAGGACAAAAATATCCACAGATGAATCACATTTTTGTTTAACTGTTTCAATAAGTTATTCCTTTTATGTTTGTCACCAACTGGACCGCCTGTGCTAGTAGCACCCAGTAAGACGTGTTTTCAGGATTAGTCAATGAAAAATATCTTCATGTCCCTGCTGGAAACCAGGTACTTGGTCTTGCAGCATTTTCTTCCCTAAGTTAACTGTTGAATCTGTACAGCCCAGTTGAACTCATTGGAAGTGCACGTCCATGTTGCAGTCCATTGCTGGCCACCCATTGCAGACTGGTGTCATTGTCTTTGCAGGTGATTTTCAAGTGAAAGTGAGAGTAGCTCCCTATTTCCCCTTCAGCATGCTCCATTTGAATTCTCTGATGGCTAGAATGGAGAAAGCTCATTAGCTTTCTCATCCGCACAGAGCCTGTAAGGTCTCTCTCTCTCTCACTCACTACCCATTGAGTCCTTGAAGCCCTACTCCTTGAAGCACTAGTCCTTGAAGTCCTAGTATTTTAATATCTACCACTGCTACCCCTTCTGAAATTTGACAGAAATTGGCCACTTTGATCAAAGGTTAGTGGGAGGATTGACTGGTCCAAACAGAAAGCATAGCTGTGTAAGTCTTGACAAACTACAGAGAAGCCCATTATTATATTTAAATACATATGCTTTTTGGCTTGTTTACTTACAGAAATATCAGGACTGACAAATTGTATACCACTTGGTGAAAGACTCAAGCATGTAGTCAAACCTGTTTGTCAGTGTTGCTAATAAGGCTTCCAGAGACACTTTTGCTCATGGAAATCCATTATGGAAATTCCTACTGTACTATTGGGAATTAGCAAAATTTCTAGTTCAGAGGGACTGAACACTTACACTTCCAGTGTAAGAAAACCCATGTGAATATGACCTTTCCCTTAGTTTTGTTAAGAAATAAACCTCTATGGCTTCATGTATACAACTGAAAGGAATAAACCAGCACAAACCCACTCTTTCCTCCTTGTACATCAGGTTTTCCAGATCATTAAACAAAATGTAAATCCTGAGATTTAGAACAGAAGAACTTGGCAGGGTCTGAAATGCTGATTTTCTCAAAGCTGTTTGTTCTGAAGAAAGAATGTGGGAATCCTTGTCATCTTTTCATGGTAAGGCAGACTTTTTAAAAAGTTTTCTTGGAGGAAACTAATGTTTCTGATCATACAGATTCTCAAGTTCCTTCTGGTTGTGATCCCACTTACAGGTCAGTAATTTCACATGACCCCAACTATTAGTATAAATAGTATAAAAAGCTGAATTTGTTAGTTACAATGCAGTTTGTAACTGCTATGGTTTTGGTTCATGTTACAGCTCCTAGGCTGAACCCTACTGGTTTGTTTAGGGTAGTGAAGGAAAAACGTGGTCCAAAGCTTTTAGACAGAGCACTCATTGCTCTATAAGAAAAAAAAAAAAAAAAGATATTTTACTGGCAATAACCTGAGGTTTTGGTCTATTCCAACTTGATAAATGGATATCAACATAGATTAATGATTAATGGTATATCTTCTGTACCTAACTTAGTTTAAGAGCCTACAGACGTAGGATTGTAGATACTCTGAACTGCTCTTTGGATAGTCTAAAGGCTCCATGAGAAACCTAAACTCTCAAATTAGGTACCTGTTTAAGGCACTTAAAGTCAGAAGATGATCTCATAACATTTTAATGTATAAATTCATTTATTAAAAAAAAAAAAAAAGGAATGAAGTTTTGGCATTCACTTTCTGGAAGATGATTTGCTGTATTTTTTTCTCTGAACTACAGAGATTGCAAAGATAACAAATGCAAAATGCTTATTGTGGTTTTGTCATGGTGTGTCAAGTCAGAGAAGTAGTAAGAATAATGACATATCTTGTATGTTAAAATACCAAATGCTTTCTTGGTGGGCTTCTTTATAATGCCACACAATGTGTATTCAAAAAATGTTTTCTGGAATGTAAATTAATGTCAGACTCTTTTTACTAGCTTTAAAGTTTTAGTCCTACAATGAGATCACCACAACTGTATTTCTCACCCCAAGAGCCTATGCATGGTACAGGGACATGCTCCTAGAACTAGTATATCATGCAGTTTCTAAAATGACACCATGTAAGAGAGCTTATTTTTCTTAGGTTGTGGCTCAGGAGATTTCTTGGTCATCCCAAGACTGGAGTGTTTCATAGTAGGCGATGTGCTATGGAAACACTATCTGTATGTAGAGAAGTGAACTGTCAAGCAATACAATTGCAACCATCCTAAATGCAAAACTTATAATTTGCCTTGATTTTTGTGTATTAATCCTTGCAAGTGCTCGCCTAGATGATCCATTTTGGTGCATCACCATATGTACAAATATTTGACTAGTGCTTGGAAATTCTGTTCTCGGAAATTCTTGGGAATTCAAGTGGCATGCCCTGGTAATGACAGTATGTTCAGAATTTCAAATGCAAATAATTGTTCTTCTATAACAAGGGAGGGTAATGGGAAACTGATAAAAGTATGCTAAATATTATATTTGAAAGTGTTGTCAAGTACCAGTTGTCCACATTTATTATATGATAAGCCGTCTCAGGAATAACAGCTTGCTATAGAAACACAGAGGTCCCATGCTCCATCTTGAACACGAGGTTTGTGAAGGAGGGCTTGTAGAGGCAATTAATTACAAGTCAATAAACACAAAGATTAAGATTAAAGATTAAAGATTAAGATTATTTTCTCTTCTTTCACAAATTCTCTCATGAACTGTTGTCTGCATCCTGTTTTTATTTAAAAGAAAGGATTAGGTCCTGTGTGCTAATGATACTCCTTCAGGCTCTTCTTTTCATCTTTCCCTCCAGACATTGGAGTTCCTTGGGGCTTTCTCTTTATCAACAACCTTTTCAGTGCCTGTTGTTCCTACTGCTGACATTAAAAAATGCTTTGATTAACGCTTTGATTCCTTGGCATTAAAGAGACACAATCTACTTGCATTGTTCGGCCTGGAGAAGAGGAGACTGAGGGGAGACCTCATCACTGTCTACAGCTTCCTCAGGAGGGGACCAGAGAGATAGGCTCTGAGCTCTGCTCTCTGGGAACCAGTGATAGGACCCAAGGGAACAGCTCGAAGCTGTGACAGGGGAGGGTCAGGCTGGATATCTGGAAAAGGTTTTTCACCAAGAGGGTGGTCAGGAACTCGAACCGGCTGCCCAGGGCAATGATAACAGACAGCACTGAGCCTGCCAGAGTTCAAGAAGCATTTGGACAATGTCCAACCGTCCACATCCAACCTGGATATTCTGTGATTCTTCTTGAAAAATTAAACCTGACAGAATGTTTTGTGCCTTCTGTAATTACATCTGAAGATTGAAAGAAATAGAAGGAAAGCTTTGTTTCTTGGTTTAATAGATATTTGAAAGGATTTTTATAAGCAAGTCATTGTTTAGATCTAGTTAATGAGAACGGCTTTTACTGCAGGGATCACCTGCAGAAATATCAACTTTCCCTTCCTCGTTGTCATTTTGTCTGTCACATTTGAAGGTTACTTTTTAAACGATTTTCTTCTCAGAAATTGAAAAGCATGTGAGTGATTACAAATTTGCAAAGCTAAACCGGTACTCCAGAAACCCGCTTTTACACAGGCCTCTTGTGTGACATAAGGCACGCACCCCCTTCCCCCACCATTCAGGTTTGGAACACGGTTATTTGGCGACCCCGCGAGGATAAACACGCCGAGGCGTTCCCTGACGGTGGTGACGGAGGCAGGACACACAGATAACAAACTTTTAATTCCGCTGACAAGGGGCTCGCTGACAACATTACCCGAAATCCCCGCCGTTACCCAATCCCCACCAGGCCCCCCCGGCCGCCATTTTGTGTCCCCCTCCCGCTGCCCGGCGGCCCCGCGCCTGCGCATTGCGCCCCCCAGCGGCGTGCGGGGGCAGCGGCGGCAGCAGGAGGAGAAAGAGGAGGAGGAGGAGGAGGAGAAAGAGGAAGGCTGCGCTTCCGGTCTCCATTTTACGGGAGGGAGGGAGAGCGGCCATGGGTGTCTCCGGCTGCCTGAGGGAGCTGGGCCCCGGCTGCTGAGCCCGCTCCGAGCTCCTGCAGCTTCCAGCAGCTTCGTGTGGCCCCAGGGAGGGGGGAGGGGGAGGGGGACGGGGACGGGGACGGGGACGGGGACGGGGACGGGGACGGGGACGGGGACGG
>NC_048894.1:62531869-62625341 GCF_011077185.1 Oxyura jamaicensis | reverse complement strand
GACGGGGACGGGGACGGGGACGGGGACGGGGACGGGGACGGGGACGGACGGACGGACGGACGGACGGACGGACGGACGGACGGACGGACGGAGAGGGGCAGGGGCGGCATGGAGCAAGGCGTCGTGGGTCCCCCGGTGACCCTCATCATCAAGGCTCCCAACCAGAAGTACACCGACCAGACCATCAGCTGCTTCCTGGACTGGACCGTGGGCAAGCTGAAATCACACCTCTCTAAGGTGTACCCCAGCAAGCCGGTGAGCTGTCGGGACAGCCTGTGCGGGGGGTGCCGTGGGGGCCGGGGCTGTAGGCAAGGGTTTAGGCTGGGTGTTCTGCAGCGTAAACAAGCAAGGGATCTGCTTCCCTAGAGCTGTGTCTGTAAGTGTAGTGGCTGGCTCTCTGCTTTCAGCAAATGCAAGCTAGCTGCTCTTCTGCATCGTTAAAAAAAAACAATATTCTGAAAGGTGGTAGTACTGAAGATGTTTATTAACTCTCTGCTTTTATAGGAACTGGGATGTAGCTATCTTTCATACCCATTTGTGTAAATATAAGAGCTCTCTCTAAAATGATTCCAGTGGTATAGCTAAAATTTTCTCCAAGTTCACTAGATGGTGGTGGAACGGGTAGGTAAGATTATTCATAATATTATTTGAAACATGTAATTGGACGGCCTCTCCAGAATTCTTTCGTTTTTCATTTGGGATGATTTTTTTTTTTTGAGTCAGGGCTGAAAATGTTTTCTGAGTTGTTTACAAGCTTGTATGATGGTTGTGATTATTTTGCAACTTAGTGTAAAAAACTATAGCTCATTAGTCCCCAAGGAAAATGCAGTTTATTTTGAAGTTCTGCAAGTTCTAAATCTAGAAATTATGAAAAACTATTGTACTACTAGAAAACTAATACGTGATTATAATGGCAGTCATACAAAACAGTGCATTTGACTTTTATGAATATTTGTTCTAGAAAACCATATAAAGGCAGAGCTGACTCTCCCTCTACCTTGCAGCAGCATGTAGGGCCTAGACCTTGCTTTACAAAACATCAGACAAAGCTTCCATTTATATTGTAAATTATTCTTTTATTGAACTAGGTGAATACGAACTATTGGCATTGTTAGTTTCTTTTTTGAGGGGTGAGGAGGAGGGTGGAAGGGGAAGTAAACTATATCTTTGTGTCTGAAAAGGATTTCTTTTTTCTGGAGAAAGCAGGAGAACAGCAGTCAACAATTTAGGCAGTATCACTGATAGATTGAGTTCTGTTAAGTGATATTTAAGAACTTGTGTATTTAGTTGTTATTGCTCTTGGTAATTCTCTGACAGAGCAGATCCACCGTAAAAGAAACAAATACATGACTTCAGTTGACTGCTGCTTCCTTGCCAGAATGTCCTTTTGTGACGTAGTTTTGTTTAAACACTACTTCTCTGACTCATCCAGTGATCTTGCTGAATTGGGTTTCTAGGAAGAATTCTTCATGAACTAGAGGTTTTTATGTTGCATTGTTTTAACCAGAGTTACAATATTAAGTTTTGGTTGCTTGAAATGTCTTTTTTTTTTTTTTTAACAATGGATTCTTCAACATGCCTCTCTTTATTTCTTTATTAAAATTCACAAGAGTTGTTCGTAATACTACCCAAACTATTCTGGATTAAAGAACGGAAGAGTTTCTTTAATGAAAGCTATCTATAATTCAGTTTAATTTGGATTTATTGTACTTACTAGCTTTACTTGTAACTAAACACTTATTATTATTTCATAGATCCATTCAATTTAATCTAATATGGGAGGTGAAGAAAGTTGTCTTCTCTGTATGGTAAAATTGAAAAACTTATGTTTTTTGACATAATCTTACGACTTTTTCAGATTTATTTAAAACTTTGTGCTTTTAGGAGCATTTTTTTTTTTTTTTTTTTTTTAAGCAAAGCAGTGTCAAAAACTTGTTGGTCAGATTTTTATGTTCCATGATTGTGGTAGATCCTGGAAATAACTTACATTACCGTGCTATTTTAGAGTGCTAGAGTACATCAGAATGCAGATGCTTCATACAAGTATTGCAGTGTTCTTGAAATTAAGGGTGCAAACTAGAAATCAGCTGTTACTGCTAGTATACAGTCTCATGTGTCACTTGTATCTTACTCTCTTATATACGTCGGTAAATTAGTGTATTTTCTAGTTGGTAAACTGATGGTAACTGTAAATACTTTTACTGAATTTAGTATTTATTAAGAGTATACTATTATAAAATGAGATGGTTGACATAGGCAAGTGAGAAGTTAGGCTTTGAGGCAGTGTCGTTTGTGATTTTACTAGATCAATTTGTGTGGATGACTTAAGTACGTACAAATGCCAACTATAGGCAGATTTAAATTTGGTTAGTCATTGTTAAAGCTGGCATACTTAATTTAGTAAGTCACTCAATAGGCTAGATGGGTTTAAATCAGCGTTAAAGAAGTCAGCAGGCCTATACTAAAGTTGGTATTTGTAAATTCCTCCCTCCCCCCGACCAGTTTTTCACAGTACTCCAGTTATAATTTCCCAAAAAGAAAACTTGGAAAACCAACCTGTATGTCTCAGATCTGGCAGATCTTGCATTCAGCACATTATCAACTATATAGATTATGCTCAGAAACATTGACTTTAACCTGCTGTTTCTTGTCCCCTGTACCTGTCAGCTAGCATGTATTTTGACCACAGTTCTAACCAGGTATGTTCTTTGAATTTTTATTCCCTGTGGCAGAGGGGCTGTGTGACCAAAGTAGCAGATGTTTAGTAACTGAAAGTGGGGATAAATTAGAGACTGTATGCTAAAGGAAGTTGTTGCATCATCTTAGGCTTGGTTGTTTTGATAATGTTCTTGGCATATTTAACTTGGACCAAACACTGCAGAAGGAATCCTGCTTGAAAAATGGAAGGAAAAAAAAAGCCGATGAATTGTTGATTTTTAAATTCATAATTTTGGGATTATGATCAGGAAACCATCTTTTTCCATCCATCTCTGGTATGAGCCTTTAACCTGTACGTTCTAGAATCATTTCATCTGATGTACTGAGTTTGCTTCTGAAAATGGGGCCACTCTATTATTATTACTCTATTATTATTACTCTACTCTGCGCTGGTGCGGCCTCACCTCGAGTACTGTGTGCAGTTCTGGGCACCACAGTATAAAAAGGACATGAAACTGTTGGAGAGTGTCCAGAGGAGGGCTACGAAGATGGTGAAAGGCCTGGAGGGGAAGACGTACGAAGAACGGCTGAGGTCACTGGGCCTGTTCAGCCTGGAGAAGAGGAGGCTGAGAGGAGACCTCATCACAGTCTACAACTTCCTCGTAAGGGGGTGTCGAGAGACAGGAGACCTTTTCTCCATTAACACCAGTGACAGGACCCGCGGGAACGGGGTTAAGCTGAGGCAGGGGAAATTTAGGCTTGACATCAGGAGGGGGTTCTTCACAGAGAGGGTGGTTGCACACTGGAACAGGCTCCCCAGGGAAGTTGTCACTGCACCGAGCCTGTCTGAATTTAAGAAGAGATTGGACTGTGCACTTAGTCACATGGTCTGAACTTTTGGGTAGACCTGTGCGGTGTCAAGAGTTGGACTTGATGATCCTTAAGGGTCCCTTCCAACTCAGGATATTCTATGATTCTATGATTATTTCTGTCATGGATCAGTATTTGGTCTAGCAGTGAGCATGTTGTTGTTTGAAGCAGGAGCTGTGGTAGTGAATCTCCTCTGGCAGAGGATGAGTTGAATGCCTATTCCATTTGCTTTGGCATATATGTGAATTGCTATGTTTTCTTGTTTATCACAAGAATTATTTATTCTATTACTAAACAATGATTGTTTATTTTTCTTCCATCTACATTAAAAACAAACCAACCCACACTTCAGAATTCCAGGATGGCTTTAACCCTGAGAATTGCAAGTGGTAATTCCTGTGATGCATGATTAGGTATTTAAGTTAAGTGGGGAGGAGCATGGGGTTTAAGACCTCATCTCCCTGCATTAGTGTCCCTGGCTTAATGTGTTTATCAGTATTCAGCATAAGTAAGCTTCCCTTTTCAGTTTTTTAAGAGAGATGAAATGCATTGCTCAGGATTATGTAGTAGATAGGCAGGGTCATTTAAACCTGGTTAGGAAGCTGCATTATTAGTGGGACAGGTAAAAATAATGTGGACCCATCCTTATTGGATGATGATACAAAGTATTTGGGTTAGGGTTTCTTGTTTGTTTTGTTTTAACTGCTTGCTTGTTCTAATTAATCTCCAGAGTACCTCTCTAAGGATCCAGAAATGGGGTTTCTGAGACTTTTCTTCTGGTTCTGCTGATCAAAGCAGCAAGCTTTTAATTGAGGAAATAAAAGTTTTCTGTGTTCTTGATCCATGCAGAAAATTCTAGTTTATCTAAGAAGGCCTTTCCCAGATACAAAATGCGAGTAAACTTGTATCCTGTTAGCAACCTGTTCTTGCTTGAAAGGAGCAACCAACAAAACGGTGTAGTTAAAAGAACTTCGTCTGGTATGAGAGAATGGCTTTGATATATATATATATATATATATATTTTTAAATATAAATAGTGCAGTGATGGCTTTCAATTTGTGGCACTATTTATCCATTGGAGATGCAAATTAACAGTTCTGTGTTGTGAGACTTATAAAAATGGTTTATTATGTCACTAATTAAAATAGAGAAAAATGTGGAATGAAGAAAGTGATTGTTCAATATAAGTGATGGCAGCTAACTTGCCACATACAGTATTGAACCTTTTCTCCCTATTTTAAAGGTGTGTGTTTAGTCATGAACATCTAATGTGAATTTGGATTTTTTAAAAGCAAAAACTTGTCATCCAATGTATACTTACAGTTTTTGCTTAGAACATCTATAAATCTTGTGATAAGACTAGAATATTTAGGAGCAAAATTACGTTCTGTAACTCTTCCGTTTTCTGCTGGATTAGGTTACAGCAAGAAAAAATGTCGCCTTCTGGGAAAACTTTTTGGATTTTATAGGTCTGATTTTCAGCAATTTGGGTTGTAGTATTAGCATGCCTATGACTGTAGAATCAGTAACAGAAGGATGCAGGAGAAAGGGGAGAGGTGTTGTAAGAAGGCTAGCTGTATGTATGATAGGGAAATTCTTCAGATATTTCATGCTTATGGAAGGCCAGATTTTTTCATCTCACATTTGGTTAGGTTAGCACTTATTCAAGTGATAAAAAGCTGTTGGATTAATTTTTAATGCAAGGAAGTAGTTAAAATGAATTTGTTTGTAATAGTTGGATTTCCTTTAAAAAAAGTATCGAAAGAACTTTCACTGTTCATTCACAAAGTTACAGCATGTTAGTTAGATGCTTTACTGTACTGGATGCTTTTCTGTAGATAAGTACCCCAAATGCAGTTTCTGTGTAACAAGGATTTTGTTATGATCTCCTCAGCTGAGAATAGTTAAATGCTACTTGCCTTATGAATAGCATACCATTTTTATAAAAAAAGAAAAACTTTTTTACTAAGCAATATTAATGTGTGGAAGTGTAAGACCAGGCAAAAAAAGCTTACCAAAGCTTGAAGATTCCCTTTCAAAAAAAAAAAAAGTCCTTTTGCTTCTTAGGGCTTTTTAATGCCTTGCTGCTTATTTCTTCTCGTTTTTTTTCTTTTTTTTGGTGGGTGGGGTAGGTGTGGGAGAAGGGGTTTGGGAATGGACAGAAATTCCTTACAGTAAGAGATTGAAAATTATGCCCTTTTCCTGCATGCTTTATCATTCTGTCATTCTACTAACTATTTTTGTTTTTATTTTCCTTGCCCCAGAAACATTTCTATCTACTTTCCCAAGAAGTGTGTGGGAATGAGAGCAGGGTGAAGAGTGAATCTTACTGAAAAGGAAAATTTCCAATATACTTAATACTTTTCTTGAGGAGCATTTGCCAGTTAAATGATGTTAACTGTTTGAGCACTCTGAGTGCATAATAGGAGAGCTTTTTTCAGATGTAATTTGTTAGTTGGAGTTGCAAGGCCTCTGAAATATTTTAAAGGCTTTCCACTGGTGGTTGGAATTATAAGGGATTTTACTCATCTGCAAATGTTATCTCCAGCTGTATATCTGTACAGCTGGAAAAAGCTAAATTCCTTTCTTTGTCCCATCTCCTAGTCTACAAAGGATCAGAGACTGGTGTATTCTGGCAGACTGCTTCCTGATCACCTGCAGCTGAAAGATGTTCTCAGAAAAGTAAGCTTTATATCAACACCGTATGATTATTTTTTTTGAGCAAAAACACTTTTTGGGAAATAGGAGTTTAGACTTGTATTATTTAACTTCAGTTTTTTTTATTGATAAGGTAGAACGTGACCAACCATATAATGCTGATATATTCTGGAAAATATATTTTCAAGTATCCCTTGTTTGTAGGATTGTGATACTTGTGGATTGAGGGATGTTTCAAGCTGGTGAGAGTGACTAGTCTATGCAAGTACCAAACAGGTAATATGCAATGTAGAAGGACTTTTTTGGACAGTTCCTGCTTTGACTCAAGTGGGATCATTTAACAGAACTCTGTTAGCTTGGGATAACATTTCATTTCCTGTACTTAACTTAAATCCAAGAACTTGTGTTTAAAACAGAAAAACTGAATGGGACTTGTGTAAGCAAAATAAGGATAAAGCACGTATATACAAGAAAAGACTTCTAAATTGAATGGTTTTGTTGGGAAGTCTATTTATTGTCCTGGCTTTATTTATCAGATACTAGCTGTTCCTGCTAATGTTTACAAACTTGTTGGTTCTTGCTTTTTATCTTCTTTTTGTAACTTCTTTTCCTACAAAGAAAGAATAATCTGAATAATAACCAGAATAATCAGCTGGTTTATCATGGAAACCAATAGTTTTTAGTAGTCTGACTTTGGATTCTTTAGGTAACATGCTAATTAAATCCAAGTCCTAAGTACGCATGGAATCTTACGTAGGAAGTGTTGAAATACATGCACTTGGTTCTCTGATTGGGTTAAATAGGTTGGTTGGATGCTACAGAATAATAGGGACTTCATTAAGTTAGAGTTCTTAATGTTTGAAACAATGATACTTAAGTCGATATGATATTTAAGATTTTCAAGAACTTTGTGTGTTTTAATTTTGATGGTAACAGAAAACATAGTGCAATGTTGACTATCCCTTAAGTTTCCTGTAAACAGACCAGGATTAATAGCTCTATTTAGAAAATATATTAAACAGTTATTACAATTTTTAATATTAAATATATAAGCTTTGTAGTACAGTACATGAGTGTTGGTAATAATACTTCTTTTGGCAAACTTCTAAAGTTAAAATCAGTGTGCAAACTGCAGAGTTAGTTACATTTTTATGTTAATACAGAGGAGGGTCTCCAAAAGAGAATGATGCTTTAGTAAAAGTGGGTAACTGAATTTCTACGTTAAATGTAAAGGAAAAGATGCAGAGGAATATTGAGTGTTGCTTGAACAGGCTAATGCTGTTTTTCCTTCATAGTCTAGATTGTGAAAGAAACTTCACAAAGTTTGATTTATCTGTTTACTCCAAAAATATTAAAATTCACTGTGTAGCTTTATTACAGAACTGCACCTGAAATATTGCCATCTAGTATATATCCTGTAATTAAATGTTTATGAAAATGTCGTGCTTATGAAGGGCAAAATGCAGTCTGAATCCCTAAAATTCACTTGGCCTGCCTCCAGCAGACTGATTGTAGGAAACACAAACGACTTCAAGCCTTGTTTTATATGCTAGAGGAGAGACTTCTGACTAACAAATGTTTACCTTTTAATATTTAGGGGATATGTTTGATTTTAAAGGCACTTGAATAGGTACAGGCCTTGGGTTTAGTTACAGAAACTTATTCATTAGTCATAAGTACAAAGTTAAAAACTTTTGTTGGAAGAAGGTGTTCTTTCTGCTTGCGTTTTTGTACAAGAATGTATGATTGCTCTGAATTTGAACTTAATTCTCTGCTGTGTTCTTCCTAATTATCTAGCTCTAAGTTCCTGATATTATCAGATGATTTACTAAGTCTCTCAAATTAGTTTTATGATACTTGCTTTTTGATACTGAGTGGTGTCATTTTGCTGATACAAAACGTGGAGGCTGGATGTTGGTGGGACTCCTTAAGCATAGTGATATCAGACATGTTGTAAATGGAATAAAAACATATTACAATAAATTGTCCTATTTAATAAAGCTGTATACTGTAAGCTTGTCAATATTTCTGCCTTCCTTTACTTCTCCAAGTGGCATAAGGTCTTCTTTAGAACGAAGGTAAGTAGTTAGGTGAAAAGCTTTTGGCTTGGTCGCAATGCTGATGGCTGGTGCTCAGTGCTCTCTGATCACTGCGTGCTGTCACCGACTGGTAGGAAGTGGCTGTGTGACAGTGAGGCCGTGCTTGCCACTAGGAACTGCTATATGCAGATGGGTTGAAAAGTGGCTTTGGATAGGCTGTGCTAGCTGGGTTGCACTATGGTGTACAAAAGCAGTTATCTATTTTTTTATTCCTACAGATTAAAACTTTAAAAATGTGGAAAGCACATGTATTTTTTAGTTGAAAATAAGCAGTATTTCTAAATGCCATCACATTAAATACTGCAGCTTGACTGCACCACACTGATTTCAGAATGGGATGTTTTTTCTAGTATTTTTGTACGTAAAATTTCGTAACTAGGAAGCTATAGCATGCAACTTAAATACAGTCATAGCTGTTCTCATTGCTATGGCCATATGACCTTCAGGCATGCTGATGTAATGGGCTGTTTTAATTTGACACAGTAGAATAGCCTCAGATTGAAGTTGTTGCAGCATCCATATTTGATGAGGGAGCATATTCATGAAGAATTGGTGTAGGCTGATTACTTGTATTGCTGATGTGGCTTCAAGTGATGCCACTTGTTCCCTTCCTTCCTGTAAAGCATTTAGAAATACTGAAGCCCTGTTTAGCACTTTGAATAGTGTTCCCTGGGCGTGGAATATCTGCAGGGACTTTTTGAATGGGTGGTGCCTGCAGGATAGGCTTGAGTTGAGCTTAGACTGCAGTGAGGTACAGACAATAGTTGGTATTTTTTTCTTATCTTGGACTGCTCGTAGAATTCCAGCTCCTACATTTTTCATTTACCATGATTTTTATTGAATAATGCTCCTCATTACATCTCAATGCAAATGTAACTTAACTTTGAGCACTGCAAAGAGTGAGGTTTTCCCAAAATAAAAGTCAAAGCCTCAACTGTACTTTCTCATGTTTCTCTGAGTGGTTTTCTGTTGGTTCTGCTATACTGCAGTTTTAGGGGAAACTGGGGGTAAGTGAATGCTTAATATGTGATTGTGGACAGCTACTAAGAAAACTTCAGTTGAGAAACAGGAAGCTTCTCTTGTTCTAGGCTCAACTTTTGCTATGTGGTGTCCATTTTGTTTAATGTATATATACCGAATATGAGGGAAAATTTGAAGGTGGATATATAAACACAGTTTTTGCTTGTACATTTTGCAAATATTGTTACTTTAGCTCTTCAATCTCTTTGATTTTTAGCAAGATGAATATCATATGGTTCATCTGGTATGTACTTCCCGGACACCCCCAAGTTCTCCAAAACCCAGCACCAGTAGAGGTGGTCACGGAGCTTCAACCTCCAGCAGTAGCTCAGTGAGTTTTTTTCATACACAGGACACGAATTTCTTCTACAGCAAGGAAGCTTTCCAGCAAGTTCTTTTCTCATTCCTAAAATCTGACTGTAAAAATGTATGGTGAAAGTAGAGTATGTCATATGAATTTGTAGAATTAGACTTGATTATTTAAGGATGTCATTTTAAATATTTGTAACCTTTCAAACAGTAATGCCATCATCTTTATTAGATGATAAAGCACTACTTTTTCTAGGCTATTCTTTCTCTTCGACATTTTCTTTATGGAACAGGGAGAGAAAGAAAAATGTACCGTATCTTTGCCAGAAATTGACCAGTGTGTTTAGACTTTAAACTGAGTTGTGATCAGTTCTGCAAATATCTCTTGTACTGAAGATAGACCAGTCAATTTAGTGCCCTTGTTTTGAGAGAGGTGGTACTTGGCCAGTGTTCATTCTGCTTGACAAGAATTGGACAGTACTTACTCAGTTTCAAGGTAGTCATAGTGTTGATAGTCTGTAAGGTGATGAATAGAAAGTGTTTTTTTTTTTAAGTTAATTGTTCAAATAACCCTTTTTTAGTGTATTTGCAGTTCTCCTATTCACCCTTAGCTTCCTTTTGTTTGGAATTGGGAAATGGTGGTGTTCTTTAGTTGTACTAATTTTTAACAGAAGTGAAGGTAATATTTCTGTTGATAACTTGCTCATAATCAGTTATTCTCCTGGCTTTTTCCAGAGCTGGTAGTATCAGCAAGTGATTTGTGAAGGTTAGTCAGAAAGGAGAGCGTACAGAATCGTTAGTCTTCATCAGTGGTGGCTTGATTACCCTTTCAATAATAAGCTTGGTTCTTCTATTGATAGGGTACTGTTTCTGATTGCTGTGCAACAGACAGATAAAGTAGCACTTTAAACAGTTGAAGACTGTGGATAGTATTTATGTTGTTCATGCTTGCAAACAGCAGTAGAAATACAGAGAGGGCTTCCTTTATTTTATTGCTACGTTGTTGTAAATAATGAATTTAAATAACTATTAATGACTGCTTAAAGCAGTCAGTGTGCATGGCATCAGATTTGTAATACTTTGAAAGACAAAAGACAACCTAATCCCAAAGGTTGAATGGCCTTTATTCTTGCATTTGTTGTTGTTGTCCGTGTTTCACCCTCCCTCCGGCCTAGCAGTAAATTTTTCTCATTTTCCTCTGTAGGGCAAATGTGATATGGATGTCTTTACATAATTGCAGCTCCTCACTTCCTGAGTTGTCAAAGTTGAAGAGGATTTTTTTACTGAGTAAACATTAAAATAATACTTAGCAATAGGATTTGGGGATATAATAAAAACTAAAATAATGCATCTCCATGGCCAAATTAGTCTTGTTATTGTGACATGTAACCTAGGAGAGCCAGCTGTTTGTTTTTCTTCTAGGATTAATTATTTATCTTGGAAAGCATTGAAGTCCTGACACTCTATTTAGGTGGGTTTCTTGGAGACTAAGTAGTTCCCAGCTACTCTGTTATTCGCTCTTCCAACCCAAGCAGTTGGCACAGTAATTTGGATTGTGCAGCTGGCATAGTGAAGAGGTTGATTAGAAAAATAGAAGAGGAAACTGAAAACAAGGACAGAGGGAGGGGTATTTTATTTTACAGCAGGAACTTGTCTCTGATATTCATAACCTGAGCTTGTAGTTTTGTTAACAATAGCCTCTAGAATTTGTTGCTGCTAAGTACTTTTTCTGAATTAAGCTTTAGTTCAGTGCAGCTTTTTGAAACTTATTTTTTTGATATGTGTACCTGAGTGCACTTTTTAATTAAAAGCTTGCCAGATTCAATAAAACCCCCGTAGACTTGTCTGTTGTTTATATACACAATAAAACAGTTTTCGAAGACACAGTTGTGAACTCTTTTTACTGTAGTGAAAATATCCCCAGCATCAATTTTATTTATTTTAAAGAATATGGACCATTCTGGATCAACTGCTGCCTCATCCACAAACCAAGAAGCTTCATCTACATCTTTGAACACTAGTGCAGATGGAGTGAGGCATCGTAATCTTCTACAAGCACAAAGCAATCCCATACCAAGCCACCAATTCCCTTACTTAATGCAAGGGTAAGTGAAATTAAAACAATCCTCATCTTTTCCATACTCTTTTTAAATGTTCTGTTGCAGTTGATTCTTGTACACTCTGCGAAATGACTTGGCTACTTCATCTTGAAGCATAAGTCACGCTTAGAGATTTCTGTGAGCATTGATGTTTTAAGACAGGAGTCATTCAAAGAGTAAGTGTTCTCAGTGCTCCCCTTCAAACTGTTCTCTTTCACTTTGTGCTTTCTGCTTTCATTTTTCTGTTGATGAGGGTAGTTTTAATGTTTATCTAGTGGATGTAGTTAGCAATGTAAGTGATCAAGTGGTTGTCTAGTTGCTTTTTCTATTCCTCTATTGTAATAATCAAGACTAAAATGTTACTAGATGTGATGGTTCTTAATTTTTGACTTTTTAATGGGATGCAATTCTTCACTTGTTCATATTGGATTCAGTTATATAAATAATGAGGTATTTTGAGTACCTGTTAGTGCTTGTGAATGTACAAAGTTAAAACATATAAAATATTTTCATATATAACCAGTGTGTATACTTATTGATTAGATCTGGTATTTAACTTTCAAAATTGTCTTAAAAAAATCTTAAAGATGCTTTTTTAGCCTGCATGACCTTTACAGCTTATAAACCCCTTTAAAAAATTCTTCCAAGGGAGGATAGTGCATTCTGATATGATATTTTTTGTTTCCTCAGGGAACGCTTTTCAAGACTTTTTTCTCACAAGGTGTTCTACTATAGTGCTGTTTATTTTCCAGGGATTTTGAAGAATGTGGTGGGGGACACCCACAAAAACAATTCATGAATCTACTAACAGTATCACACGTTTCTTTCACTGGGAAGAAAACGTGTTAAGAACTGTTAATTTAACCAAAGTTAAATGCATTTTCAGTTATTCTCCTGTTAGAATTTGTGTAGACTTTACTAGTCTTACTAGTTTTCCAGTATTCTTCTGGGAAGAGTGCTTTTGCAGTGGGTGGAGTACTGTTATTCTGACCACATTAATCTTTGCGGAAGTGGTTATGCTTGCCTTTGTGACAAACCTAGGTATTGCTAAGTTGACTGCAGTTCAGTGTACTGTAAATTAATTCTGGAAGCAGTTTTTTTGCATGTCACGTTATTTATCTCTAAGGTGGTTTATTTTTTTAATCAGCTTTTCACAAAGATGTACCCTGAGCATGAGTTTTCTATCAGTATGCATGACAAACTGGATAGCCTTTGGACTTGAGAAAGACAACACAACTGTTGTTCAGCCTTTTAGCTGAAATAATTCAGTTAAAAAAATGTACACAGGAGGAATCAGTTTAGAAGACGTGACTGTTTAAAAGAGCGTATTTATTTAGGTTATTCTAAGGCTGTCTCTCTATTGGCAAGTGATGTGGACTGAGAGGAGTGGTTCTGTGGACTGAAGGAGGTGCTGAGAACCTGACATCAGCGCTGCAAGTGTTTTAGGGCTTTCTGTCTTATTTGGACTAGGTCTAATTTGATCAGCTGTCACAGTTGCCTATTTGTTGCTGAAGTGCATTAGCAGTGTGTCTGAATCATATCTTTCAACTTAGTGTAATTCAAAAGGAATCCAGGTGGTGATCCAAGAGCATTCTGTGGTGCAACCAAAAAAAATCTAGTGAGAGGAAATGACTGGGAGACTAGTTTCAAGAGCACAGACCTGATCAGAACAGAAATCACAAAGCAAGAATAGATGCATGCTAAATAATCTTATTGTGTGTTTTTTTTTATTTTTTTTGTAAAAGCAATTTAATTGAATAGTATCAGAGCCATAGGTATATCCTTGCTTTGGACTACTAGGCACTGGCTCTACCCTAAATAATAAGTCTGGGCTAGTCCACTGTCCTCTTGAAATGCCCTTTTTAGTGCCGTCAGTAGTCTACTCAGATAGATGCATCTGTTTTTGCTTCAGCATACTGCTACCTGTATTCCAGCAACAAGAAATACCTTCTGTTTTTTCATCCACTCTTAATCATCATCTGGGGCAATGAAATTCAGTATTAATGTAATTTATACATGGACTGAGGCTTGTTAAGAACAATGAAGATCTGTAGTTGAAACTTGCATTGCCTGATGGATTTTTCTTGGTTTCATGACCAAACACAGTTTTATTCTAGATGTATGATGAACTATAGACTATACTGATGGGGAAGTGTCTCCAGACACTTGAAAATATATGTGAGAGTCCAATTCCTTGGGCGTCTTGCAGCGTTTTCATTAGTGAAGTAGTTAGTACAAATAGGAAATACAAACTTTGGGCAATTAAGTGATGGTTTTGATGTTTCTTAGTTTCTGGTGCAAGACTTCAGTGTCCAAGTTGAATGCCCTTTGAGAAAACAGTTAAATCAGATTTTTTTTAAATGTTCTCTGTAATATTTCTGTACTCTGTTTTAGAATTTCTGTAAATAGTATTTTCTAAACATCCACATTTGATATGGGACTGAAAAAGTAGTCTATACTTGTACCAAGTCAGTTTTGTGTTGTGGAGAGTAAGCATGTGTTGTTTGCACCTATGAACTTAGTTCAAGGCCCTACTGTTCTGTGCAGGTACAAACTGAAGAGATAGACTCGGTCCTAAAATGCCTTGCATTTCAGATTAGGGAGTACTTGGAAGCAATAAACAGATAAGAAAAATGAAGACAGGGAGATTGTCAAGTCGGGCAGCCCACCTAATAAAATGTTTTCATATTGTTTACATAATAATGTTTGAAAGCAGACAACAAAATGACATACAGCATACAGATGCCAACTTTGCTTCATCAGTAGCACTTGTTCACTCTGTATTTTCTAAAAGTAATAAATATACAGTGCAGGATATTGAAATAGCACTTGAAGTTGATATCTCAGCCTGATGTGAGGCTAATAGTAAATGAGGCATCTTTGCATGTTAAAGGACGTTAAACAAATGCAGTTATTGTCAGTGGTACAAGATGATAAAGACTGAGCTTCTAAGTTTGAAGTTATAACTTCAAGTTATAAATTTTTTTCCACTGGTGGTGAGCAATAGCTTCATGATGACACCAACTAAGTACTGCAAAATGTTAATGTGTTCTGAAACATTACCTTTAAATAAATCCCAGTTAGATCATTTTAATTTTCTTCCATATACCAAAAGTAGTAATTCTGGGCTTTATAGTCACTGAAAGAGCAATGTGCCTCTTCAGAATATTCTGAAGCTATCTCTGCATTTGAATCTAAAACCTGTTTTTTGACATTCCTAACTATTCTTTTGCAGTCTGCTCTGTTATATTTTAGAAACATCTGTGCTTATGCAATTTTGCTTCCCTGCTCTTGTGCTGTTGTTGCCATTCTCTTGAAATACTCCATTTTTCTCCTCCTTTTAGAAGAAGATAAGGAGAAAAAAGCATGTGCTACTTCCCTCTTTCTTCTAACAGCTAGCCAGCTTGCTTGGCTGGGAAGAGCATCTTCCTTTGGAGACGTTCTTCTCACTGGAATACTCTGTGCTGTGTTTAGAGTTTTCCTGAATTTCTTAAATTAACTTAATAGCCTGCCAGTTGTAATAGTTAGGTCATTGACAAAATCTGCCTAATGTTGATTTTTTTTGATTGCAGAAACAAGTTTTTGAATATTGATGTCTACTACTTCTCATTCATGATACCAGAACCTGAAAAGTTGGTGTGCTACTCAAAAAGCCACATCTCCTAGAAAAAGTTTTTTTTTTTTTTTTTTTTTTAAAAAAAAAACACCAAAACAAAATGCTAAAATACATTACTGAGAGAGGAAGGAACATTACTGAAGTCTTCTGTGGTTTGTCTTGCTTGGCTAGCTTCTTTTTTGCAACCTCCTCTTAAGCTTTAAGATACTGAGAAAGCAACTTCAGAAAGAATTTGGAAGAAAATAGAGGCTCAAATCCTATATTCCTAGAGCACGTTTGTTTGGAACTATTAATTTAAGACCTCACAACTTCTTTTTAGCTCCATTCAGTACATTTAAAGAGAGGTGAGCCTAAACTCTTGGGGGGAGAGGAGGAAGGTGAATTCCCGCAGAATTCACTGCTGAGTTCTGAGGTAGCACTGTTTTTTGGTGACTGAAGAAGGGAAATAAGTGTGGTCAAACAGTGGTTCTTCCCGTTTTCATCCCCATACGGAATTATTCTTGCTTGTAATTGAGATATTGCTCTGTGATTTGTCACAACACAGAACTTAGTCTACATGGGTATCCTATCTCTACATTTTGAGGGTCATTATTTTCTGAATTTTTAGGAATCTCACTTGCCAAAGTGCTTGCCAGTTC
The DNA here is from genome assembly GCF_011077185.1 of Oxyura jamaicensis. Classification (NCBI taxonomy): domain Eukaryota; kingdom Metazoa; phylum Chordata; class Aves; order Anseriformes; family Anatidae; genus Oxyura; species Oxyura jamaicensis. The sequence goes on along the minus strand of NC_048894.1, from coordinate 62,609,374 downwards.
AAAGGTTAGAAAAACATTCTTAAAGTTTGCAACCATAAAGACAAATGTATGATTGTTTTTTGTATAGGAGCTTGAAAGCTCTTCTGTTGTATTACATGAATTTTTCAGAAACTGCTCGTTAACAGGGCTACAAGTTCACCTTTTCAGTTTATGAAAGAAACAGAGTACTGTATATGAATATCTCTGTGGTATCAGGAGTGTAACTTTTGCTTCATTACTACTTTTCCCAAACTTGTTAAAACAAGCAATGAATGAATTCAAAAATAACAAACCGAGTTTTAGCAGAGCTCATGCATGGAATTGCATAGCAGGCTCTTGTCCAGAATTAGTGAAATATTTTCATGTATAAGATGGAAAAATATTTTAATGTCTTCCCCAAACCTTTCTTTCTGGGCATGTCTTGTATAGCTGAATGCCTGGTAGACTAATGAAATCTCTTGGTGATATCTTTGCAGGGAGTGCCTTACTTAGGGAACAGGTGTAGTCCGCAGTACAATTACAGCAGTCTCAGCTTTTGCTACCTGCAGTCTGAATAAACTTTTCTTCATGCTTTGTACTCTCATGCTGTCCTGAAAGATGTCCTGGTTTACTACAGTTTACATCAAAATCTTTCGGGAAAGAGTTGGAAATCTTGCCAAAACATGCTATATGCTCTAGGAGGTAAGAGAGGCTAAGAAGTTTAAAAGCAGACAAAACCAAACCTAAAATTGATGAATAGGAGCTTTATATTTCTTGCATGTGAAACAGGATTAAAAGCCTGTAGGAGAATCCCTTATAATTGAAGTATTAAGGGGTAAGAGTTACATTTATGGTGTTCTTAGTAGTGATCTTCAGATGCTGTATCTGAAAAATCAGTTTTGCTGTCTTTGCTTATGTGTAGTTCTTCGTGTCTGTAATCACAGTGCTATTTCAGGTTTCATTAGTAAAAGAAAGCTATAGAGTTGGTAAGTTTTGTATTTACAGCTCCTGTAAGGCTGACCTCTGAACTTAAAAGGAATTAATACATTTCTGCAGTTAACAAGCTGTTAACATGTTTTTTATCTCAGAGATGCAGCTAGTGATAGACATCCAAGTACCACATCATAAGTGAAGTTATTTCTACAGAAAGATTTATTAATTTACTCTATGCTCTTTTGGAATGGGTTGGATGATCTTGCTACATGTTTGCTGAAGGGAAAGAACGACACGACTCCAGGCTGGTGTGTAGCTGAAGCACTTTATTGTGTAACCCATCTACTTATATAGGCTTAGCGTATCTTCATGCTTTTATCACACAACTTGGCAAAGTTTGCTCGTTAGCAGTTACTATTGTTCACAAGGCGATCGCACAGCAGCCCTATCTCCTTTTCGTGTACTGATGAGCAACAGGCCAGACTGCAGCTGTTGTTTTTGACCTTCTTGTCTCCCAGTTATACCTCCTTTATCTTCAGGCTATGTGACTTTCGCCTCATTCTGCATTTTCCTTTTCTCACTTCGTCTCCGTGTCTAACATACTCCACATACTTTCTGACCGATTTCCCACAGTTTGCGTTATTTCATTGTGTCATTTTAGGGGGACAAATGAAAAATGCTACTTCTAGCATTAAGTGCATTTTAGAATATGGTAATATTGAGCTGAATATTCTTATTTTACTCTTTTTACAGCAACATAGGCAACCAGTTTCCAGGCCAAGGTATACCTGCTGGAGGATTTCCTATGTATCCTGCATTCAGTCCCTTACAGATGATATGGTGGCAACAAATGTATGCACGTCAGTACTACATGCAATAGTAAGTTTGCATTATATTAGGTAGTGCTGAGTTACACTACAGAAAGGAAAGTCTTAAATATTGTTTGCAGCATCAAAGTATTTTGCTTGTTTTGTCTGGCTGTGCTATTTTTATAGTGATAAATTTTGTGCAACAAAATACAAAATCCGGTTTTGGATTGGAATTAAATAACTGTACTAATAAGTAAAGATTTAAGGAAAAAAATGCTTTTTGTTTTGATTTCTATTGTCTGAAACTTTGTTTTTAGTAGTGTAGGAAAGAAGGCAAGAACAGGTTTAGACATTTTGGTGCGTGTTTTTTGACAAAAGTTTTATTTGATATTTTTTAGCCAAGCTGCTGTTTCAGCCCAAGTGACTTCCAGCACTGAATCAGTGAGATCCGCAGTTGCTCAGGCTGTAAATTCACAACGTGCTCCTGCAAATGAGCCTGCAGCAGTGCCAAATGTAGCCGTCCAAGAGAACAGGCCTGTAAACCAAAATGTTCAGATGAATGCACAGGGAGGCCCAGTAGTTAATGAGGAGGACTTCAACCGGGACTGGCTGGACTGGATGTACACATTCTCTAGAGCGGCTATTCTTCTGAGCATTGTATACTTCTATTCTTCCTTCAGTCGGTTTGTCATGGTAATGGGAGCCATGCTACTGGTTTATTTGTGAGTACAACAGTTAAGTACAGCTGCAGAGCACATACATGGGTTATACAGCTAGCGTATAATCTCTTTTAAACTTTGAAAAATGTTTCAAATTTAGGCTCTACTCTTGCATGGTGTGTACAAACTTGAATTTTAAATGAGCAGAGAAGCCATTTTTTAAAAAAAGCATTCTTGGAACTTTTACAGTAACTTGGTTACCACTTAAAACACGGTGTACTTAAATACTGGTGATATTTACAGGTCAGTATTGTAGAAATGTAGAATTTAGGGATGGAAATTAAGGACGTTGGGATGAGGAGGGAAGTTTGTGTATTAACTGAAGTGTATGCTTGTGTAAACTTAAACTTTACTGCTTGAATATGAAGGGAAAACTGCAGAGCTCTATGCATTTATACATCAAATGAATAGAATTCTGCAGTAAATTGTGTTAGGCAGAGATGAGGGAGTTACTTTAACATTGGATGTCATACCTGCCAGAATTGCAAGGACATCATTAAAAAAAAAAAAGTTAATGATGTATCATGAAGACCATTTTATTAGGATGTATCAGTACTGTAGTAATCAGTTCCTTTAGTGAAACAAAATACCTTAACGATGTAAAAAGTGAAAACTGACAGTAATGTGATGTTTTGGACTGATGTCATTCATTGACAGTTTACTTACGTGCAGTCTGATCTGTGTGACTTTAAGAGCATACTTGCATGGATTGTTCTGTTTCTGATGCAGGTATGGTAGTTGAAACTCAAATATAGACATCTGAAAATGTAGGAGAGCTTTACTGAACTTAAAATGGTAATGTGGTTCAAGCTTTAGCTCAAGTTTAAAATGAAAATCAACTTTGAACTATGAAAACTAAAGCTACCTTTACAAATAATAAAATGTAAATACTTAAATGGTGAAGAGGAGCCCCCCAGTATTCTAAACATTTCATCAGCTAATTATGGTACACTATGCATCTTCGGGCACTGGGTGCTACGAACAGTGCTGTTGAAACCTAGCAAGACCTTTCTTAACCCAGGTATCAAAGAATACCCATTCTATATGGAAGTTAGACTTTTGGGAAAATGCAAGGAGTTTCATCAATTTGCCAGCATTTGAAGAACTTACTGCAGTAGGTAGGAGAAAATAATTCTTCCTTTCAAAAGAAAGGTTTTTCAGCCATTCCATTTTCTTATGTAGACACCAGGCTGGATGGTTCCCCTTTAGGCAAGAGGGAGGCCAGCAACAGGCAGCCAATAATGTGGAAGGGAACCGTGATGGGCAAAATGCAAATAATCCTGATCTTGAAGAGATGGTGAGTAAGAGCAGATGTATCTTTTTAAGGCTTCCATGTATTATATTGTAAAGTATATGTAACTACCTGTAGCACAAATCTCGAACTGGTAATGATTAAACTGGAAAATGTTATTTCATTTTTTTCCTCTTAATAGTTGAGTATTGATGTCTGGACAGAAAGACTGACCACTTTGTGAAATATAGCTGGTTCAGCCAGAAAGCTTTCAGCGTTATCCTCTCTGTTATGCAGGCTGCTTAAATTTGGTATCTTCCATTCTGAAGTAGAGATGATCGCTGACTGTCAATCACAGACTTTCTCTGTGCGACTTACTCTTCAGGAGACTATTCTGAGAAAATTTAATATAGGGCAATGCTGCTCTTAACTTTTGTCAGAGCTCTGAAAGGAAGCAGTTGAATTGTTCAATTTCTGTTTTTAAAGGAACGACTTATGGATGATGGGGTTGATGAAGACAGTGGAGAAGATGCAGGTGAAGATGCCAATATAGAGCAGCAGCCTGGATTCATGGCTTCTGCTTGGTCCTTTATTACAACTTTCTTCACATCACTCATCCCTGAAGGACCTCCGCAGGTTGGCAATTAAAACGGAAGAGGAACTATCAGGCAGTCTCAGTAGCCATAAATAGAAATGGAGCAGATTGTAGATGGTTTTAAATACAGTGCAATTTCAGAAAAATTTATATTGTTATCTTTTTGATCATGGTGTACAAAAATGTGTATTTTTTGGCTTTCTCATGCATTGCATATTTTAAGCACAAGTGGACTACTAAATGCTTTCTTAAAGATTCTTCTTTTTCTGAAGAATGAAATGTAAAGATATTGGTCTTCCATGTTTTGTTTTTAATTTCAGATGTGTGTTACACTGAGGCAAAAACCTTGTACTTAGTCTGCACCATTGCCTCTTTAAAGAGCTGTTAAAAATATGAATGTTGACAGACTTTTCCAAATGCTGTCTATTCATCTGAATAACTTCAATGTATCTTGTGTTAGCTTTATGCAGGTATGACTTATAATTTGGGATTTGGAGTTTATATCATTCCCAAAAGAATGCTCTAAACACCAGGATTACTTGCTAATGGCATGTTGTCTTCATGCCACAAAATACTATGCCTCTTCTCATATCTTTAGAAAGCTAAAAACTTTTTCTTGAGGCTGTACTGAAGTTCATTAAACTTGGAGATGGTTGACAGCTCTTCAAAGAGAATTAGTGGTAATGGGATAAACCTTAAATGTTTGATACATACAGTACTTTTTTTTAAAAAAAAGCATAGGTGTACTGGGGGAAAACATGTAAATTAGTTTTTTTAATAAAAATTTACGGTAACTTTTGGATGTTTATATGCATATCTGAATGCAAACAAATAGTGCATTGTGAAGGATGAGGATATGATTGAGAGTGGAATAAAGTTAATCATGGTGGCATTACTGAAATTGACTACAGTGTTATGTTTGTAGCAGTGCATATGCAGTTACAGGTAGGAAGAATCTCAACATCAGGATATCTGTTTTCTTATTTTTCTGTTCCTTCTAAAATAAGACTTAAAGAAAATTGTACATGAGAATAGTATAGTGCTTTTGTCAGTTTTCAATTGTTATCTTTAGATTTTAATCAGTCAAGAAGTTTCACGTATTTTTTTTGTCCCTAGTTCTGAAGCGACCGTGTCCTCCTGAACCTCAAAATATCTGCAAAGATCCGGTTAAACTTTAACCAATAGAAAACTTAAGCAGATTTTAAATTTTCAGGTACAAGGCAAGGCTCTTAAGTAGATCTGAACAGCTGAGAAATAGGGTTTTGTTTTTCTGCTCTCATGACAAACTGCTGAAGCTGTGCAATGAAGATTTAAACTTAAAATAACTCTTTTATACTCTGAAACATTTGTCAGGATTTCTAGGCTTCAATGAGAGTTGAATTTAAGCTGGAAAAACCAAACTTGATTGGAAAACCAAACTTGACAATGATTTTAGACAGCTTAAAGAGAATATATTGTACCTCAGAAAACAATTCTACTTAAATCTTTCAGAAGGAGAAATAGAGGTGTCTCTAAAGCATTGTTTTATTTGTTGAATAGGCAGAAATGATAAACAAATCACGTTTTATGTTTTATTCCCCTATGACTGTGGGGAGCTGCTCTCAATTTAGGTTCTTTCACCCTTTTAACTTGGATGGATCTAACTTGATCAGTATTTTAAAACTATTATAAAAACTTAAGTTTTTAAAGGAATGGCACACAGTGACACTCCAGGATGTCATAAGACTTGCTATTTCTGGAATGCATTGACAAGCTTTTGGCTATTTGGTGTATGTATTCTTCCTACTACTTTTCCCAAAAGCTTGGTTTTTGTCCTGTCTTGCAGTTAGTGTCTGTTTAACCTGTGCAGTTATGACCTACTGGTGTCCAGCTACTAACAGGTGTTAACTGCTTCTTGCTGTCATTGTAATTGTTCAGGTATCCGTTTGCTTTCCATGCTCTGGCAGTAAGCTTCTATTATTAGCAGTCTAGCTTAAGAAAATGGCTCTTACACTGCCAACCCCAACTTTGTTAAAAAGAACAAAATGGTTATTGCTTGGTTGTATTAAGGCAAGGAGAAATTTGATTACAGGTTACACAAAGTTGAGACAGTGAAATGGCAAGTCCTGATGGTTAGGTATTGGGGGAGGTTGGTTCTGAGTGTTTTAACCAGATCATGGTGCTGGAGTGATGACTCAAAGAAGCCTGATTTCAGTGAGAACATCTTAACGTCATTGAACTTCTGTGCTTCCAGAGTCTTACTGAGATCTAAGCAAGGAAAAGTGAGAAGACGGTTACTGAAAGAAACAAGTAAGAAATAAAGAGATGAAGCATTAGCAAAAAGTACTGAAAGTTGAAAGCAGAGGAGAGAGGATGTGATTGTGAATAGTGTTATTCACAAGCATTAAAGAGCAGGCTGAGGTAAAAGATAATTTTTTTCTTCTCAGAAAACAAAAGAGCTTGATGAAAATTAGTTGGCTCAGGTCTTCATTTATGGGTTTTTGAGTGGTTTAGGCATAGAGTTGAACAGCATGGAATATGTAACAAGTCGTAGAGAAGAAAACCCTAGGAAAACAGTTGTATCTGTATATCCTTCTTGTAGAAAGTCTTATAGTGTAAAACAAAACTCAATTATATAGTGTATAGCATAGGCAAAGCTAGATGTTGAATGGTTGTGAATCTAGCATGGGATGAAACAAGAGGCACGAGGATTTGGGCAGCACAGGATGTGCCTATTAATGGTTCTGTAACGTGCCTGCGCATCACCCACCATCTTTGAATACAGAAAGTGTTTGAAATTAATTCTTTCCTTCACCTTACAGAAAGACATGAAGTGTCAGATACCTCAACGCTTAGAAGAGGTCCACGTATCTACTAGCACGTCTATGCCAGCATATTCAACATCTTCACAATGTGTTAAGGTAGAGAGAGAAGCACTAGATCAAAGCATATTCCATCCATAACACTTGTTATTGTTGTGAAGAGGCAGATAAGATCACCAGTAATAATTTAGGAGGTGTGTGAAAAGAGCATACATTAACAGCTGCTCTTCTGCATGATTTCTTGGTATCTTGGAATTGTGCTTACTCTAAAAATGTTTGCAACTGATGTGTGTCTCTACATTCTTGCAATGACTTCTTGATCACAGTTTACATTGTATTTAGCAATGCCACCGTATAACAAACAAGTATAGTATAAGCTAGGGTAATATTGGATGTAAGAGATCCTTTTTCTCTTTTTAACTTAATTATGAGCTTGTAAGCTCCTCTCATGCTACTCATACATTGTTTTGGAGACCTTTATGGGCAGCCTTGGCATTCCAGTGCTCCTTGTTGCTCTTACGTTCATGTAACACACAGAGCAGCTCTTCAGGAAGAGGTGGCTCCTGTTCCAGAGGTACTCCACTGCCTTCTTACCATTGCTGCAGAAGACAGAAAACTTCTCACTGCATGTGAGGTTGGTAATAGTAACAGGTGATGTGAAATCACTTAATTCTCTTGTATGGTATGAATAATTGTGTGTCTGCTGCTTGTTTTCTGTACAATCTAAAAGCTTTCTAGCATAAGCCTTTTCTTTATCAGCCTTTGATACTGCAAGGAACTTCAAAATTTACCCTAGCATAGTGATTGTGAACTCACAGGACTTTTCTGGGTATGTTTGGATGAGTAATCAGAGGTACAATTGCAGCCAAACTAGATGTGCCCTTGTTAATTAAGTTGCAGGACTGTATCTATTCTGGTGTAAGCTAGATGCCAAAGTATCCAGGCTAGTGCTCTATTACTTTTGCTGGGTAAGTTTTGATGCTTTAATTATTGAGAGGTAACTAAATTAATGTCTGTATAGCTTTACACACAGATGATTTCTTTCAGATTGCAGTGTAAGTATAGGCAGGATGATGCAAACTAGGACACGAGTTACTTTATCACAACCCTTGTTTGTTTCAAAGCTGCTGCTCATCTGAGTAACAAGATAACATGAGGTAATAAAAACATCTCATGCCTCCCATTCCAAAATCAGGATTCAGCTGTTCTTCGTGGTAGGGGTCTTGCATGAGTATGGGCCTCTGAGTGCCTGTTCCTCTGGTTGAAGAGGAGGGAAGCATATACTGGATCTGGAAGAATGATACCATAAGAAGGCTAGAACTGGTTAACTTTTTTTCCCCTTAAAATTTAAAGAGGCAAGTAGTGTCCTGTGGGAGAATGTCCCAACTACATAATATTTTCACTTTGTTTACCAAGACACGAATTTGTGCTTGTTTTGAAGCTTTATGGTTTGTTTAAACAACATAGGGAAGTGTTGCTGTATAACATTTTTTTCTTTTTTTTTTTTTTTTGGTAAAGAAACTGTATCCATGATACTGATGTAATTTCACTGCTAGGATTATTGTTAGGGTCTGGGACAGGGAAGCTGAAGACAGGTCATTCTGCTGATCTTTGTGTAACCTTTCACTTTATGATTTGGTCTGCAGGCCTTACTGTAATAAAACTTCTCAGAGCTGTGGCAGGGATGGAGGGATTATAATCCTACGATTTTTTTTTTTATTTTTTTTCATAAAATACTGGTAATTGTTTTTTTGTCCTTATACAGTTTATCTGCCCTAGGGGAAAAAATCATGCAAAACTAGCAGTCATTTTTGGAGTAGGGAGGTTACACCAGGGCAGCTGCAATTTTTAGTTTAAATCTCATAGTGGTTAGGTATAAGTATGTAAGTAGGACAACATAACCAGAAAGACCAATGGTGATTTTTTTCTTAGCATCATAGAAATCCTTTGAGGGAGAATATACATTGAGGGGTTTGAGACAGGAGTAAACAGAGTTGTGGGTATGTTCATTTATAAAATCTGGGGTGTGTGTGTGTGTGTGTGTTTTCTTCAGAAAGACTGTACTGACCTTCACTGCTGGTTTCAAAGGAAAGCCAGAACCTGGTATTTGTGTTAAAGTTAGGATGTTTGGGTGGCTTTTTTGAAGTGTTTTGGTTAGTAACCTGATGCAAGGTTAAATTGTAGTGATGAAATAACCACAGTGATGTGAAAATACACTGGTGTAAAAATAAATGAGCAATTTGTCTAGCCAGTGAGAACTTGATACTCTTAATTTGTTAGCCAGAGATAATTAAGGAAATGAGTAATAGACAAAATAAGAAAACCTGTAATGTATGATATGGTAATTCTCAGGAGCCTATCCTGAGGGAGGTGTTAAGGTCACCCCATTCTTTAAGGGTATGTTGGATGCAACCAGAAGAGAAACCTGACGGGGATGATAAAGTGCACTCACTGAGGACACACAGACAGCAGCACTTCTCAAATAACCCACTAGATGGTGGCACAATACAGCCCCTGTTGCTGCTGCAGCTGCCTGACTTCAGACTGTGGTACCAGATAACCATGGTCCTTGGAAAGCATTGTTTTTATCAAGATTTCTTGACACTTGTGCAAAAACAAACAAACAAGAAAAACAACCAACCAAAAAAAAAACAACTTAGCCTGTGCAAGCACTGTTCTTGACAGCAGGAAAGTATGGCATGGCAGCTGAATCTGGCCTTGGATGGCAGACAGCAAGAGTGGTTCTAATGTTTGTAGAGTGTGATGTTTTGGAGCAAACTGATACAGAGTCCTACTGGCCTAATGTATTTCAGAAGATGGAACTTGCTAGGGAGAAGTTTGTCTCTTGATATCAAAGACATTGGTAGTTTATGCCAGGAGCACACGTCCTTCGTACAAATCCATGTCCCAGGTTCAGTGTAACTACATCCTTCTATAGAAGGAAAGCCTGGTAAGGGCTTGTCCTCCTGCATCAGTGAGTTGCTGATGTTAGTAAACACTGAGTGGGCGTTGTGCATTTCAAAATACTTTTTGTCACTTCTACCAAGTATTTTAGCTAGCAGTGGGCATGGCACCTATCTTCATAAGATAGCTGGTACTTAATAGAAGGCTGTGTGGCTTTCCTTTTCTCCAAAACAAAAAACAACGGCAACTAAAAAGAACTGCCAAACAAAAACCCTTCTGGGGCTCTGTTAGCAGAAGTGAATTATTTTAAGTGACATGAAGGCTGACCATTCCTTCACAGTCAAAAGATGCAAGTCCTGCTTGAAATAAGTGGATAAAGTATTGTGAGGGAACTGTGAAATTGCTTCTGTTATTGTATCTCTTTTCTGGCTTAAGGGCTTCGTATTCAAGGCTGTTTCTGAACAGTTGTGTTTCTAGTATGTCTGTTCTTGAGCAGTTGGATTCTCACATTCAGATGAATGTTGTAATGCTCCTCCTTGGTGAAGTATTGCTGTAGCAAGTTAGACCCCATGCTGTCTTCATGTGGCTGAAAAAAACATCCTTCTGATTATGTGACATAGAGCTGTCTTTGGGAAATGTGGAATTATCAGTTTATTGGGCCGTATGCTAGTTTTTTAACAATGATTTTTATTTTTAAGTCACACAGAGGTAGGATGTAAAACAAGTTATAGTAACAAGTTATAGAATGAACATTAACTAGCATGATTATCTGACTTGATCTTGATGTGCCTTAAGTTAGTCTTCCTACATCTTAATTATAATGCCAAAGATGGCACGAGTTTTCCTAGCAAACTGCTATGATGATGCACTGCTGTTGAGAACAATTATTTTTAATTGCTGAAGCAAACATTCATCTTAAGTCATCCAAATATTTTTCCCACTAAAAATGGTGGCTGATGGATGACAACTGATACCTTTTTAATGTTATTTTGCTAATAGCATTCTTTGAGAGCTGGTATTCAAATCGAGTGCTTGAGGCCCATTGCAGAGTGAGGTGACAGTATCACCAGAGATCTGGTGCTGTGCTATATAATACTGGTATTCGGTGCTACAACATGGCACCAGGCAGGGACTGAGATCTGTAGAGGCTGTCATTTTTATGGTGTTTACAAAGGCTGTGACAATTACTTGGTCTGATTCACAGAATCACAGAACAGTCTAGGTTGGAAGAGACCTCCAAGATCACCGAGTCCAACCTCTGACCTAATGCTAACAAGTCCTCCACTAAACCATATCCCTAAGCTCTACATCTAAACGTCTTTTAAAGACCTCCAGGTATGGTGACTCAACCACTTCCCTGGGCAGCCTATTCCAGTGACTAACAACCCGTTCAGTAAAGAAGTTCTTCCTAATATCCAACCTAAACCTCCACTGACACGCCTTTAGCCCATTCCCTGTCATCCTATCACCAGGTCCGTGGGAGAATAGACCAACCCCCACCTCGCTACAGCCTTCTTCAAGGTACCTGTAGAGTGCAATAAGGTCACCCCTGAGCCTCCTCTTCTCCAGGCTAACTAGTCCCAGCTCCCTCAGCCGCTCCTCGTAAGACTTGTTCTCCAGACCCCTCACCAGCTTCATTGCCCTTCTCTGGACTTGCTCAAGCACCTCCATGTCCTTCTTGTAGCTAGGGGCCCAAAACTGAACACAGACCTTGAGGTACAGCCTCACCAGAGCTGAGTACAGGGGGAATTCCCAGCTTGGGCACATGAACAGATCTTCTGATCCAATGGAGGTGGGCAGTATGTCATGGCATGAGCACTGCTCAAGAGCAGAAACATCTTCAGATGATGATGCTGTCTTATGAGACTATAGCCATTGTTCCAAAGTCTAGTTCATAAACAAGGAATGTGTATTTTTAAGGCACTAAGCTGGTGTAGACAACATCTTAGTTTTGCATTTCAAATGAAATATGTGTGAGTAAACTGTAGGCAGAAATCTGATATTGTTTGCCTTCATCTGGTGGGTGTGCATTATATGATGCCAATTAATAAGCTACATGGATATGGACCTTCTTGCACTGTACAAATATCTGGCCCCCAGATGTCAAGCTTATATGAATTAATACTGTCTAAGCATGAGACACATACATAACTTCGTATATACAGGAAATATATCCTTTGGTTTTTCTCTGCCTTGGACTGCTTGTGTCTAGAGTTGGTCTTTATGTTCTCTTACAGGTGACTACAAGCACTCAAAAGATGGGAAATGGGAAATTTTCTTCTGCCACCCTCTACTGGCCTAATTTCCCTTTTTGTGACTGCAGTATAAGGACCCTCCGTGTGTAAAATGGGAGGCATAGATCATAGTGACAACTATACAGTTGAGGTTTGCTTTTCTTGTTCTTTGATTATTTTTTTTTTGTTAGGCTGGTGCAGCTTGAAGATGGGCAGCTGTGAAAAATCTGTTTCAGATGACAATGCGTAGGGAATATGTTGTGAGGAGGAACTGTTTCTTGGGAGGGTCTCTTCCTTTTTGCTGTGTGTAAGCATTTTGAGATGTCTGTCTTGAAGTAGAACTGCAATGTTTATTGAAGGAAAACAAGCTGAAGAACTTATGCAAAAAAAAACTTTAGGCTTTACAGTAGTGATTTTTTGTGAGTGATAAAGAGAAAATAATAGCTATCTTTGCATTTCCATTCCACTGCATGTATCCAGGGTGGTTTCTCTTTGGCTAGCACAGTGTTTCATACTGCTGTTGGGGCCTCTGTTACTGTGGACAAAGATCCTGGCCTCTTTTGTGCATTCAGAGCTGTTGTTGAAAAGTTGGGAGTTGGCTCTTGTGATGTATGAAAGCACTGAATGATCTCTTGGAAAAAATCTGTGCTTTTCCCTTTGCTCTTCACTCCTCTTCCAGCAATTCTGTGTCAGTTCAAGAACTGAGCTTGCCAATGATTTTAAATTGTATTAGGGCTATTGTGAAGAGGTTGGCAATATGAAATACCACTGACTGAGATGGAGATTGTTAAAGCACCTCCCGTAAGATACCAGGTGAAATTCCATTTCTATTCAATTTCTATGTTTCTTGGTGAGGGTATTCCAAGTCATATGGTATAATTGCCCATCAGTGAGTGTCTGCAATGTCTCAGCAGTACCAAGGTCATAGATAAAAATTATTTTTTTTAAAATCAGGTGTCTGAGAGCAAGTAGTATCACACAATCATCTAGGTTGGAAGAGACCTCCAAGATGACTGAAACAAGTTTGATTATCTTTATGGACTCCATAGAAGTACCATGGAATTTATTTTGTCCTTAGTCTGAGAGCTTGCTTCTTTAGTATCCACATCACAGATCATAAAATGGTTTGGGTTGGAAAGGACCTTAAAGATCCCTCAGCTCCAACCTCCTGCTATGGGCAGGGACACCTCCCTCCATACCAGCTTGCCCAAAGCCTCATCCAGCCTGGCCTCCAGGGATGGGGCATCCACAGCTTCTCTGGGCAATCTGTGCCAGTGCCTCACCACCCTATGAATGAAGAATTTCCTCCTAAACTCTAAATCTCCCCTCTCTCAGTTTAAAACCATCCCCCCCCTTGCCCTGCCATTATCTGACTGAGGAAGAAGCTGCTCTCCATTTCTTTTATAAGCCCCCTTTAAGTATTGAAAAACTGCAATGAGGTCAGCCTGGTGCCTTCTCTTCTTTAGGCTGAACAGCCCCACCTCTCAGCCTTACTTCATAGGAGATACTGCAGCTTAATATTCTCTGGCTCTTGTGATGCTAAAAGACAAAGAAATTAGGTCAAGGAGCATTAATGGTGTTTTCTTGTTTTTAAGTTTAACAGAAAAATTCTAGTTTACTACACTACGTTTCTGTCTGTATAGGGTTTTCCATTTTTAAGAGGAAAAATTGTAATTGGAAATATGGATAATCATATGTAAAAATCAATTTGTTTTTGATTTTTTAATGGCTATATTAATGTTTTTCCCCATTTTAATTTAATAGCTATGGTGACCTTCCTTGTAGGGATAAGAGGCTGACTCACTCTGTACGGTCACATACACTCACATTGAGTTACACATACATCGAAGCAGCTACTGTTCAGTTTGGTATAGTCTACTTGCATACATCAGCAGAATCTGCTGTGACTTTTTGTAGGGGCCTACACTGAGTTTTTTTACCTTTAATTGAAGTAAATGAACAATCAGTTGCTTGGTTTCAATGAAGATATGGAGCTGACCTTGGCACAAAAAACATAAAGACAAGTTATTCCAGATTAAGGGGGCCCAGCAACCAGAGCCATGAAGTTTGTATGAGGGTGACTAGACACTAAATCTGTGGTATCTCTATTATCCTTAAGTTGTTTGTATGTTAAATATTGCTTGACAGTCTAGATAATTCATGGCATAGAGGTGTAGCTGGACGTAACGGTGTAGTTCAGGCATGGATTGGATGAAGTGGTGGGCACTCAAAATTTGCAGGTTCCATTTCATGCCCATTCCCTAGCAGAATGGACCCAGGTGACCTCTGGACTATGGGAAAATGGTAATGAATTAAAGCACTAGGGTTCTGCAGGGGGTCTCAGTGACACTATAGGGGAATGGATAAGCAATGCAAGTTAGTGATGCTACTGGTCATCAGCACACAGTGTGGGCAGGGATATTTGACCATGGGGAAGCTTTCATAGGCTCATTGTGAGTGATGACCACTGCACATCTTCACACGGGATGCTGCTCTGAGGGGCAGAGTGAAGCTGGCTGGAGGAGATGCTAGTGAGCAGTAGAACTGATCTAGTGAATGCAGACCATGGGAGGCTTGGTGGTGTCTGCACACAGAGAAGAGAGACTCAGGATACATTAGTAGGTACAGGAATACCAGGGCTGAAGGATGCATGTCTGCAAATGCTAATTTTGGTGAGAGCAGAGTCAGGGATGTGACACAGATTACTGCAGAAGCAATAAAGCCTATCTCAGTTAAGGAACAAGGCATATATATGATTACAGAAACACTTCAGTTTTTAAAAAATACAATTGCTGTGTTGAGACAAGGTGTTAGTAACACAAACGTGTAATAAACATTATTGTTTATTGATGGAGTCTTGAATTACTGGTGAATGATCTTGGTGGGATTGCAAATACATTTTGGGAGCAGATAATAAAAGAAAATCAGGTATTTAAAGAGGTATACTGTTCAGGAAGATCAATAAAACTGAAGGTATTGGTAATTCTATGTTAATGGTATGACAGATGAAGCAAAAAAGTGTAACACTGGCCAAGTAGACTTTGTATTAAATATTTATGAAAAGGATGGTTTAAATAAAAGTGAAAGTCTACTGGTGCCATGTTAGACTAGGCTAAGATTTAAGAATTGGTAGATTTCTGTACTTAAATTTGAGCAGGAAGGGGAAAAACAGCAGCTAGAATTAGTTAGATCTAGGTGTTCTTGTGTTCTATAAGTGGCACATTTCTTCCCTCATTAGGCATTGGCCTATTAAGAGTCAGCAGTATTGCAGACTTATTCATGCTCAGCAACCAGTATGTTGCCAAAGAACTGGTTATCAAAACCAAACCAAACTGCTGGGATTGATTGAATGCCAGTAGAGTTTCTTTAGATTAAAGGGCAATTAAAGAAAGCTGATTTGTTTCATTTCAGGAAAGCAAACTTTGTGAGGTGATGGGAAGTAACAAGTTGAGTAAGGGGAGAGTACTGAGCTCTAGGACTTAGCTGTAGAGGAGTACTGAAACTTGACATCAGAAGTGCAGAACCTCTTGACTTTGAAGAAAAAAGCTTTATAGGAAAGTGTTGCAGAGACAGCTGGAACATGAAATGTCATGTCCAGCAGAGTGGATTTTATGGTGCTTTGAGAGAACTTATTGGTTTAGATGGATAAGATAGGGATGAATACAAAAGCTAGATAAAGAAGAGATAACAGGAAGTTTTGTTGATAGGGGGATTACAGGGCTGGAGACATATTTTGAAACAGCCTTGAGGAAAAAAATTATATTGAATAGTTCAATTCATGGTCTTGCATAAAAACTAGCAGCGTCTTTAAGGACAGATTAACATGGGCAGTCAGGATAATGGGGTGACGTCTCCTTCCCTTTAGCTTTTCCAGTGCTAGGTTGTATGTTGTGGTTACAGTTGTCCTGGCCAGAACACATCTATGGCCAGGCTCGAGTGCCAATGAAACTTGCTTCTGACATGATGTTACAAGGCATCAGCAACGTGAAAAAGACAGTGATATTCTTCGGTGAGGACTGGACTAGAGAATATGGGATGAAATGCAGCAATGCCAAGAGTTAAGTGAAGAATTGAGTAGATAACTTCAAGGATTGCTGTTATAAACTGAAAGCATATCAGCTTGGAACTGGCAAAGAATGCTGGGCATGTTAGGTGATCAGAGGCTTGCAAGGAATCATAGGTGTGAAGTAACCATGAAAAAAGTATCTGTGGTCCTGGTATCTTAGATACCTGAGATGAAATACTGGCAGAAGGGCAGGAATTATTAACACCACTATTAATTTGATGTTTATGTGCAATGCATACAATTCCCATAACTCACTTTCACCATAGGTGATCTCAAAACTGGAATGAGCACTTAGGATGGGGCACTTGAATGACCAGGAGAATTTTGAGAACTGACCATGGGAGACCTAAGGAGTTTAAATCATCTGATATGGTTATTGAGAAATGACATGGTTGTTGCCTGTGAATTCACCAAGGGAATAAACTCCATCAGGGAAAACAGCTCGTAGTGTAAAGGGCAAACCTGTCATGAAGAGAAATGGATATAAGCTCAAAGATGAAAAACTGAGCCGCAAGATGATTCTTAACTATGAAAGTGGTGTCATCCCAAAAATAGTGGTGGGGATGAAGGTTACAGGTACATTTAGCATGATTCTTGAGAAATCCTATGACAGAGCAGAAGTCCCTTTCAGTTCTCTGGTCCGGTGCCCTGTTACTAGTGTGTGCTTACAGAGTTTGCAGTTTGTGAGGAATCATACCAGTGGTACCATATCCCGCTGATATGTCACATATTTCATGTGAGAGTTGAAGTCTCAGACATGGAATCTATCCTTAGTACCAAAAGTAAGTAAGAGTTCTCTGAAAAATCCAATTAGAGTCCTGAATAAGCTCAGTTATCTGTATTTTATTTTTATGTATCTTCTAAAAGACTAATAATAGTTGCTTTGGGGACTTCAGGGAGCTTTCATTCCTTAAACTATTGTCCCTGTCAAAAGAATATTTTGGACTGACACTGGATATTTCTGGACTGCTGAAGACTCGAGAAAAAAATTATTAGGTGCCAGCAGTTTAAGTTGGATTGTGTTTAGATGGATTTTTTTTTGCATGTAACAAAGTCTATTATTAAGGATACTGTGAATGACTGCTCTTACACTTTAAAGTTTTTCATTTCTGGATAAATGCAGCTCTGTGTGTCTTTGAAATCTTGCCTGCTGAAATGATGTTAGACAAATCAGTTCCTGTGTGCAGTAGATCTGATCCTCTATCCTTAACTCAGCTGTTATCCTTATTACTCTGAGTACAACACTGGCTTAAGAAAAAGAAAGATACATGGTTATTAACATCAATATGGCAATAGTCTTTAACCTCCTATCACTTAAAACATGGAAAATTCTCTTAAAAAGATTTTGCACGAAACTTGAAATGTGCTCCTTAAACTATTCAAGGCAAGAGCTATTAGCAGAGGGTACAGCTTTAGTTCTTGAACTCTGAGAAGCGGAATGTCCAGTGAACTGCCTACCTTACTAGGCTGCCTGTAAGTCACAATTGCTGTCCTGGTCCTGCCACTGTGTGCCTGTGGTTGTACAGGAAATCTCTCCCCTGTCATTGGCATGTTGGTTCGCAGGCTACTGAGGTGATGGAGTCCTGGGTCTCAGACACAAATAAGAAAAGACACAGATAAAGAAAAACAAAGAAATGTAAGAGACAAGAAGGATGTAAAAATGCTATAATGAACTTGTGTGTCTTGAGAAAACCTCTAATCTAATGAGAATGGATTTTGTTTGAGAGATTGTACTAGTACAATTAATTATTCATGGCAGCGACATCATTAGGATTTCATTTTATTTAAAGGTCTCTAAGTGACTTGGAAAATTGGGTTAAGCTGAAGAGGAGTTTCAGGAGAGAGAGCAAAGCTTTTCATTTTATTGGCTTTGTCTAACATTTTCTAGAGAACTATTAGAAGTACAAATTGTTCTGGAGCTCTAAAATTCCTGTGTTAAATATGGGCATAAATTTGAACCACGTAAATACAAGATCTGGGCCCAATTGGAAACTAGATGGCTTTTTTGGAACCAGCTAGACACCCTTTAAGTGGTCACTAGGTGGGGAATTGCTGTGTTTGAGCACTGCGCATTAGCACCAACCAGTGAGCAGTGGCTCTTTCTGTTTCTAAGCTTCAATTCTTAATGTCCCCTGTAGTGGAATACGGGACTATAGCTACTGCAGGACAAGAAGGCAGGCTCTTACGTTTGGGCACAAACAGAACCATGGAACCATTCCCCTAAAACCAGAAAGGCTTTAGGTTAGGTACGTCCAGAACCAAGTTAATTGCATCTTTGCCGTAGTAGAAAGGATGGCCAGAACTGTTTCTAGAAACCGGTAGTGGATAGACCTCTCCTTCATGTTCAGTAACAAGCTCTTTGCATTTGACTAAACCACCATGTGTACTGCCTCTACTGACAGACAAAAGCTTTTTACTAGACGTCTTCTCCCTTCCCTGGAGAAAACAAGCACTATGCCAGCCCCAGCAGGAGGGCTTGCATGCCCACAGGGAGCAGTGTCCTGTCACCTGATAACACAAAGTACAGGGGATGGGGATGTGGCAGGGATTACCCTTCTCTGCTACCCTGGTAAATTTATACCTGATTCACAGACTAGACAGCTAAATAACACTTCAGTGCTGCTGAGTTTTTTTAAACACATGGACGCTAGCCTGGGAACTACCCAGGCCTCTGAGTGTTTAAAAAATCTGGTTTTCTTTTTCTTTTCATAATGTTTATTTGTTCCTTTCCTTGTAATTCTCCTTGTTAACTCATGGACATCATTCAGGGACAGATTTAAATCGAAGCAGACAGACTCCAGTTCTGCTCTGTCCTCGGAACAGTGGAGATCTGTTTAAAAGTGCTGTCGGGAGAGCACTTGGTATGACTGGAATGCACATGGCTTTATTTTTCATTTCATATCATGTGCAAAGTAACTCAGCTATAACTAGAGATGGCTATTCACATGGCTGTGGTGGTACCCTCCCTGTTGTGTTTGGCTGAGGGTTGTGTAAATTATTTATAACAGCTTACTGGAGACATTCACAAACAATGGACTGGCCACTGAGAGGAACATGGGGGACAAAGCTCATATGAACCTAGGCTTGAGGTCTTGAGACATTGGGCAATGGCTCTTAAAAATGAAAGAATGTGTCTGTCTACTGGTCTGGATCCAGTTTCAGGCCTTGCCTTGCCTGAAACTGAGAAACAATCACTCTCGCTTTGATGTCTGGAAGGGTTTGTTTCGCAATGTTTATATCTAGCTGACACTAGGAGGGAAAAATCCTATTGAAATTTTCTAATTAAGAAGTTTCAGTAAGACAATTGCTATTTGCCTTGTCTTACATGAAAATCTTCAGCAGCCTGCAAGCTGCAAAGCTCATTCTCACCTGGATGATAAGCAGGGTCACTGCAAGGTTTTGCTGGTGTGATTGGTATCACCTGGGTCAATCCTCAGTCAGAAGAAAAAGCAGCAGTTGTTGATTTGCTGGAGCTGGGACTTGCAAGTGGCATCTCCCAGGTGGCGTCTTGGGAATCTTGATATAGCTGCAACCAAGCCATGCTTTTAATGATGTACGTTAAAGTCTTGTACACTTTAATGGTGTACACAAGGGCGGGGGATGGATGTTGCTCTTCCTTCTGGTGGTGTACTTGAGACTTTATTTTTCTCCAGCTGCAGCCAGCGAGGTATGGAAATGTCTTCCCACAGTGTCCCATCTTAATCAGCCTGAATAGGTGATTCTTTGGGGTTCTGAAATCTCTCCTGGGGCCCTGCTCCTGGTGCACACCAGAACAAAAACTTTGGTACTTTAAATATGTGGGCTTACAACCTCCCCTAGCTTCTAATAGATGAAATGTGACTGCAATCTTAGTGTTTATTTAGGTTTCAAGAAGAAAGAACCACAAAGAAAAAAAAAAATCTATCCAAATAATAAAACATTTTCTCCTGATAACTTTTTGATGACATTATTTTGGTGGCTAGACACTTGACTTTACAATATGTAAACACTAATTTGTTTTCCCATATGAGAAGAAAATTCAAGTCAAATAAATTTGAGTCCTAGTACTTCCATTTCTCACCTTTTCAAAATTCCCTATTATTTTTGCAACTAAGTAATGTATTTGACTAACCATTCTCTTTTTCCCATGAATGACCTTGGGTAAACACAAAAATTTAAGAAATATAGGTGAAAAGTAACTTTCTATACAGTGATCCTAGCGCAGAACAGTTCTTTTATCATTCGTGGTCTGTCATGGCAAATGTAAAGCTTAATCCTGTATATGAAAGTTGACTGGATGATCCTTAACTCATGAAAATGGTTTTCCTTTGGTACTGCCTCACACAGAACTGAATTACTCTTCCTGGGAATGTAATGGCACTATTTTAGCTGTTGAAGTGCTGTGTTTTTCTTATCATCCATTATAAAATCTCAGTCATCCAGACCCTTTCTAAGCAACGCTTCTGAGGATTTCCTTCAGCTCTGACCCAATTTTTATCCAAGTGAATTTCAAAACCCTTCTTCGTTTTGTTAAAGCAGTGTTTTAGTAGCCAGACAGCAGCCTGGCTGAAACAGGGCTGTACAAGTATGTAAACACAGGTCCAAAATCTGCCACTGGGTACGCAAAGGTTTGTGTTTGTGGGCTCGGTCTGTTCAATGCTCTGCTTCAGAGATACTCATGCACTTTGATCCTGTTGACTTCAGTGAGAATGAATATCTCCTTTGTTTAAGATTAATAGTTTTCCTCAGTTGGGGTGGATGTTGATATGTCCTGACCTTGGAGTATTTATTTAACAAGTCAACCCATCCTTTTGGGGAGAGATTTTGGAGTCTTTTTTTCTCTGTCCTTTGTAAGGACAGTAGTTCCCCCCTCAAGGTAATATGGAAGAATGTGGTGTAGTCCTAGGACAGGAATTAGTGCTTGCTTTGGTTTGTTTAAGGGTCCCAGACCCAAATCTTGCAGTACAGGATAGTAAACCAGGGAAAATCCTAAAGAAGGATGACACCATATGTTTTCCCTCATAAGAAGAAACATATTAGTCAGAAGTGCTAATGGCATTTCCTAAGCTCTGTTATCTTGGGATGAGATGAGTTGAAAAAAGCATCAGCTGGGAGAAAGCTGGTTCCCAGCTACAGCTGATATGAATTAGCGCAGCCCTGGCAGGAGCCTATAGGAAGGCTAGGAGCGAGGGGACTGTGGATTTTGTGCAGCTGGCAGGAGAGGATTTAATGCTGCTGGGTCTGCCATGGGTGGTGGGAGTTGGGGTTGATTCGGTCAGCTTGGCTTGAGTTAGTGCTGTGAGGGGCTAGGAAGCTTCTAGGCCTTGGGGGCTGTGTTGATAAGTACAATTTTCAGGAGTGTGGAGCTCCCTGGACTAGGAGCAGAATGCCGTAGGTGGGCATAAGCAGAAAGGGCAGCTCTAGAAAGTTTGTAAGAGAAAAAAGATATATGTGGAGATTTGTGTGTGTGAAGAGTTAGGTGCTATGTTCTGATGAATGCCATTTCTTTGATTAGGGCAGACTGGTGTGGCTATGTGTGAAGCCATCTGGGGCTATGAGGTAACTGGAAAACTGACTGGCTTTGGTAGAGACTGGTAAGAGAGGGGAGCAAATACCTTCCTGAAAAGGAGGGGGGATAAAAATATTGGGCAGCTAACAATTTTGAGACAGAGCAGGGAAATACAAAGCACAAGGAAGTAAATCAGTAATATGAAGCCTGAAGTCACTTGCTAAGACTTCTCAAAGGCACCTGGATGTCTAGCTCCCATCCCACCATGATGCCTTCAGTAGCTAGGAAATGCTTCAGTAATTCAGACTTGAACAGAGCTGAATTGGAAAGGGACAGCTGACAGCTGTGCTGGAGGCGATTCAGTTTTGTTCAGTAGAGCTGGCTGCTAAAAAAAATGCCTCTAGCAAACTCTGTCTTGGCTGTCTCCTCCCCTGGGAGTTGTGTTGCTTGTGCTGGACCTGTTGCGTGGTTCCTCCCTCGCTCCTTCCCCTTGGTGTTTGCAGGCTTGGACTTTCCCCCACAACTGGCTGGTGTTAGCTTGACATCACAATCCTGCAGTGATAAGCATGTGCCTGCTTTCTTTTTGAGCTGGAGGTTTTTTTAAATACATTGGTGAGACACTGTGTACTGGCAAGCAGGAATAATAAACTTCTGAGGACTCTAGGCTCCTGGCTGGTGCCAGGAGAATGGGTGGTGAAGGCTTTTGCCTGCAAGTCCTAGTGCAAGCAGGGCCTCTCCTTTTGGTCCAGTGAGCCTATGTATGTGGGTGCTGGAGAAGGTAGCAGCCTTGTACATACATAAAATGACTTGTTCTGTTTCTCCCATCACATATCCTAGAACCCTGGGAACAGAAATCTTCCCAATTTGAAGGTGAGGGGGGAAAAAAGTGTGTAGATTTAATGAAAGTATGAGTTCTGTTATTTTTTTGTCCAGCCCTTACTTTGTTTGCTTAGCTCAGTTAACACAAGGGAAACCTAAGAGCTGTTCAGTTTGGTGCCTGATTCTCAAAAACTATAAATGTAAATTCCCCTTACTGGGAATAAATTCCCCTTAATGAGAATAAGTGTCCCTTATTGGTCTTTTAATGCTTTGCTAACAGATAGGTGCCTAAGTTGTATGGTACTTCCTAACATTGAATGTTATTCTAGTTTAGTGTGTACAGCTGTCTGGATTACTGTACAGTTTATATTCTTTGCAGCTAAATGTTTAGTGCTTAAGAGTAATCCTCCCTCTTGGAGTCAGCTCCTCTCCCAGCTGGATCTCTAAGCTGGGCCTCAAAGCTTTATCAGAACTGGAAGTTGAGACCTGTTTATAATGTTCTTATAACTACTGCTACGTTTCAAGTACACTATGGCTGTGCTTGAACTGTAAATTGCCTACCCAGGTACCTGCAGGAATTAGGTCCAAGCTCAGCAAAGACTAAATGCTGAAATCCTGTTACTGAGCTGAATTCAGAATTAGAGTACCACTGCAATTATGGTAGTGATTGTAGTATAGGCATAATACAATTAGGTATTTCCAAATATCCCATTAGGCACCTAATACTCTCCAAGTTCAGGATTTAAGTTGTCTGGGTGCTCTTTGTGTTACAACTGTGGTGCTTTAAATTCCCCAAAAAGTTTTAAAAAGGTTGTAAGTCTTTAAATTCATTGTGTGTTCTCCTAAAGTGAAAAGCCTGTGTATCACAGAAAGGTTAAGGTGGGAAGGAGCCTCTGAAGGTTGTTTGGTCCAACTCTCTTTTACTGGGGGTCCCAAAACAGGACCCAGCACTCCAGGTGTGGCCTCCCAAGCCCTGAACAGAGGCAAAGGATCACTTCTCTTGACCTGCTGCTGATGCGTTGTCTAATGCAGCCAACATTGCTGTTAGCCTTCTTAGCAGTGAGGGCACGTTGTTGAGTTGTGTTCAACTTGGTGTCTTCCAGGGTTGCTAGGTCCTCTTCTGCAGAGTGGCTTTTGTGCTAGGTGGCCCCAGAAGGTAGGAAGGTTGGGTACTTAGGGGGTGTGTTCTGCATTCTGGTGTTTGTTTTTTTTTCCCTGGTAACTGGGGCATGGACAAAAATATCCTGTATGTGAAGGAAGAACGCTAAATGCTCATCTTGCTGCTATGACTTTTGTCACAGTGGTCAGATGAGGTCGTGCAGCCATGGGTAGCTACAAGGTTACATGAATGTGCTTCTGCGTTGCAATGACAGAGGTACCGTATATTGCATGTGGGCGATCTTATCTGAGCAGTGAATGCTATCTTTGTTTTGTAGTAAGGGCATTAAACCAGACCTCTTTGAATATGTCCCATATCTTTACAAAATCTGGTACCTATTTTGTAATTCAGCACAGACTTCTGCATGTCTATTCAACAGCAGAACTGCTATCCAGAAGGATAGCTGCTTAGATAGATTTGAGTTGTGTACCAAGGCAAAAGTAAACAAATGCATATACACTTCATTAGATCTGAATTGCTCTGTTAAAATATGGGCCTTGTCTTTTTTTTTTTTTTTTTGAAACGCCACTAAATTACTACTCTTCTTTGTTAACAAAAGTCATTATAATATACTGAGGGAGATTGTGTTATTCCTCTAGTTAAATACATCGTTCTGGTTAAATTCCTCTACACAGTTTATATCCTAAACAGCTAAATGTTTAGTTCTTAAAAATAATCTTCCCTCTTGCAGCCAAATGCTTTCCTTTCAACACTGTTTCCTTCATACCAGGGTGAGGGTGGGATTCCCAGCCTTGGGCTGATCTGCAGCTCTGGACTGAAACTAAATACAATGCCCTGGGACCAAGTCCCATCATCTGTAGAAGTTGGGCAAGAGGAAATGCTTCTTGTGTTAGCTCAGCTTGTGGCCACACTGGGAGAATTTGTTTTCACACCAAACAGTTGGCTGGCTCTGCTGTTTAGGGAGAGGAGAATGAAGGACTGGTCTCAGAGAAAAGCCCTTACCTTAGCAACAGCCCTTTCCAGAGACACGCTGTTATTTTTTGTTAGTTGTGTGCATGCAGCACAACTCACTTCTGAAATGTACGCATAAAAACTTTTCCAGTAGTGCACTTCCGTGTAACAACACTGGAGTTCAGGAGGCTTGCTTGTGTTTGCTTCTTGTAGTCTTTAAGCCATCAGACAAGTGGGGCAGGGCTTGTGCTACATGACTCTTGCCTGGCTTTTATTCCCAGGGCTTTAATTTTGATGGATCAGTGACAGGGTGGCTCATGTTATGAAGCCTGAAGTTATTTGCATAGTGTTGCTCAGCATGCACTTCTGTTTCAGGTTGACCTCCAAGTTCAAAGAACAGCATATTTAAAATCTTGGTTTGACAACACCAAGAACCCTCTTGATACATCGAATTTTTAATGTATTTCGCCCGCGTGGCTCAGTGGTATCTTGCCAGGGACATCTTTGGTTTGTTTTTTGACCTCCCATTGTGCAGGGAACTGAGAGCCCTCTTGGGGTCCTGGAACTGAGCCTGGCACAAGTCTAAACGCTGAGCCTGTCTCTGTGTGTGGTAAATAGGACAGTCGCTCTGGGCTTGTAAATCACCACTGGTCAGGAACAGAAGGTGAATGCTCTTGTCATCATTGTGGCAAAGATTGCGAGTGGAGTTTTCACATCCCTCTCTTGAGTGATGAGAGACGACATCACAGAGATGTTTGGTTTACTTTTTTTTTTGTGTGTGTTGGTAGACTGTGTGCCTATGAATTTGCTGAGCATGTTCTTCAGCCTTTATGTCCTAAACAATATTGCATCTATGCCAGCCAGAAAGCAGTAGTTTGTGGGACTTTATACCCTTCATTCAGAGCAGCAACAATTCCTGATTACTTATGTTACAGGCAAAACATTGGGGTGGGAAAAGTGGCATCTGCAGATGAATGGGTTACTTGCTAATACGTGGCTCTTTGTGTGAGGATGGAGAAAAAGAAATAGGATGATTGGGAAAAAGTGACAATACTTTCATTACAATGCATAACACCTCCCTCAAACTCCTGCAGTGTGTTTTTTTAACCTTTCACATAGTAAAAAGATTAGTATTGCATTAGAAGATGAGATGTCTAGTGAGTAGAGACTTTTTTTTCAGATTATCTCAGAAATATCCTACCTTGTTAGAGATGATAGAGGAGCTGCTGGATCTAATTCTAGCAAATAACTTCCAGTAGCTACTTTCCACTTCTTAGTAGCTATTTTAGATTATCTTGTTGATGACTGATGGACAGCATAACCATTCCCAATCTCTAGACAACGTCCTGAAAGAAGAAAATAATCCTGCTTTGTAAAACCCACTCTGAGTTGATCATGGTTCTTGAGGTCTGGCATACTGAACCACAGCTCAATGCCAAGGTACTGTCCTTCAGCATAATGACTTAAAAGAAAAACCTACGTAGTCAAGAGTTGCTACGAGCCATACATATGAAAGCTGGCAAATAGTTACTGTTGTGCTTTTTTTCCAGGCAGGTAAAATGCTTCTGAATGGCAAAACAGCCATTGAGATGCTCTGAGTTGAATGCAGATTCTGCAGACTTGTCTGTTTTTTTCCCCTTCTAGGGTTGTATTTTTTTTCTAGTTGGTACGTGTTCAATTGCTTTTATTTCTCTTCTAAAGTCCCCTCAAGAAGACCACAAAATACCGTGTTGAAAGAAAAGGGAGGTTAAGTTGGTTGATAACGTTAAATGCCTGCTGTTTGATATAATTAAGCTTATTGCCTAATCTGCATGTATGCAGATTTTAGAGGAGAACAGGGTTTGTGAAGGCTGAGGGGGGGGGGGGGGGGAAAATGAAGGCCTCCCTGGAAATAAGTCTTAGCTTTGTTCTGGCTGAGGAGAAAAAAATGTGGAAACTTTCTGCTCCTCAATCATTGTCTTAACTTATCTTGTCCACCATTTTTTTTTTCTCATTGCAATGGTGTCACCTGAAGCAAGCATTTTCTGAGTAAATCCATGTTTTTCCAGTGGTTGACAGAATACAGCAGAGCCTGGTATGACAGTAGCATGTGGCCTGTTCTTTGGTAGCATTGGTGGCTGAACACCTGTGAGGCTTGGGTCTTGCAGCACAGCAGAATAGCTCCCTGAGAGAGCAACACGCTTTTGTAAAAACGATAGTACTTTTAGGGATGTGTAGAAAGAGTCTCTATTTAAGCCAGCATCTAACACTGGAATAACTTTAGGCTTTGGGGGCATCTATTTACCTACTGTGTCCTGCAGGCTCAATAGCTTGGAATTCTAGCCGAGAGTATCCTGAACTCTGCCCTGGCTAAGAGAAGCCAAAGAGAGTGTTCATTTTCGGTATATTTGTAAACTTAACCAAATAAAATTCAAGCTTGATAGATCATCGGTTCACTGGCTTACAGCAAAATGTAATAAACTGAATAACTGTAGGCTTTAATATAACCTCACACAATTGTATTACTGCCCAATTACTTTTTTGACCTCTTTAGAGCTATGCTTTCCTTTTTTTTTTTTTTTTTGTAAAAAAAAAAAAGCACACAGTCTGCAGTTCTGACCGTCCTCTTAGCATCTTCTGTGTTGAGCAAAATGATAGATAAACTAGAGTATCGCTTCTCTTCCGTCTCCTGTTTGTGGGAGCACGACGATGCACAAGGTGCTGTGTGTGTTGGAGCTCCTCTAATTGATGGCTACTCATGCTCCCTCAGTTTCTCAGATCCTAGAGTACTCAGGACAGCTATTTATTTTCTTGAAATCATTAAACAAGGCAATTATCCTACTGTCAGTGGCTGGGCTTCTTGAACTCAGAAGGCTTTTCCTCCTGATAATAAAAGCTAGTTATCTAATTGTATCACTTCCTTTAATAGTAAATCCAGTCAACAGTGCTGCAGGTACCTTCACTGGTTTTAAACAAGTGTAGTGGGATGTTCTTTGGCTATGATTTAGGAAACGACTTCAGCATCCTCCTAGTTGTTTTCCTTCATAAAAATGTTTTGGGTGAATCAATGCTTGGAAGGAAGAGACTTTGAGGCAGCAACTGATGCTGGAAAGCCTGCAAAGGACATTGAAGGGTTTTAGTCTCCAACTGGTATGAAATATGCAAGGGGCTGTGAAGAGGAAATGCAGATAGCTTATATGACTTTAACATCCCAAGAGTAAAAAGCTCATACAGGAACTTAAAGGTGTGTGGGATCAGACTTGCCGTGACGATTACCTACTAATCATGGTGAAGTTATTGTACTGTGAAAGCAGAAGAGGGGTGAGAGGAAACAGCAGCTTGCTGAATCACACCTGGGAAATAGCAAACAAAAAATAACAATCAGAAAACAACTCTATAAAGATGGGTAGGAACCACAATGCAAAGTCTAGAAGTCTCAGAACTGCCATGTGGTGTGAGAGCTGTCGTATCTCAAATACTGTTTTTTGATGAAAACTTGTCTCCAAAAGTCAAGTTCCGGAATGTTCTGGACAGTTTTAAAATTGTAATGGAGTGAGAACTTTTTAAACTAAGAGGAATTAATATTTAAATATTCCTATGCTGTCTTGCATGGGATAATGCTTTTTTGGGGGGAGGTGGTGGGGGATAGGGGGCAGGGAGGAAGGTCAGTGGGTATATAACAGTGCTCTTTCATTTACAAATGGAGGGAATAACTACTATGTCAGGTTTTAGTGGGGTTTCTCTACCTGTATGAGGATAAAGAGATTAGACAGGAGAACCAGACGTGGATGTGGTCCTTCTAGACTAATGTTGTTGTAATTGAGATGCTGAACATGACAGCAAAGCACAAGGACTGTGAATATCCCTTCTGGTTTTAGCAATTTCCCTAATGAATAATAGAAGGGGCAAAATTTGGGGTGTAAAAATACTTTGCATCTTTTAAAATGGCATGCCCCAAAACTTGCTCATTTTTCACAGCTATGAGAGTTAGTCTCTTACAATATAGTGAAGAAAGAAAGAAATTTCTTTTTAAATCAGTAGGGATGATTGCAGTGAAAGAGAAATATTGAATGTAGTTTGGAACTGGGAGGATCTTTGTTTTGCAGATTTATTTTCTGGCTTTTAGCCTGATCCAGGAAACCACTTCTATCAAGGGAATGAAAGATTAAAGCCAGAAATTTAATTGCTTAAGAAAAAAGATGTACTGCCCATGAGGTTCACTGGAATCCAAAATAAGGTCTGTTCTGTAGTGTACGCTACATCTCAACCACGCTGAAAACTATTGCAGAGAAAAAGAAATCTTTGCATCTCTAAGAGCAGGCTTCTAGTTGCACCACAAGAAAGTGATTTCTCAATACCACTGGAATGTGGTTTCTAGTACAGAATTTCTGCTTACAATATTCTCCTGTCATCTGTTGAATTTAAAGAATGAAATTCAAGGAGGAAATATTTTGTTATTATAGATCAAATAAATTAAGTACCAGTTAGATGGATAGCTTGTTGAGTTATCCATAAGACACTATTTTTCTTAGTGTCTCATTCATATAAAGTAGTATAAATGTTGCTCTTCTGGCTATTAGCATGTGATGCAACACATACTATGTCTCCGTAGTGCAGTGCCAAAAAGATAGCTGCTCTAGAGAAAAACAGCACAGCCAAGAGACTTTAGAAATGCCTATTCAGTATTTTCTGAGCTGTGCTCCTATTATTGTGACTCTTAGGAAAAAAGAAAGGGGGAGGAGGAGGGGAAACTGATGTGGATTTAGCCTTTGCAGGAAAAAAGCCTATCCCAAAATGCAGTAGTTACATGTGTTAAGACTTTTTACTGCGAGTGAAGAAGTTACCTTGCTATGCAACATCAGCCTAGCATAGTGAGGACTTTGCTTACCCAAAGGGCAGTACCAAGGCAATGGAGTAAAACTACTGACTTGTTACATGGTTTACTAATTATTTTTTTGCATCACCAAAGCAACTAGAGCCTCTGGCAGAAACCATGATCGCTTGAGGTTTTTGGTGGAATAGAGGGCACAGATGGAAGCTGGAAAGGAAAACTGGGGCATAGAGCAACAATGTGGGTGCTTGTGTTGTTCAATAGCCTGAAGATCAACTTAGCACTGAAAAGTGAGGGTTTGTACATGGGGGAGAACCCCCATATACCTTTAATCAATGGAGAACATCATCCTAAAGATGGTGTCCTGCATTTTGGAGTGTAGTCCACTTCTCTTGCTGAAGTGCAATCACATCCGTTTGGTCACAGCCTTTACTGGAAGTGGGAAACTTGTTAAAAACCTGAAATTGGTGCCAAGCCAAGGCATCTGTTTTACTTCTACATGTCAAACACCCATAATACCTTTAAAGCTATCTGTAGACATGTAAAATACAAAAATATACTAAGTGATATACCTGGGAAAGCGCTTGCCAAGAAATAATGACAGTAATTATTTTCACTGGCTCTTTCTTTTTTTTGGCATCCCCACATCTGAGAGCCCGGAGACAAGTCAGACCTAGAAAATGTGTTGGAATTTGAATTTCAGATTAACCACCTTCTCAGCAGCCCTCTAGCAATGGGTTGGCTCTAATAGCTGATATAAATTGTGGTTTTGCTATGGACCACACGAGTCAGGACCTGCAGCAGAAGTTACCTTCATGAAATAAACTTTAGAGGAAGACTTTCCTGGATGGGAAGATGGAGGACTATGATCCAATTTTAAAATCTAGCATAAGAGAAAAATATTCTTCAAGTATGCCTACTTGCCAAATCTGTTTCAGTATTCATTAGCACAAGTGGTCGCTTCCTCCTTCCTCCCAGCTCAGCTAGACAAGCTCATCTACTTTATAATTAAGTCTGGTGTCTGGTGGCTGAAAAAAAATGCACTCATCTCACCAGTTTAGTGTTTCAGAAAGGCTTAAACCTGAAAAGAGCAAAAACATCTGTGTTGCATTCTATGGGTATCCTCACATATCCTGAACAGCGAAGTAGTATGTTGGATAAGCTGGCATCTGAAGGCTTAAAGACTTCTGATTAGTGCTTTGAAAGATATAACATGGCATTTTGTGGCAATTTTCACGGAACATATTTACTTCTGGGCTGCATTTTCCTTCCTTTCTTCCTTTTGAAGCTTTTTTTAATATTGTGTTGTAACTAGAGACTGGTCTAATTTTTTAATAGGCATAGACTTTATGCCTACAAATAGACCTTGACATTTAACTTAAAGAATCATATTATTGGGATGATATTTTTCTGCAGCCTGTTAGTTCTTTCACCAAGAATAAGGTGGTATTTGAAGCATCCTTCTAAAGTTTTAATGAGGACCAGCGTTAACTGCAAGATATTGTCTTCTGTGCCTTTTAAATCACTTTGCTTTTTGTGTAGAAGAAGTCCTTTTCTATGTATGTTGTGTGAAGATGCTTGTGTGATTTTGTCAGGATCCATGGTAAAATGTCATAACGCAAGCACTTGGTAAAAACAGTAGCAAAGAGCACCTCAAAATGCTTCTACATGCAAGGTGCATACAAAGCTATCTGGGGTATCGTGGCAAGGTCTCAGTGTTGGAGCATGCTGCTCCTAGCTTCTCTGCAGTCTGTTTGTGCTGGGAGATGTTGTAGTTTCTTGATGTATTCAAGAAAATCAGTTTCCTGGTCCCTCCTCCCTACCTAAAACCATTTATTCCCCAGCTCTTTGGTTAAGTGTAACCTTGCCCTTTTGCATTGTCAAGTGAAAGCATTTCTGTGTGAGTTCTCAACTCTTGAGAGCAATTGGCATTCTCCAACGAAGTCCCATTGGATTTGTAGGCACTGTAAGGGTAGTACTTTGGTGGATGACCTTGGTGGTAAGGGAATGTTTGGACCAGATGATCTTGAAGGCCTTTTCCAACCTTAACGATACTATGATACTCTGTGTTGTAATAATACACATTTCCTGGCATAAAGAACAAGGTGATCAAATTAACAGGAGGAAAATATCAGCACAGAGTACAGTCATGAGGCAGAATGAAGATCGAGCCAGTCTACCAATGTGTACTCTGGTGGCATGGTCACTTTGAGAGTTGCAAGGATACCTACTGGTAGGTATCAAAACTAAGACTTTTAAAAAAAAAGCCTTTAAATGTGTCATGTGAAGGTCTGTTGAAAAGTCCCCTGTTTTTCCACAGAATTAAAATAACAAGCAACTGACACCTTTACTTAAGACCCAATAGACTGGGTGTCTGCTAAGTCCCACCTTTGCTGACATTATCTTTAAAGAAGTCACCAAGGTTTCCCACTGTCTGATCTACTACCGAAATGAAAACTTAAAAACTTGCTGGTAGCACCTATAGGGGTCCAAGCCTGGCCAAAAACAGCCCTGGGAGAAAAATGAAAAATTAGCAGGGTTTTCCTTTTGACAGTATCAAAGTGGTTAGTTCTTACATTGGAGGAAGTAAACACTACTGAAATATCAGCCTTTACAGGGAATGGAAATGCTGACTGATCTGTGGCAATGTTTTGTGAGACAGTGATACTACATAAGCCCTAAAACAGGCTTCAGCCAGCTACATGCTCATACTTCCCTTTGGAGAGACCATTGCTTTCTTAAAGTTTCACAGACAGAAGGTTTTAAGACTTTCCCAAATACCTTCCTTGCTTGGGCTCTTAACAGAGAGGTTCCTTAAGGCTGGAGGATGCAAAGGGGACTATTGTAGTTCTTAGTTGTCTTTAAATCATGGCTTGCAGTTGTCAGCAGTCCCCTGTAGAAAACTTTAGGAGCAGTGCTGACCATTGCTGTGAAAAATGCCTGTGATGACTCTCCAGCTGTCATTATGCAGCACCTGCAAGATGCATGGATAAGAGAGACTGGGGAGTGATTTGGACAGTCTGAGGCATGAAGAAGAGATTTTCTAAGAGCAGATTAAACTGAAGGGCTTGACTTCCCAGCCCCATATGTTTTTACTTATACCTGTGCAGTATGTATGTGTTTGTTTTTTTTTT
Source organism: Oxyura jamaicensis (assembly GCF_011077185.1). Lineage (NCBI taxonomy): Eukaryota > Metazoa > Chordata > Aves > Anseriformes > Anatidae > Oxyura > Oxyura jamaicensis. The sequence continues at coordinate 62,576,802 of NC_048894.1, read as the reverse complement.
AATAAAGAGTGTAATACCCTACTTTGTAAAGATTGGGCTGATTAAACAGTGGTCAAAGCAAAAAGGAAAACAGGCTTTGTATAGGAACTAGAGCAAAGCAAAGGAAATTTTTTAGGTTGCTCACTTATGGAATCTAACTGTAGCACTGTGAGGTTCAATATATTGAATATCTTATTTGCTAACAGTGCTCGCTTACTATCTGCGGTATTGCTTCTAGCTTGTGTAGTTGATCAGACACTTGTGGCTTCTGCCCTTTTAGTGAGGAACAAGGGTGGGAGAACAGCTAAAACAAGAAGCCTTCCTGCGCTTTGAGTATGTGTTGCCTGGCATCCTCTGATCAGCCCAAAATGGACATCAGAGGTGGGCAGGTGGAAAGCTGTCACAAATCTGAACACAGTGGGGGAAACTGGAGCAGCTCCTGCTTTGCAGAAAGAACATTTTTGTTCATGAAAACTATTCCTGGCCTAAGAGTGAACTAAAAGGAACTGCCCTCTGGACTGTGATATGTTAATCTCTTGCTGTCTGAAGCTCTGCTTGTAGACTAGCTGATGTTACCAGCTAAGGCCCCATTGAGCTCAAGTGGAACAAGATAGCACCCAAGAGATGGATGGATCATGAGAAACCTTTCCTATGTAAAGCTCTGGATATCAATGCCTTGCAGATGCTGTGAAAGAATTAGGCACAAGGCTGTAGATGGAAAAGCAAAAAGGTCATGATGTAAATACTGCTGGACTGAAAAGCCTTACCTATAACAACAAAAGCACAGTCCATGTTGCCAACCTGAGCTAGACAGCTATCAAGTAGAGAAGAGCTGTGAAATGAACACCTGGCTAGAAGAAAAAGCTTCCAACAAGATGACTGTTGGCTGAGCTTCAGCATGGAAATAAAGGCTATAAATCAGGAAACTTCCTCGCTAATATCAGTGCCTGGTTAGGGCCTCAGCTGTGTTTGTCTTCCTGGATCATGCAAGGATGGTTGAGCTCAGGGTAGGTGGTCTGAAACTCTAATTGTTCCTCTGACTCCAGTTGCCTTCAACCTTCTGACAAGTGATATGGGGATTTATGTTGGGAGGGTGGCTCAAAATCTCTGCTAAACCAGTGGGAAAGCTTTCCTAGGGGCATAATCTTCCAAGCAACAAAGTGTGGATACTTGGTGGTGAGGAGCGCTGACTGCAGCTTGGGATGCTTCTGTCTGTGTTTCCCAGCCCCATGGCACCAGCCCATGTCCACCACATTACAGGACCTTGTTTGTCTGTCCTTGTCTCTGTAGGAACATCCATCAGAGCTGCTCTCTTGTGGCACCACTCAAAGGCCTCTTGAGCACTGAAGAAAAAGGCATGTGCTGCACCAGTGATGCCTCCATTTCCCATCCCCTCTTAAGGGTTTCAGCTGCTATCTGCTGTGTTCATGCTCCCATCTTACACTGATGCACTGAAGGGAAAGGGTGAAATCCTGCTGTGGCTGCTTTCTCAGCAGGACCTGTTATTTGGACTATTTTATTTTAAATGGCAAAGATGTGTAGAAATCGTTTAGTTGAAGCACAAATAGTCAAAGGGTGAGTAGACAGAGCCTGCACACAGGACTGGGGCTTTATAGGTCAACACCTTGGCTTGGAGCCTCTGCTTAGCTTCTGAAAAGTAAAATCTTTACAGTGTATCTACATACACTTTATAAACACAAGTATGCATTCACAAAAATATGAAAGTATGCACCATCATCAAAACCAACATTGTACAAATATACATCATACCAGTATTTAAATATTTATTTTTCACCTATGCTGTTTGCAGGATGAATAGGCTTTTGCAAGACTGACTACATTTCCATTTTGGATCATTGGTGCGTTCTTTCTTATGAAGGAAATAATTAATCTCCAGTCAAGCAATGGTGTCCATGTGCTTCAGAGCCTGATACCTGAAACTAGGGAGAAACAAAGTGCAAATCATCAGCTCACGTCCACTGATCAAAGACAATCAAATATCCAGAGGAAAAAGCTAAGCAAGCCATTCCATTTCTATTGAATCTTATGAAATTTTTACTAGATTCCATAGGACCATGGCCAAAAAACTAATTTTTACAGTGGGAAACTTCTACCTGTAATGCTTCATTTAATATCTTTAAATATCCTTATTTCCTAGGCTTTCCACGTTCACTTCTTTTCTTTTAACAAGTATTTTGAAAGATATGCATGGCTATGCTAAGATTTCCTGCCCTACAGGAGGAAAGACAGTGTATGAGTTTGCAACTTCAGTTTTTACAGTCACTCTGACTGTTAATAAAAAGTAGTTAAAATGGCTGCGTGGAAATATTAAGTTTTCAAGTATGGTGAAGGCAGATGGGGATTTGTTCTTCTTTCTCCTATGTGGAAATTGGGCACAAAGTTTATAGAGGTAACTGCAGTTCTGGGAAAATGATAGTTTTCTTTAATGGCACAGTTCCCACCCGCAGGCAAACAAAAGAGAAACCATAATGATTTATCTGCAAACAGGATGCAAGCAATCTGCATTGTTTCCATGAGTTAGTCAGCTAAAATACTCCTAGTAAATCCTATCCCTTTATCACCCTAATCCTCTGAGTCTGGAAGGAAAATGCAGAAGCACGCTCCAAACGGAGAAGCACCCTCAGCCCCTCTCCTTGTTAATAACAGGCTTTTCAACATTGCATTGTCTCCAGGCATTATTTGACTTAACATTTGAGTTCTCATTAGTATATGCAGAACAGACAATTCAATTTACCAGCTCTAGGGTCTTGGCTGACAATTGTGCCTTGACACAAAACGTGGTTTGGCTTTGTGCATTTGTGTGCAGAGTCTTCCTACCACTGTACTTTCTCCCAGGGTGCCACTCAGTTGGTCTTCTGTTCTGCAAATACTGATTTTTTGAATCTGGGAAATTAAACCACCATGGCAGTGTGTTGTCTCAAGTCACAAGCTGTACATCTGAAACACTTTTTTTTTTTTTTTTTTTTTTTTTTTTGCTAGAGAGCAGCAGCATAAACTCTATTCTTGCTCACTCACTTTACTAGTTGCATGTTATCTGGTGCTCTTCTCACCGAAAAAGGGCACAAGAATCAAAATTATGGGGTACTGTTTATCAGCAAGTAACTTATTATTTTTGCACCTTAGGACACAAAATTCTTGTGTGTCTTCAGAAAAATACGGCACTGCAGCTCAATGCTTGGTGTATTATCACACCTTGGGTCTGTTGGACAGGCATGGGGAAGCTTTTGAGAGGAACAAGCACCAAGGCAGAGGCTCCTTCATGCTAAACTTTGGCCTGAGATCCTGCAGGAGGTTAAGCAAAAAGAAGCAAGACTGGTGCATTGCGTGGGGGTTTTGCAGAGAGAGTTATCAGTCAACAGCTGTAAGTCCAGACTCCTTGCAGCTGATAACAGATCTGCTCATTCAGCCTAACCACTCATGCATGCAAAATCAAAGAAGATTAGGATCTGTTTAGAGACAGATGGGAGGAAAAAAAAAAAAACAAAAAAAAATCAGTAAACTCCAGACTACCCTTAAAATCAGGACAGCCTGTGTAGTATAGGAAGATTCATGGTCTGCTATTGTTCTGTGACATAAAGTCCATTCACCTCTTGCAGCATGAAACTAGAAATACCTGTATTTAGGTGTCATGATTCTAAGTCAGTAGCAGTTAACAGAAATGTTTCTTGACCTGTAGTTGTTTAGGACCACAGATTCCCTTCAAATTGGGGAAGGATGCAATTCCAACATACTTTTCTTTGGTTAACAATGCTTTCAGTCACAATATTGTAAATACAAGGAAGCTCCCTATTCTATAAAACTACAAGCAGCAATACAACTGTGCACATAAGACTTCGTAGGACATACATTTTTTAAAATGGATTTATACATTTATTGTCTAAATTATTAAATGAGTATGATTCAACCTGGCTTTCTTTTGGCTACCAAGTTCATCTATGCTTAGGGGTATATCGATGCAAAATCTGGCTGCAGCTGCTGAGCAGTGAGAGTGCTTCACAGGAGCCAAAAGTCTATCTCTTTCTGCGAGAAAGATTTGCTGCTATGTCATACCCGCGTGTAAACACGAGCCTTACAGAGCCTCCTCCACCTGATTAACTCCCTGTTTAGAGAAGTCGCTCAACAGCATCCTTATGCTGGAGTTCAGTATCTCCTGGCCTGGGAGTTTATAAAGTCCAGAGAGCACTTTCTGGCTGAAGGGCACTAACAATGCAAATGCAGCGTGAGTCATTATCATTATGGTCCTTCCATGTTCTTACTGAAATCACTGATGCACCTTCTGCGTCCAGCTGACCCAGCAGTATTTCTTGCATTATAGGATTCTGATTCCACTTCCATTGTTAATGTTCATTACTTCCTTGGAGAGCTGCAATTTCATTATTAATACATCAGCGTAACAGAGCACAGACTACATAAGTGCATTTCTGAGCATTAGTTAAATATAAGTTTTAAGAACAAAATAGGCTTCCTCTGCCAACGGTATGCTCCTTGTACAAATGCTTTATGGCTACAATTGCAAAAGCACGTGGGAAAGGCTTTTATTGTCTTCAGAAAATATAGCCAGGTAAATATTTGCTTACTCTCTCCTATCAATAAGGAAGATCAGCATTGCAAGTTTGAAGAGTGATCATGATGGCTGCTTGAATCTGTCCAATAATCTAGTAAATTTGAAGAATGCTTGATGTAGTCTTTCCATGAGAACAAAAGGGTGAGATCCTAATTTCTGATACCTTTCAGTCGCGTGACCTGTGGCTACAGTTGGGTCATCTCAGATTCCAGTGGTCTGAGTGGCATTGTCTCAGGAGCTGATGTTGGAACAAGGAGAGCTCACTGACTCCCCTGTCACTGACGTCCACAGCCAAGCAGTGGGTGAGAGGAGAGCAGGGTGATGGCCCACTGTAGGTCAAGTGGCCCCAATTTTGGTGTCAAAGCTGGGCTAATAGCCGATATGGTCCCCAGTGCATACTGCACTAGGGTTCTGCTGCCATATGTGGATTCCTGGTGTTCTTTTGGTCTGTGATCCAAATGGAGTGAAACAATCTCTAGGTGGGGTTACAGCATCTCACCTCTTGAAATGCAGCAGGACTGGGCTGCTTCAGAGAAAAGCTCTGGTGCTTTAGTGCTCCTACTTTACCCTGTGCTTTCATGGTTTTGCCTTATAATTAAACTCTGCGGTTATTCAGAGATCCTCTGAGCAGGAGCCTCTCAGTGCAGCCAGGGAAGCTTTAATGCCTGTACTGCTGTGCTTGTTGGTTTTAGCACATTTTTTCAGGACCTCTTTAAAATGCAAGCTAGTTATGCTATCTCCTTCGTAGATAATTGTGAGACTAAATATTTTGGATTGAATTATTTTATACACTAAACCTTAGGCTGGTGGAACTGAAGTGCTGAGGCCCTTTTTTAATCAGAGGCACCAGATTAACTCGCTTTTAGTCTTTCAGAAACTCACTTACTCTTAATGAGTTTACCATGATATAGGTCCACAAATTTCCTGTCTAGCTTCTTTTGGCACTCTCAGATAAAAATGACATCTGGGAAGGAGATTTATTGGTTTTGAGATGATGTCCCTTCCTTATCACCTTGTTTTGCTGGCCCTGAGCTCATCCCAAGATAGTGGTACTTACCTAGACAGCATCAGTTTCTGTCAGACACAAATTGTGGAAAAATTAGTTTAAAATACCTTGACCTTTCTACCCCAGTAAGATAGGACTTTTTTTTTTTATAGTAAAACCTCTTGCTAATGTAAAACACTCATATACATACATACATATATAATAGTTAAAATACATATGAATACAAATAAAACCTCTTTCTTGTAGAGTTTTATTGTGCCTCTACTGTAAATTATGTATCAGTTTTCTTGTGGAAGTATTTATATCTGCATTTACTTTTGCAGAAATTAATTTGGAGCTTTGAACAGCATCTGTTGACCACTAGGGTGCCAATGCCAGCCAGGAGGGAATCTGTGGAATAATGGTCTTTTATTTTAAGACTGTTCAGCTCAGCACACTTTTAACTATTAAGCTCTCTGTGTATGGCTGCCCCAGACAGGGGGATGGGTGCTGATGCTGGACAAAGCACCACGGGTACTTGCCAGCATATCAGGAGGCATGGGGTGAAACATTGACTAAGCATCTGAAAATACAAGGATCCAGACATCACTGCCCAGTGGGGAGCAGTGTTCAACTTGAAGGGCTAACGCTGCATTTGCAGAAGTATCCCTGATCCTTTTGATCAAGACTGGGGCAGGAAAGCCGGTTTATTTCAAGCTCGTTTATCTCATCCCAGTGAGGACGGTGTTGGTACCTGCGTGGCTGCCTGACCTCTGGTGCTCTTAAGGGGCAGCACCTGGGCTTTCCCTTGGAAGCCGAGCACTAGCTGTGGGGAAGGAGGCAGGCTAAGTGGGTTTTGGTATAGGCTGGAGAAATGGGGTTGCTCTGTCAAGATGGTATTACAGTGTGGTTTGGGGCCTCTTCTTTGCTTCTGACAACCAACATACCTGAGCACCAGCTGGATCTGTGCCTGCCCTTCCCACTTCCCTCTGTGTATCTCATGGCTGCGGTCTCCTGGCATTTCACACCTTCTGCAGACCAGCAAGGAGCTCAAGTCTAAATGTGGGTGGAGAGACAGGACTGAAGGTATATGGATGAGAGGAGCCCGGACTCCTGAGAGGCCGCTGGGCTGTTCTGCTGTGCTTTGCTGCCAACCCACCTGGACATGCTCAGGGTCTTGTGAAGGGAAACCATGAGAGCTCCTTGGTGGGACTGGAAGAGAAACAAACCTTGCTGAGGCTCAGGTGGAGGTGAGTTCAGTCAGTTCACTTTGTAAGCACTGAAGATCCTTGTCTGAGCAAGGCACGGAGCTGGGAGGGAGTTGAGGAAAGGACTGTGCAAGCCTGTTTGCCTTGGAGGACCTCCAGGCATCTCAGCCTGAGCCAAAGGTATTTCATTGTCCTAGGCTCTCTTAGAGATTGTGGATAGCTCTGCGCACTTGAGCTCTAGAAATAGCTCTTGAAATTTATTCAAGACCTTTACAAATCAAAATAATACTGTATGCTTTTTTTTTTTCTTTATACGAACTTTCTACAGGAATGAGTCCAGCCAGCATAGAAAAGTCAAAATAGCTTTCTTGCTCTCCCTCTTTCTATGAGCTCTAGGAAGGTTATCCCTTTGTACTCAAACTTCTGTATTGCGGAGTGAGTTTTTCCTGGTTTAAATTACCTGAACTGCATTCCTGCTTGGATTGTGGCTGTGGCTGCAGAGGTATCATTCCTTCAGTGAGCAAAGAAACCCTACAAAAAATAAATGGGTCCACGTTTTCTGAAACATGTGGAGAAATGGTTCTTCTGGAGTTGTTTCTTTAAAATACACATGACAAGCTTTGCCTGTGTTTTTCTTCCTCTCCTCTGCTGAAGGACCTTTCTTTTCCGGGGAGATATTTCTGGATATACTCCACTGGAGTTGATGAAGTATGCAGGGCTGGGGCGGGAGGGTTCCTTGCCTCACCTGTGTGATACAGGTGGGCCTGGTCCCTTGTTTTCAGGAGATGACATTACGATGACTTTTCTTTCCTCTGAGACCTTATAGTTAGAGGCAAGGAAGTTGACATACAAACAAAGCTCATTTTTACTTTAGCTCTCTGTAAAGTTTGTGCTTAGTGATCTCGTCTTTTCCTCCCCGCTGTGTTTTTACCACCAATGTCCTAATTCAAGCACTGACCCTGTTTTCACTTAGTGTCTGAGCTGTGACAATCTGTCAGTGCTTGATGCTGTCCCTGTCCACTCCTTAGCCTCCCTTTAAGAGTATTAGACTCTATTGGTGGCTCTAGACATTGGCTAGAGAGAGAGATTTTTACAGGACTCTTTGATGAGTATTTTGTATTTGTTACCCTACTAATGGAAGATGTGAGAGCCACAGTGCCCCTACCCCAGCCTTCACAAGGGGAATTATTATAATGTCAAATTACAGCTGCTGACTACTGCCAGACGATCCCCTCTGCCTTATCTAACTACATTTTTTAATGCCGTGCTCATCCTCATGGCATTTAAGTGCCTTGAAAAGTTTTCCATTGCTCCCAAGGAAAGATACATTTATGGGTGTGTTAATGGAAAACTTTCCCTGGTTCTGCTTATTCAGTCAATCTGAGCGAACATGAGGGATAAAGGTTAAGTTGAAATAGCAGTGAAAATGTGCAACAACCTTTTACTTGACACATGTGATCCTTGTTGATAGTTTATGCAAAATGTGTGGCTTGGCTTTCCCTTCTGGTTATGTTTAGGGATTAGCTGGGTCCTGCAATGCTTCTGGCACCCACAGTGGAGCAAGTTAGCTAGGACTGACATAAAACCACATTCTGCCTCAGTTTGTGCTCTTGCAGTATTAATCTGTTGTCTTCGGCTGACAGTGATCTTGGGTCTGTTTTGAAGCATTTGAGGCTTTTTGGTTGCCAATGGATGACACGTGCATTGGAAACACAAGTTTGGCTTCTTCACTCAAGCTCCACTTTGCAGTAAGCATCGTAAGAAATCTGGACGCAAAGGCTGGTGCATGTTAAGTAAGGCAATTTAAACTGGGAATTGCTGAGATGGCAAGAATCCCTCAAGGGATTTCTTCTTCATTAATCACATTTCTGAGCAAGACCATCATTTATGTCTCATAAATGTTCTGGAATGTCACTTTTACCTGACTGCTGCCTATTTTTCAACCTGTAGCAAAAAGCATGAGAATTTAATATAAGAACAGATAAGTTTGTGTGCATATAGGCATGCATTTCTATTTGTGTGAGTGCTGCCAGTGCACTTCACAAAGCAGATCTGTGTTGCTAGATGTTGTACTGTCCTCAGCTGATCCCCAGTCTGGGTACAGCCACCCCACTGATGATGGATACCAGAGGATCATTTCCCAAGTGGTGCTGCCATACTTGTAACATCTCAGCTTTCAGGTCCTTTGTACAGCTTCTGGGAGATCAGGTCTTGCCTGTGAGCTGGCTGTAGCTGCTTCTCTACCTTTCCTAGAGGTTTATCCCATTGAGTTGTACTGTGCATTTTTCCTGCTCAGCCCAGCAGTAGGTAGCAGGCTGTGAGCACTTTGATCCTCTCCCCAAGTTGCAGCTGATCCACTGAGATCCCAACATGATCTGACAGCTCTACATGTTTTCACCCTTGACCTAGAGCTGTGTTTGCAAAGCTAGCAGGCCAAAAGCAAGCTTTCATTATTTGCAGACATAAGCCCATTTTTGCAGTCTAAGCCCATTTTCATGTGACTGTGATGCTGTTGGTCGAGCTTCTTTATTAGCTAGGGAGGGTGACACTTGCAGCCTTTGTTTCAGTGATAATTTGGATGGGGGGCAGGTCAGAAGAGGAAGATATTTCAGAGATGTTTTGCTCTTCAGTTCTCCTGGTGTAGAGATTTCAAAGCAAACAGTAGTACTATAAGTAGACTCCCAAGTCAAAAAGAATCACTGTCTGGCAGTTTGTTCTTCCATCTTGCTAAACCTCAGGGCGAGGGATCATAGGTGTCTTGGTGCCAATGAAAACATTATTCTAACTCACTTAACATCTCACTTAGCCCTATTTCAGATTGTAGTACTAAAATACTGAAATGGCAGCAATTTGCAAACTATGCCAACATTTCATCTGCAAATCTGCACTGTCAAAAGGCAATTTGTTCTGCTGGCATACTCAAAAAAAAATCACAGGAGAGAGGGAGCTTAATTTGGCTCACAGACTAGACTTCAACTCACTCAATTGTAGTCAGTGTAAAGCAAATAAACTGCAGCTGTGTGTATTTGGTGGTAGGAGCTAGCATGTTACCTTTGATCTTGAAGAAAGTATGAATTTTCTGGATATGACACAGCAAGGTTCTCACTTACACACCTAATCAAAAACATGTAAGCCATCCTGATGAAGTCAGTAAGATTACCCGTGTGCCTAAATTTAAGCATGTGCTTGAGTGTCCTGAACTGTTAATGAGGGAGGCTCCTATTTAGAGTTGCTTGGACTTCCACTGAGCTGTGCTACAGCAGCAGCAGGAGTTGAGAGGAGAAGAGAGATTTTTAGTCCAGGTGCTCCTGCAACAGCTAATTTTCTTGCTAAAGGCACAGTTGCGAAAGCGTGCATGATTGGTTTTGCTGTGTGCTGAAAGATTGCTTCCTCTGAGCTCGTGCTCTATTTTCCTGTCTTGTAATTAGCTCTTCCACATGGTTACCCCAATGTGCACAGCGTGCAGTCATATGATGAGCTAATGCCACAGGGCATCCTCGCTGGGCAGAATCACAAGGCAGTATCTGTTGGACCGTAATGTGGGTTGACAGCAGCAGGGGGGCTCACCTTGGAGAAACAGCTCCTGAGCCACACTGTTGTGACGGGGGTTTCTGCAGCAACTGGGGCCTCTAATCTTGGGGGAGACTGAGATGGATCCTGTGCTTAGGAGTGGAGTCTGAGCAACCTGACTCCCTTGTGGCAGTTTGTTCTCTGTAGAAATGCAGAGATGATGCTGGTTCCCCATGGGCAGCTCCAGCTCTGGGCAGGGACCACCACCTCCAGGTGTCCCACCAACTGCTCAGCCCCTCCACTTGCATGGCCGGCCTGTGGCTCCTAAAGGCCCTGGGTAGCATTCACTTTTGTGTGCCTCTTAATTGTGCCTTAAGGGCCAAATTTTCCTACAGTACCAACTGGCATCTCTGTTGGTTTGCATGGATGGTGTTGGAGCAGGAGAAATAATGAGGGATAGTCCATGTATTTGTTAGATCTGACTTGGACTGTGTTACACAGGTTTCTCTGCGCTGAGGGACACTCGATGAAACAGTCTGACTTTGACTCCAGCTTTCCCTAAAGAAGACTTTTCCGTTGAGTAACTGATTCTCCCAATTAAAATCTTAATCTGAGGTATAATTTTGGTGAAATCTCTTCCTTCAGATCCCAAGGATTACTTTTGCACTGTTTGCTATTTTGTAAGATTTTACTTTCAAGCTCTTTTTTTTTTTTTCTTTTTCCCCAGAGCATCCTTTGATGTCTTGTTGCTTTTGTGTCAAAACAACTGGGAACGAGGTGACCTGAACTCTTTTCCAGAGTCACGGTAAGAGCAGAGCAGATAAAATAGAAACAAGGTTAATTACAAAATTGCAAATGATGTCAGATCAGCCTCTTGATGAGAAAAAGGATGAAGTGATAGGGGAGAGAGAGTACACTTGAAGGCACCGACCTGGATATGGTAAAACATCTCATACGATATAAAAATATTTAAAATGCTTCTGATGTATTATACAGAATATTGCTTGATGACTAAATATTTGTAGAAGGATGAAAGTTATCTATAAGGATTTTTCCATGGCAGGACATTTGTGCTTCAACAAGTCTGTTCTTCTGGCTGTTCAAAGGAACCTGGAGTCTTTCTATGTCATGATTATTCACAAGTTTTTGGTGATCTAAACTGATGCATCCATTGATGGCAAACAGCTTTTTTTAGCCATGCTGAGAAGGTGGACTGTGAAACACAGCCCATGCCTTTGTCCTTTTCTTCCTGCATTGTGCCCCCTCCAGGGCTGGCCATGGGCCCCCATCTGGTAGGAGCACTGTGCCATGGGGTGAGGATGGATGCTGAGGCTGGGGCTTGCAGCTTCCCCTGCCTTGCTCAGCTGGAGAACAGTCTCCCCAAGCTTTGTGGCTGGTGAGGAAGGGTCTGAACAGACATCCTGTAGGGGTGCTGGTGGGGGAATGTCAATTTAGGTTAGACCTGGTCCTGTTTATTTCCCTGATCCCTGAATGGGGTGATGTTCACCTCTTCCTGTGTCTCTGGGTATGTGTTGGTTAGTGGGAATGAGTCCTGGAGGCACACCGTGTTACAGGATGGGGGCAGCTCTTGGCTGACAAGCAGCAGCAATCTTCCCCTTCCTCTGCTTTTCCCCGTTCACAAGAGCTAAAACCAGGGTGTGAGGACTGCTCCTTCCCTGACTGCCCTTCCAGTCCTTGTCACTTTGCTCTGTGCATGTCTTGGGTGAGTGTGGCACTTGTGATGACACCCCCACAGGTGACTGTGGAGAAAGGAGCCCCACAGCTGCTGCTCCTGTGTTGTCTGCATGGGGTATTTGTTTGCAGAGAGTGACACTCTGTGCTGCCTTAGACTAAGCAGTCTAATAGACTCTGTCACCACCTCTGTAGCACTGCCTGCTAGGGTAATCATTCACCAGTCATGGCTTTCTGAAAACAGCAGCACTGAACTCACCTTTCAATTACCGGTTTATAAGCCTAAGATGTCTGGGGAGTGGAGTGGTGATAGCCATATGCCAATATGGCTGTGGGCTGCTTGTGAAGCTCCTCATGGGACACGGAAAGCAAAACCAGGGGTCCAAGCAGTTCTGTCAGCCTGGTGACAGACAGCATCTGACATCGGCTTAAAATAACCCCCCTCAGAAAAGAAAACACAGCTGCCTCCACGTGAAGTATTCCTGGTAAGTGGCAGCTGAGCTTGGAGGCCAGAGCTTACATCCCCTCCTTTGCTGGGTTAGGAGTCAAGTTCAAGGTGTTAACCCACCAGGAAACTCTGCTTTTGGTGGTGCTGGTCCAGCATCTGGGCTTGCAGACATGTCCATACACTACTTAGGAACAGGTGACTTTAGTGTTCTGTGAAGCCACCATAAAACAACCTTTTTTTTTTGCTGAAATCCAGAACTGGCATGAGAACCAACCCTCACCTGGGGCTGGTGAAAGCAGGTGATGACACGGCTGCGTCTGGCCAGAGTGGCTCTCACACTGCAGCTCTCATGCAGCACTTATTCTGGGCTAGTCCCTCCAGTGGTTCATGGAGGAAAGCTGGGGCACAGAGACTGAAATAACAAGAAACCATCATCACAAAAGCACATCTGATGGGTTTGGAGTGCGTGTGCAAAGTGTGACTGCTATTATAGGCTCTTATAAAAAGCTCAAACCCTTCTACAGTGCTGGAAAACCAAGCTCCCTTGAAGTTTCCAGTTACACCAAGAAAAAAATAAAGTTGTGGTGTATTTCTCTGTGTCTTCAGAAATTTGAGGAGCAGTCTCCCAAAATGTGATTCACTCCTACCAAAATTCACATGTAAACCAATTTAGCTGCATATGACTGGCTTGTCACACAAAAATTGCTTCTAAATGTTTTCGTAACTGTTTTATTTATTTTTTCTCTTTGCTTCTAATCTCTGATTGATCTCTCTCCTTGGAGATATTCAAAAGCCAACTGGACATGGTTCTATGCTACCAGTTCTAGGTGACCCTGCTTAGCAGGGGTGTTGGACGAGAGGGCCTCCAGAGGTCTCTTCCAACATTAGCCATTCTGTGATCTCTCTCTTATCATCAGTGTTTTCTAAATGATTGCTATTAGGTTAGCCAGTGGAAGGTCATGTTGGAAATTGCCTTCTGAGACAGTAAATTCCAAAGCAAAATGTTGCCACTGCTACTGGCCAAGATGCAGAATCATTCCTCCTGTTAGCAGGAAAGCATCCAAGAAATAAGGACGTTAAATCTGTGTGCATTTTTAGCATCTCCGAAATCTTGCCTATGCTATTATGTCTCATTCATTGGCATTGCCAACTTGTCAAAAGGATAAATTGACAGATGGTAAAATCCCACCAGTAGCTTGCTTATTGCAAATTTCTCTCTTGTGCAGCATAAGCATTAGAAGTAATTAGCACATGGGACAATTTGGCATCACAATCTTTATTTTGTATAATGGGAGTCAGTGCTGGTCCCTGGGTGTAACAAGCCAGTTGGTAACACGTGTATGCTTTATCTGTCAACAAATGGATTGCTAGGTTTGTGATAGTTGGAAAAACAAATGAACAAGCAACAAAAAAAAATGGGTTTGAGTTGCAGTATCAGTTGGAGGATTTAAATGGCTTTTGATCATTTCATATTCCAAAAGTATGAATTTGATGATGCCAAGATTTTGGTTTGGGCAAGAATTGGCTCCGTGTGGTAGAGGTGCAGTGCTGAACAGGGTGGAGGTGGAAGAGTGAGCGGTGGCAGGAGGAAGGAAAGGTGAGGAATGACTCTGACAGATGACAGAGGGCAGCAGAGGCTCTGCTGATGGCAGGAGTCTGCTGTCAACCAGATGACTTGGAGGGACCAGGGGATGACAAAAGGGAGGTGAAAGAAAGGCCTATGGAAAGGACAGAGATTTAATTAGTGTTGTCTGAGAGAAAGGAAGAAAATGAGAGCATCGGGACAGATAAAGACAGGCAGAAAGCAGTATCTAAGATCTTCAGGGTATGCAGAATCCAGGCTTTCTCAGTGCTTTTGAACCCTGGTTCTGCCATGGACGATGCTGGGGGTACCTGGTGGCCCCTGGGATACCCCAGGTGGTGCAGCACAGGGCTTGTTCCTGAGTAATTGTCTGATGTGGGCTGAGGCAAGCTGCTTGGCCAACATCACCAGGCTGCCCTCAGTGCTGTATAATGCTGGGAAGCCGTGTGGTGGATGGTGCCTCAAGACAAGGATATTAGTTTGGAGACAGGAGCCATAGTACTGGTGTAATTCAGAGTACCCCAGATCCTCCTTACCAAGAATAAAGGACCTTAATGCTAACTCCTGCTTGTTCTTCCTCAAGTCATTTGCCAATCACTTATCCTTCCTTTGCTGGGGAAGCTGTTCAGCACTGCCTTACTCATTCAGATCATCCGAAGGACCAGGCTTGTGCACAAACTGCTTCCTTTCCTGGTGGTCTGTGGACATCAGTGCAAGAGACCTGTGTCCACTACAGTTCAAGCCATGTGCATGTCACAGCAAGGTGGATGGGCTCCTCTCCTTTACCATCCTCCCCTGTCCCACACAGAGCTACAGTGGAAGTCACAGGGTCAGCTAATCTGAAGTGTTGCCTATTGTAATATATTCTGACACCTTGTCTTGTGGTTCTAGTTACATAAAATCCGTAATTTTAGCAGTAGAAACAACTGTGGGACAGTTGCTTTGAGTTTCGTCATCTAACTTCCTATCTTCACCTGGAGACTGAACTGAAACACATGATCAGAATTTACTTCTGACTACAAATTAATAAAATAATACAACAAACCATTTTCCTTAATTCTCAGCTGTAGGCTGTATAAGTGTTCTTTGGTTCTTATTACAGATGTAGCAGCAGCTGCATGGTTTTCAGCAATGACACCTGATGCAATTTCTGGTTGCGCAAATCTAGGTATAAACTAAGCAGCATGAATGGCTGAGATAATTTCCCACTTAGACTAAAACATTGCTGCACTTGGAGATTTTTGTGGCATATCTCCAAGGAAATACAAGTCTGATCTCCAGATCTCTTTATGTATGTGTTTTAGATATTTCCATAAAGAAAAAATCCAAGAATATTACGGAAATAAAACACCACTTATTAATTCATGCTTGTTCTTAAAAAGCTACTGAAAAATACAATATTGTTAAGCATCCCATTCTTGTTTAGTTTCAGAAGAACTTGGCTTTGTGAATAGGCTTGGAGATGTCAGGAAGATGATGTGCCTGCATGGCATTTCCTACATCAGAAAACAGAATGGATATCCATCCAGAATTAATGTTTTGTTTGGCAAATCTTGAAAAAACAAATTTCCTTGCTACACAACAAGGATGCAATAATATTTGTCAAGGCTGCAATAATCATTGTAATGGAAAATGTCTGTTAATATTTTCATTAAATCTGCTAATGTGCACACACCTATGCATTTATGTCATCTTACTAATACGTCTACAAGAGGGTGAACAAAAACATATGTAGAAGTGGCTTTAATGCAGAAACGTATCTCCCATGACTTCAGTAAGAGGAATGAAGCCGAGTATGCTGACCGAACTCTTTGGGAACTGCAGCAGCAGCAGCGATACTTTCTGCTCTGCCAACAGAGATGGAAACCAGCGGCAGCTAATGCAGCTCACTGGTTTGAGCTGTGAAAGTCACCAAGATAGCTTGGCTCCATTTGTTCAGTGGTGCTGCCTAATAGCACGGTGCACGTTAAGTAGCGCATCTTCCTTGTAGGGCTCTGGCAGGGGCTTGGTGCATTGTGTGCTGCACGTCTGATTCCTGTTTCCATTATTTTATGTGGAATAGGGCTGGATTCCCAGATTGCTCCTGGCATGACAGGGAAGTCAAACACTTGCAGAGGAAGAGGTTTGGGCTGTACTCGGGAGGTATAGGGTATAATCTGTGATTTTATCCCTCTTGTTTGTGTTTCACTTTGTGGTTTGGATGGCCGATATTGGGGAGGTACCTTCAAGAATTACAGTCCGACTATCCAAATTGCTTTTTCACCTTGTGCCATTTAGGAGACTGAAGCACGATTCTGGTGCCCAGCCTCCACCCTCTCTTTCTCCTCCCCATGCAGGCACTCCTATTTGTGCAAGGAGCAGCCAGTGCAGTAGTGCTGTGCATGCACCTCCCTCCTCTTTGGTGGAACTGCATCGGGGATGAATTTGGCTCATTGTACTTGCTTCTGAGGACCCAAAGGGTAGCTCCTATTGCATCTTGCAGCTACTGCTTTTGGCCAACGCTAATAGCAACTCCTGCATCGTCAGCAAATTCTTTGGGAGGATAGAAGCCGCCCTTAGTCCACATGCATATTACAAAAGATATTTTCAGCTGTGTGCAGCTGTAATCAACAGAGCTCAGCTTGGCAATTTTAATCCCCTGCCATCTAGTTTGGGGCTGCTTGTTATGCAGCCAGCATTCACTCAACATAATGGTAGCTACCTGCCAATGTGCTTTGAGGGATATTGTTAGCATTAAATTTGCCATTTACATTTTCATGTTTGACATAATTGAGGAATGAATGCTCTTATGAAAATTAAACTTGTGGTCCTCCTGGACTACTGTAACCCTGTTAAAATGTAATGTGATTCTTGATGCGTCTTCTTTAGGTTTTTATTAAATAGAATATCCGTATGACTAATTCCCCTGGCCTAAATGTAGGCTGGGAAGGAGCATTATTGATAGGGCTGAGCACAAATGGCCCTCTATACTCAGCCTCTAATGGCCTAATAATGCATTATACTTGAATCAGAAATACTTTGAGTTGTAGTGCTTATTGCCATTATTGAAAACACCTGGATGCTCCATTCATCAAGGTTACATCAAAATGGGCCCATTTGTTTATTAGTCTGTCAGTAAACATCTTTATTTAGTTTCATGTTCCTCTGCTCTCAGTAACATTGGGGAGGACAAGACCATGTAGTGTATCTTTCTGTGGTTTCCTGTTATTAGTTTTCCCTGGAAAAGAAAGATAATGAAAAGTTTGGATGGCTTCATAAAGAAAACATTTTTCTTGGACTTTTTTTTTTTTCTTTCCCTTTTAGAAGGGGAGGTTAAAATAAAGCTATTGGTATATAGTCAGGATGCTCTGTATAACCAGATTACACAAACAGGCAGATTTGCCAGACTGAGATTTTAAAGCAGTAATTACAAAAAAGATTTGTAATGGCAGGTAGCCTCTGGAGTATTTTGCTCCCTCTGCTACAGCTCTTCTCTGGCAGGTGGAGTTTGCTATGGGGGCGAACAAGGGTGCTAAGGGACAGGACCAGCTGCCAGGCATCACTGGCATTCATGGCCAGGCACCTTGCAGCAAAGGCACCTGTGCCCACATTCAGGCAGATCTCTTTTAGGAGTGAACACGTAGAGCATTGCTTAGCTCTGTTGACAGACCTCCTACTCCCTAATAACTGTGTTGCTTTTGCCCATTTTCCTTACCCCCACAGGCAAAATGATAAATTAATGTGTGTTTTCCCAGTGCTTTCAGGCTCACCAGGGCTGAGGATGGCGGTTCCAGTTTCTGGCTAAAGAGGAAAGAGTTGTTGAAATATTTTGGTTATGCAAAGTCCCATCTCTTAGGCTAGTTGGAATATTTTTTCTTCGTCAGCAAATGTTAGCTTTGACTATTTATTCAGGTTTTCTTTTGAAAGGGGAAACTTCAAATATGACAGTTCTGATAGTCATTTTGAAACAGTGGAAATATCAACATTTGAAAGTCAAATGTTTCTTTTTTTAATTGAAAAATATTACAACAATTTGTTTTGACATTTCCTAATGAAAATTCTTCAGAATCTGTAATTCTGTGGAGATGATAGCTGGAAATCTGCTACAGTGCAGACACCTTAGAAGTGAATTGAGCTCCAGATGAACCAGGGCTTTCCTTACCTCAAGCTGGACACCAAGGTGTTTTTCACTAGGATACAGTGCTGCCTAATACCTAATGCCTGCCATGAGGAATTTGTACCTTGGTTTTAAAGACAGGCACCCCTGTGTACTTTATTGGTGCTTAAGTCAGTGTGTAGTTTTCCTGCTCTGAAGAAGGGAATGGAGAGCTGGCAGAGTAGTGTAGGTAGGAATTGAGGATTTTTTCCTATAGTGCTTTGAGGAAGAAAGAAAGAATACTGCAAGGGTTTCTCAAAAAATATTTCAATTCTCAGGCACAGATGGAATTTACTAGTGGTGTCTCAGCTCTGTTATTTCAAGGTTATTTAATAGTGTGCTTAAAAGTAAATTTCCAGTTGTCACACAGTGGCAGAAAAGGATATATGCCAACCCATACTGCCTCAACCTCAGTCACCACTGCCTAATAGTATGTCACTTCTGGTAGATCTCAAGAAATCTAGTAATTTCCCCAGACCTATGGTTGCACTATGACTGACTGGTGCAACATTGCTGTAACATCTGTGGTCAGATCACCACAGGGGTAATTCTGGGGCAGGGGAATGGAGAAGGTGTCTCTTATTATAGTGTATATGAGTCAGTAGGTGACATGAAACATAAGAAGGTAGAGCTCCTGTGAGTTTATCTGGGTTTGTTTTCAAAGTAACTTGAAGAATATGGATGACCTAAATGGGGGTCACACAGGGATTAGCTAGACGATAATTGAATTTGAATTTCTGAATTTGTGGTCCTTTCCATCCTAGATGACCCACAAGGAAAACAGCAAATATTTCAGTGGTCTGCTTTCACAGGGCTTGCTACAGACACAGCTCGGTGTGAGAACAACAGTTCTAAATCATATGCCTGATGCTGGTAGTAATTAATGACTGCAGTGGTGGTCTGGAGTATTTATAATGCCCAGGGCAGGTCAGTTATTTCTGATGCTTGAAAAGTCTCTGCAAAATTGCAGAATCATAGAATGGTTTGGGTTAGAAGAGACCTTAAATCTCACACAGTTCCAACCCATCCTGCCATGGACAGGGACTGTGTTGCTCCCACCAGACCAGGTTGCCCAAAGCCCATTCCAACCTGGCCTTGAACACTTCCAGGGATGGGGCATCCACGGCTTCTCTGGGCAGCCTGTGCCAGTGCCTCACCACCTTCATAGTAAACAATTTCTTCCTAATGTCTGATCTAAATGTACGCTCTTTTACCTTAAAGCCATTACCCCTTTTCCTATCACTACACTCCATGATAGGGTCCCTCTCTGGCTTTCCTGTAGGCTCTTTTTAGGTACTGGAAGGCCACTATAAGGTCTCCCCAGACCCTTCTTTTCTTTAGGTTGAAGAACCCCAACTCTCTAAGCCTGTTTTCACAGGAGAAGTTCTCCCGCCCTTTGATTATCTTTGTGACCCTCCTCTGGACAAGTTTCAACAGGTCCATGTCCTTCTTGTGCAGGGAAACCTCAGTACTGAACACAGCACTCCAGATGGGGTCTCCTGAGAATGGAGTAGAGGGAGAGAATCACCTCCCTTGACCTGCTGGTCATGCTTTGTTTGATGCAGCACAGGATATGGTTGGCTTTCTGGGCTGCAAGCACACCTGGCTGACTCATATTGAGCTTCTCAACAACCGATGCCTCCAGGTCCTTCTCCTCAGGCTGCTCTCAATCCATTTTTTACTCAGCCTGTATTTGGCTTGGGATTGCCTCGTCCCACGTGCAGGACCTTTTACTTACTCTTGTATAACTTCATGAGATTCACACAGGCCCACCTCTCAAGCCTATTCGGGTCCCTCTGGATGGCATTCCTTCCCTCCAGTGTGTCGACCACACCACACAGCTTGGTGTCATTGATAACTTCCCCTAAGGAACACCACTCTTCACTGATCTCCACCTGGACGTTGAGCTGTTGACCACAACTGTTTGGGTGCAACCATCCAGACAATTCCGCACCCACTGAGTGGTCCTTTTGTCACATCCATGTCTCTCCAATTTAAAGACAAGGATGTCATGGGGGACAGTGACAAATGCTTTGCACAAACCCAGGTAGATGATGTCAGTTGCTCTTTCCCTATCCACAAGCACTGTAACCCTGTTGTAGGAGGTCATTAAATTTGTCAGACACAATTTGCCCTTAGTAAAACCATGTTGGCTGTCACCAACTGCCTTATTTTCCATGTGCCATAGCATAGTTTGCAGGGGGATCTGCTCCATGATCTTGCTGGGCACAGAGTTGAGACTAACTGGCCTGTGGTTCCCTAGGTCTTCGCTTTTTCTCTTTTTAGAAATTATATTTCCATAGGTTATATTTCCACTTTTCCAATCAGTGGACTCCTACAACTTCTCAAATACGATTAATAGTGACTTACTAACTTCATCCACCAGTTCCCTAGGACCCATGGATGCATCTCATCAGGTCCCATGAACCTGTGCACCTTCAGGTGCCTTAGATGGTCTCGAACCTAATCTTCTCCTACAGTGGCTGGTTCATCATTCTCCCAGTCCCTGCTTTTGCCTTCTGCAACTTGTGTGGTGTGTCTAGAACACTTGCTGGTAAAGGCTGAAGCAAAAAAAGCTGTTGAGTACCTCAACTTTCTCTGCATCTGTGTACCCAGATTTCATGTTTCCTTCTAGAGAAGGCTCACAATTTCCTTAGTCTTCCTTTTATCCTTGACATAGAACCATTTATTGTTGCCCTTGATGTCTCTGGACAGATTTAATTCTATTAGGGCTTTAGCCTTCTTAACCTTATCCCTGGCTGCTCAGTCAATTTCTATGTATTTCTCCCATGCTATTTGTCTTTGCTTCCACCTTCAGTAAGCTTCCTTTTTGTGTTTATTTTTTTTCCAGGAGCTCCTTGTTCATCCATTCAGGCCTCTTGGAGTTTTTGCCTGACTTCCTCTTTGTTGGGATGCATCACTCCTGCACTCCTTGAATATTAACCATCTTTCTTGGGTCCCACTTCCCTCCAGGGCTTTATCGTATGGTACACTACCAAGCAGATTCCTGAAGAGGCCAAAGTTTACTCTTCTAAAGTCCAGGATAGTGAATCTGATGGGTGCCCTCCTTGTTGCCCTAAGGGTCTTGAATGCCATAACTTCGTGGTCACTGCAGCTAAAGCTGCTCTTAAACTTCACATTCCCCACCAGCCCTTCCTTGTTGGTGAGAATGAGGTCCAGCATAGCACATCTCCTTGTTGGTTCCTCTATCAATTGGAGAAAGAATTTATCATCAACACTTTCCAGGAATCTCCTGGATTGCCTCTGCCCTGCTGTGCTGTCCCTACAACAGATATCAGGGTGGTTAAAGTCCCCTATGAGGACCAGGGCTTATGAATATGAGACTGCTCCTTTCCATCTAAAGAGGGCCTCATATATTTGGTCTTCCTGATCAGATAGCCTGTAGCAGACCCCAACTGTAATGTCACCTGTCCCTGCCCTCCCTTTAATCCTGACCCATAAGATTCTGGACTGGACAGGGTTTGGAAACAAACCTGCTTTCCAAACAGAGTTTAAACAGGTTCTGTTGGGTCTGCAGAGGGAAAGGTTTGTTCTTCCACCCATGTCTCTGTTACATTGGCAATTGTAGAGTAGAGGTCAAGTCTGAGGAATCTCCACTCCTCCCAGCCTGATAAAAAACACATTGCAACAAGCTTCTTCAATGGCTGGTATAAAATCCAACATCTTCATGATCAGGTAGCAGAGGCTAAGAGCATTGCATACCCAATGCAACGAGTTTGGGAAATATACACTTCCATAGCCTTTGGAGGAGATCATGCGCCATGTTACATGGGAGAGGCACATTGCACCCTCTACATCCTGGCAGCCTCCCTGGGGAAAGTTTTTTTAAATTTATTTTTATTTTTATTTCCCTCACCTGAAATTTGGAGGTTGAATTAATCTGAAAACAAATTAGAAGGGTAGTGGGGTTACTTACTGCTATGAGGATGTCATCTTTGGCACCTGACTCATATGCTTCAGGAAAAGGGGAAAAAATAGAAATGGAGCAAACTGGAAAACAAATTGCATATCAGTGAATGATTTTTTTTTTTCTCTCCCCAGTCTATAAAGACAGCATCAAAAACCCTGAAGCATCAAATCTTTTTCTCAAAAGACAAAATTGCTTTGAACAGTTTTACGCTGTCCCAGATGTAACAATAGTATCCAGATCTGTCCCTCTAGGGTATATTTCAGCAGTGCCATGTTTAAGTTAAATTAGGATCCAAAGATCAATTCAGATGACTTTTAGTCTAAAATGCTACCAACTAGTGGAAATGTTTCCACTGCCAGGTGATTCATCCTGAGAGAAACCTGGTTCCCCTGTGTTTTAGACTATCATATCTCTAGATGATAACCCTGAAGAGAGCAACCCTTTAAAACAGCCTCAGCTTTAGCCTGGTATTTAGAGGCTTGTGGTGTATTCACCAGTAAGAGACTGGGGACCAGCCTTGCAGTGGTCTGTGATTTACATGGAAATATTCCATGTTATGGTCCTCTGATGACTTGGGTTGTGGCTGTGTGAAGGAGGGCATTGTCAGTTAGCATAATTATTTGGCAATTTTCACAAAATCTCTGTATTTTCCCCTTCCTGTTAAGATTAATGGTATTTCTCTTAATGGGGATAGTATTTGTAGCTGCAGATAAGAGAGATGCTTAGCAGGGAAAGACCAACACACATAGGATTTGGAGTTGCACATGAGCTTGAACACACTTCAGGGGATAAAATAAATAGGGGGCTTGCATGCTCAGTGAAGCAGAGGTATAGAGCTGTGTAACCCAGATTAGATCTTATGAATATGGAAAATTTTCACTCTGAAGTAGGGCATGCTTGTGACCTGGATGGTGTTGTCTGCAATATTTTTAGAGGAATGTGCGGTGTACAGGAAGGAACCTTGCCCACCATGTGTCCTACAAGAATGTTGTAAATGCTTTTGGGTAAATTCAAAAGCAGCACCCGTTAGGTGCTTGGATTGTTAGCTAGCAGAAGGTCAAAATGAATAGGAATTACATCTTACACCTTCTTGAGCTTGCTGCACAGAGCTTCTGGAGGGAGACCTAATTCTTTTGCCCAGACTCCTCCTGCTTCATGTCCATCCAGCTCAAATTCCTCCAGTTTCTGGCTAGATGCATTTCCTGGAGGTTCTCAGTCTTTTCTTGCTATATGCTTTATTTTTCCCTAAGCATAGAGGGATGCAGCACAGAGCAGGCTGAACAGCAAGACAGCTTATATATTATGGAATAATTTGGACAATCTACAACTGATTTTAGTGTGTTTGGGCTATTGTTTTATTTTGCAGTATGTATGGTTTTGTTCAGAGCGTGGGAGGAGAATTAGAAATTGAAACACCGTAATCCTTAGAATTTATTGAAAGGAAAGAAAAACCTTGCTCTGAACTCTAGCAGAAAAATTGTATTAGTATTGGCTTCCTCAATGCTCACGTCCATTGAGTCCTTTGATTATTAAGAGAAGCAGTGAATACTTGCAAACTAATCCATCTCTAAATCAATCTTCTTGTACAGCTGTTCAGGATCAGTGAATTTAAGTTCATGATGTTGGAATAGAGAGTGATATGGCAAGATATGAGGCAAGCGGTGCCACAGAGCAGTAAACACATCTCAAGCACCTGCTATCAATTACTGCTATTTGTAGTGATCAGTTCAATGGAAAGGTTTTGGGGACAGGAGCAAAGGAGATTAGAGATCTTCAACCACAAATGGGAGAACATAGCTTGTGGGTAAATTAGCATTCATATTTAGAGAGAGATTGGATGTTAATATAAAACCAGCCCAAAGATCTCAGATTTAGAGCTGACCTTGCAACTCTATTGTATGAGCAGGGGAGCTAGCATTTGTGTGTCCTACCCCAGGTTTGACTTAGGCAGGCTCTGCTTAGACACTTAGGTATGAAAAAGAACTCCAGTACCTCCACATGCAGACTCCTGACTTCTTTTTCTCTAATTTGAAGATACTGAAAATCTGTAAGAGCCACAGGTTTTAATCCAGAAGTTTGCAGATATGTGAAAAATGCTTCTGGACATGTGCAAGTGCACATCAGTCTGGTAGCTAGGAACAACCCCAGCCTTAACAGAACATGAAAATTATTTTTTTTTCCCCATATATACACCTAATCAGGGAAGGCTACTTATAGTTCAATGTCTTTCAAAAGAATCTGGTCTTATTCAAGCTAGCAGTGAAGCATTCAGCTGAGTAGTAGGAGGTCAGAGATTCCTGATTCAGGGCTGCTTTCTACCTGGGCTTCCCAGCCTGGCACTGCTCCCTGAGAGTCAGTGCCTGTGTGATGGGTGTGATGCTTCTTTTTAGCTTTGCTGTCTGGTTTGGCTGGTGATAAAGCTCCAGCCTGCTCGCATATCCTCCCCAGGCAGCAGGACCCTGAGCCTCACCAGTTTTTCTCTGCCCAATTCAGATCCATGCGTAACAAGAAGGTTATAACCTGCAGCTCCTAAGGTTTCTAGGGTGTGTTGTCCCCTGCTTTTGGAGTGCAGAAGAGCACCCCCACTAAACTAGAGGGAAAGCAGGGCTGTGACCTGGTGGTCAGAGACTTAATCCTGCCCTGTGCTGACTGCTGAGGACTCCTTCTGTTAAACAAGTGCTGGATGAAAACCAGACACCTTGCTACCACCTCCCTGATGGTTGTGCTCTGAGAGGAGGCCATGGCATGGGCTGCTCCTGACCACACCTTCATCTCGGCTGCCAGTGGGCAGAGGGAAAAACTTGCAAGGCATCCATCCTTGCACACTGTTGCTCAGAGTTGAAGCGGGTGAAGCCAAGCTCCCCTTCCCCTGGGGGTTTCAGGCAGAAGAGTGAGTTACAGTACGTCTTGAGTTGCGCTGATGTGCTAAGCCCAAGGGAAGTGCGGCACAAATGGTCTGGCTTAAGTCTCACTGATGGAGGTTAAAGCTAATGAATGTCTGACCTGTCGCTTGGCATGGGCTCTGCAGCCACCTTTGATCCGTGACCTCAGCTCAAGTGGTGTGAGATAATCTGGGAAAGAGCCAGGATAGACTCTCTTGGAGGGTGAAGGTGCATTTCAGATGTGCTGTTTCAGCACCTAGGTTCTGCTATGTCCTTCCATATACCATCATGGTGTAACAACCCTGTTTTGATACCCCCCGTGCTCTTAAAACCACTTGCAACTGCCCCGTCAGCAGTTGATACACGGCCCAGCCTGATGCTCCAAGTGCTTCGGAGCTGCGGATGGGAGCCTCTGCAGGAGGGGCGAGCCGAACTGCAGGAGTGCGCTGGCAACGACTGCAACTCACCAGGGAGCCGAAGACATCACTTCGTAGTAGCAGGATGGTGGCATTTCCCCGTCGGTTGCTGACATTTTGCTGCCGACAGCACTAGGTGGTGCTAACACACAGGCGGAGGTCCCGTCGCTTCCCGGGGACCTCTCCGAGCAAACGTGGGGGCCCACCTGGGCCGGTGTTGGGGTGAGGGTGCAAGAGAAGGGGGCATCTGCCAGGTTTTCTCAGGGAAAGCAGCTCTTGTGTTACGTGATGGGATCAAACTCGAATAAATGAGAGTTTTAAAAATTGCTTTCCCTTCACTTATCTCAGGAGGAGAAGGCATCTGGTTTGGCACAGGCAATTGTAGTGAATACAATTAAAATTGATTGAGTGCAAATGTTTTAATTGTATAATGTTTTTCATTGATGATCTCAATAAACTAATTAAATTAGGGATAATGGGAATGTGTTTGGGGACATTTAGGAACCGTTCAGCTATAATAGGTTCAAAACATCTGAACAGAACCAAATTGCATGGGTTCATTGGCAATACCTCCTCAGCATTAAAGCCTTAAAGGTTCTTTGCTTGCAGTCTCCCCATTTCTTTCTCTTAGTTGCTAGAGCATAGGAAAGCCAGGCTGCCAGCACTACCATGCAGGAGCTCAGAAGCTTCTCCATTCATCTCACTGTTTTGGTGCTGGGGATGTGGCAGGAGGACCTGAGAAGGGTGGGACTGAGACAGATGCAGCAGTCTGAGGTCTCTGTGTTTGGGAAGCTCCTGGCCTTGAGTATGGCTTGAGTACCCTGACCCCAAGACAAAGGCGAAGAGGAAGTTGGGTGTAGCACCTTCCTTGCCTCCTCTCTGTAGGTCAAGCATGGGGCATACCTGCAATGGGAAAGGAGCTGCAGGTGCATCCTACCCCAGTCCTGTGCTCAGGTGTGAACAAATAAGTTCGGGTGTGTTACACCCAGTGGTGTCCTCGCGGCACAATAATGGAGCTCCCTGATTCATGTGCCAAGAAGGAGACCCACCTGTGTCTGTAATTCAAGGGCAATGGTGACAGGCCATCTTCCAGTTCCTTAAAAACTTCACTGAGGTTCAGCTGTATTCTTCTCCATACTATTTTATTCTCCCTTGCAACCTGTGGCCCCACTAAGTCATGGGGACTTTCTTGCTGACCTCTACTTCTTCCTGCCCTGGGCCATCCACAGCACAGGGAGATAGGTGGGGGTGGGGTCCGTTCTGGTAACCAGGGGACCCATTTCCATCCCCTCATCTGGACATGATTTTTATTATGGAAAGACTGACACTTCTTCCAAATGCTATCCCAGATTCCAACTATTACAGCTGCTTTTTTTTTTCTTTCTTTTTTTTTTTTTTTCTTTTTTCTTTTTTCTTTTTTTTTATTTTTTTTAAATCTTGACTGATATTTCTGTGCATATAGTAATCAGTGGTGATTTTTTTTTCAGTACACGTGAGGATGAAAGTATTATAGCTTCATAATAATTTCCAGGAGAGGTTCTTTCCATAGTTCAAGGTGATAAATCTACCGTGGGTGCCATTCTCTGTAAGAAGGATTGAGGCCAGACAGGGAAAAGCAAGGCATTAGAATATTGAGTCCTGTTGCTAAGGATTTTCTATAATCTTATTGGAAATCGTATACTGGATCCATGTAGTAAAATTGTGCAGAACATTGCTCTCAGAGGACAAATCGTTTTGCAGCCTTCATTTTCCTTTGGTAGCCCCCTTCCAGGCCAACTCAAACTGTAGCTCTGGGATTTCTCTCTCTTAGCCTTGATGTTAACCTTAGCCATGAACTGACTCCTTGGCTAGTGTCCCCACCCCACCCACAGGTTCATCATACCTTGTGGCAACTTGCAGCCTCAACATTTAATTCTCTTTGGAGAATCCTTCCAAGTCTTCCTGGAGTAGTGCTCATGGGCCTTCTCTTTTAGTCTTTCAAATGCTTACCCAAAAGTTTGGTTTCATTTTGGACAGCCCAGTCTCTCCCTCTCTGCGGGGTCCTCATGGGACAGTTGTTTTGGCCACCCTTGGCTTCCTCTGGTAGCACCTTCCAGCTTAGGTCCTGCAAACCTGGACATTCTGTGAGCCCCAACCCTAATACTAGGTTGTTTCACAAGCAAAGACCCTACTCCACTGAGTCAGAGGAGAATGCCAGTGTGAGTCCTTCATTTTATTTTGGAGATTAATCTATAGACACTCCAATACTGTTGTTGATGGCTTTCTCATTAGGAACCCTAACCCTAAATTGTCCAATAGGCCAGGGACTTCACTAACCTCAGCTCTTCCTTTCTTTTGTGCATCCCTTAAACTCCCTCCCATCTTTTCCCCCCAGACCATGGATGTGGGTTTTGTAATTCCCTTCAAATTCACCCAACCCAAAGTTGCTTTATTTAGTGAGATTTCATGAAAGCCCATTCAAATATACTGGTGCCTTTTTTTTTTTTTTTTTTTTTTTTTTTTTTTTTTTTTTTTCCCCAGGAAAGTATAATGAAAAAACAAAAAAGAAATTGGTAGTACCCAGTTTGGAGACACCTTGCTAAACAAGCAGGGCCTCACTGATCTGGTGAAGACCCTAACTTTTCTAAAGCAGATTGTTTGTTTGGATACATCACATTTAATCTAACAACTAAGTTGGAAATTGGTTAGAGTCAGAATTAATCGAACTAGCCAGCGAGTAAATATGGCACAAATAAGTCAAGTTGTCCTCCATTAGGAGCAAAGTTTCCAGTAGAGTCTTGGGTGGTCTCAGGCACTCAGGAGATGCATGTGACCCAGTGTTGGTCAGCAGCAGATGGCTTCCAGCAGTGGCAATTCAGCAGCATGACTTCTGGTTTCAACTCCTCCAGGTCAGCCATAAATCTTAGTGACCTGTGAGGAGAAAACTAGAGAGAAGTGCACCACATTAGCAGCTGAGGACAGAAAATCAATATAAAGCCCTACTATAATGGCAATCGAGTAACTGGCTAGAAATGTAATATTTTTCCTTGCTGATCTCTGGAAATGTTGAGGTTACGATAAACTCTGAGAGCAGACCATGCAAACAATGGGGGAAATGAGCTTCAGCCTGAAGCTTCAGCAGACAAAGTGGTACTATGATTTGGATTTTGGATTTATCTACTCTGATTTGAATGTATCTAGTTTTATAGTCTGCTGTCAATATGACTTACATGTCTGGCCAATAAATTGCATGGTTTTCTGTATTAATTAAGACTGTATTCACTGGAGATGAACACAGAAAACATGAATTGCCTTAGCAAACCCCTCAAACTTTTCAATTTTCATCACAGAACAGTGTAATTAATTCTATGTAATCTATTGTGTAAGAGTTGCATGTGTTTCTATATCCATAATTTATACTTGTCCTGGAAGTGCTTTTATTTTTCTCTTGTACCGATGCAGAATCCTTAAGTCTTTGAACAAAAACAGGACTCTTGATAGATCTATATGTAAGCTTTGTGGTGTACAGAATTGATATTTACTGATCACATTGAACAAAATTTCAGGAGGAATGGACCCTGATTTGGAAGAGAGACCAGTCCAAGCAGATCAAGGACTAGTACTTGTATACTTAGGCATTATTTCCTTCTACTCATAGGAATTATTTCAGCTTAGTCCTAGAGTCAATATTGAGGGCTCCCGTGTAAAATGATTCTACATATACAGGAGACAAATCCCCTTTCACTTGAAGTGAGGGTTTTTGATTCGAGGCAGCTGAGGAACAGAGAAAAAAAAAAAAAAAAAAAAAAAAGCTTGTTCTGTAAACGTGATATCAAAGTAATATGAATCAACCCTAAAGCAAAATACAAAATTTCTGTCCTCTCTGACAGATGTTACTCAAGTGTGAAATAACCAAGTGCTTGATTACTGCAGCTTGCCCAGATGCAGTGCAGGACAGGACAGTGGGGTAGTGCATCTCTGTCCCAAAGCCTCAGCAGTGGTGTTAGCAAGTAAACTGCTACAACCAGACCCACATATTTTGTTGAAGCTGCGCTGATTTATCCCAGCTGAGTGTCCTTTTAAGTATGTTTAGATATAAACATTTTTTCCTATGCTTCTTGACTCCACAGATGCCCACCCGGCACAGTAATAGGCGCGGTGAGGAAAGTGCCTTGTGGCCAAGTTTTATGCATGTGGCTTCTTACTGTCCTACTTTGCATTAACACACTTAGAAGAGGGGAATCCAATTGCGAGGACTCATGGATAAATTCTCTCTTGTGTCTGTTAGGACTCATTTTCTTTTGCCTCACAGATTGCCAATGATCTGTTGCAATCCTGCTCAGCTTGCATCAAATTTATGTATGCTGCAATTTCTCTCTTCCTCACCTTTCTTTCTTGGTGCTGAGGGGGTTGTTTGGGAGGTGGAGTCTCACAAACTCCATACACAAAGGTGGTCAGCATGTGTGGAGTCAGCCATGAGCTCAGGCTGTGGTAAAGAGGCAACTCCTCAGGGTTTTGCAGTGCAATCAGCAATCATGGAATGGTTTGGCTTGAAACGGCCCCATAAGGATCACCTAGTTCCAACCCCCTGCCATGGACAGGGAGAGGGACTGTTTGTCATGGAGTGTAGTGATAGGGGAGTAATGGCTTTAAACTAAAAGAGGGGAATTTTAGATTAGAGGTTAGGAGGAAATTCTTTACTCAGAGGGTGGTGAGGCACTGGCACAGGTTGCCCAGAGAAGCTGTGGATGCCCCATCCCTGGAGGTGTTCAAGGCCAGGCTGGATGGGGCCTTGGGCAACCTGATCTAGTGGAAGGTGCCCCTGCCCATGGCAAGGGGTTGGAATTAGATGATTATTAAGGTCCATTCCAATAACAACCATTTTATGATTCTGTAAAGCCATCATGAGCTCATATTTTCCTCTTGCTTTTACACAAAGCAAAGCACGAAGAGGGAGAACACTATGTGGGTTTCCTGAGCTCAGGGGGAGGAAGGATGGTGGTTTAGAGTGGGAGAACGGCTGCCCTGCAGACCTCTTTCCAACAGATTTCCCCATCTACACCTACTCCTCATATTGGAAGAGCCTGGGAGAACATTTTATATGAGGTAAATATCCATTTTTGCCCAGTGCATGGGCTCCACTATGTTTTCTTGGAGATGAGCTGTTAATAGGCATGGGAGTTCATCCAAGTGCTTTTATCTGGTTAAGATAATCCCTTAGATTACTTCTTCCCTCTCTTCCTTTTACTGGAAAGTAAATATCTTTGAGAGAAAATCCTTGTCCTTCATTTATTGCAAATATACACGTATGATCTCATAAAAACAACATGCCTACCATCTTACTAACTTCCAGTTTTACGTTTTTCTTCTTTGTTTTCTAATTTAGCAGATTAACTAGATACTTGTTTAGAAAATGGTTCTGTCACCCCATTACCTGAAGGAGTTGCTTGCTCTTTTTACAGAAAAATCAGAGGCAAGTATCAAGCCTATCTACTGTGAGTTTGTCCCTGAAGGAATATTTTACAGTGAGCTAAAAATCGCACAGCAACCTATAAAAAATAGAAAGAAACATAACTTAGATTTATGATTATCCCTTTAGGAAAAAAAATAACAGTCCAGGGAACTTGTATGTTTTAAGCAAATTCAGGATATTGAGTGAAACAAGCTGTTGGTATTTAATATTGTTTTCTCAGCATCTTTCACACATTTGCGTCTTTGGAACTCAATTGACATTTTTTTCAATGGAGACTTCTGGGAATGAAGTGCTGTCATGGTGGTTAAAATAGCTGCTGCCCACTTCTATCAGAGAATAGGCAAAAAAGAGGCATAAATGCATGTGCAGAAATCTAAGTGATGATCCTGTTTGTGAAACTTTAACTACCAAATGCCATTCTTTTAGCCATGATTTTTCTGTGGGCTTTCTGCACAATCTGATTTTGTTCTACATTTCAACAAAATGTTTGTTCTAGACTATTTTGACACACCTTGAAAAGGAAGACAGGAGAAGATCTAATCCTTTAGGTATGCAACTAGTTGGAAAGAGTACAGTTTTCAGTGAGTAACTGCTGAGCTGGAAATTGGTATCAAAGGGCTCTATTCTGTTTTGGGTGGTACATGGTATTTTCACTAGTGATTTGTGTGTAACACAGTAGAAAGAGCACTCATTAATGGGGAGCTGGGAATGGCAGTAGACATGTTGGCAGGAGGATTTGGCAGAAACGAAAATCTGACCTGCCTGAAGATGAAGCTCTAGAGATGTCACCTTTCTTTCCAGGTCCAGCCTCCCTTTTTGAGGCACTTGTTTGACTGGTACCATCTGCACCTCCCTTGCTTTGCACAACTTGTGCTTCTGCTTGGGGTTGGTCCCTGGAGATCAATGCTCCCCCTCGCCAGCTCGGTCTCTTTCTTGGGCATTCCAGTGGCTCTGTTCCCCCAGGTGGACTGATTTTAACCAAGTGGGGTGTTATCAGGAATGCATAAATGCCATCCTGACAGAAGAGATCTTCTTCTTTCTGCCTGCTGAGCCGATTAGTGACCAGGGACAGAAGGTATGTGGATGGCAACACAAGGAGACAGGGTTAAAACAGCTCTTTTGCTTGCATGAGGCCATGTGTAAATATGAGTCAGTACAAAACTTTTCCATAGTCCTAAAATATACATCACCAAAGATAGATGGGGTGGATTTCTTTGAAGGGCTTTCTGCGAGGAGTTCAGCGGAAGCCTGGACAACTGCTTTGGACAAGACACAACTCCTAGATAGTTGAAATTAACAGCAGC
The DNA here is from genome assembly GCF_011077185.1 of Oxyura jamaicensis. Lineage (NCBI taxonomy): Eukaryota > Metazoa > Chordata > Aves > Anseriformes > Anatidae > Oxyura > Oxyura jamaicensis. Next base: position 62,544,693 of record NC_048894.1, on the reverse strand, counting down.
ATTTCTCACCCTGTATGTATATACAAAATGAACAGCCCTTGTCTGGGAGAGCTTACAGTCCACATCTAATTGATTGCAATGTGTTTTTCATTAAAACTCATGGTTAAAACAGAAAAAAGGAGCAGTTTAGCAGCAGAAAAAATCATATCAAAAATAATTCAAAATATCTTTCCCTAGTTTTTGTCTTCAGACATAATTGGCCAGGGAGAGTGGTGAACCCAAGTTGTCCTGTGCTAGCAAGGCTCCAGACAACCCATACACCGGACCCTCTTTCCTAACCCTCCCAAGCTCCCACCAAAGCCAATAGCCATTTCATGAGGGTCATTGTTTGGTATCTGTTTGCATGATATCTGAACCAGATGGAAGCCGTAAAGTACAAGGCACACCCATTGTTCTTTTTGACACAGAACTTGAGACTATCTAGGCCAGGGGAAATCTTTTCTACCTACAAAAGTCCTAGTTTCCTATATTATGACCTATATCAACAATTTCAAAGCTCAAAGCTATACTGTTACACTGATGAATTTGTTCCATTGACTGTACAGCTAAGTCAGTACATATAAAATTGCAGCATGCATTTAATGTAATTCAATTAGATTCAATCAAATTAAAACTATTATTAAATTCAACCAAAGGTAAGTCTATGGAATTTTTTTCTAATAACTCAAAAAGCTCAAGTCTGGATGAATTTAAAATAATAATCCTAAAGAGAATATGATAGAATAAGTAAGAACATACAAACATTTAGAAGTCTGGCTGGATATGAAGCTGAACTTTATATATCACATAAATCAGTCATTACAGAAATGGAAATCAATTTGGGAGGGTTCTCTCAACCTAATTTTTGCTCTGCTTTTAAGTATTTAAAGAAAGATTGATTTTGTGCCATTTTAATTGGTTTAATTTAGCTAAGTATGGAGGCTCCTGTGTTAACGTATCAAAACATCCTTTATCATCTGGCCATGGAGAAACTCTTAGAGCTCTTTTCCTAAGTTGTAGCAGCCCCTGACACTGAAAACCTTATATCTTTTATTTTCTAACATGGCATTTTAAGCAGCTGTTGTACCACAGCTTTTTAAGTTTTCAAGATACCCTGGCTAAAACAGTCACCATTTCCAGCTAACAGTTCTTTACCTTCCTTCCCCTGTTCTTCAATTTCTTCTCTGCTGAAGACGTGTATTGTAACACTCAAACAATACAAAAATGAATTAATGAGACTACAGTCCTGAGATTTTTCTATGGAGGCAGAAGGACAATTAAAAATTACTCCGTTTGCCATTGCTAAGACTGCAAATATTCAGCCACTGGTTGATAGTCACCAGTGGGGAATTAAATCTCTCCCCCCACCGCCCTCCCCCCCCCCCGGCAAAAAAAAAAAAAAAAAGTGGCAGACATTGCCTTTAAATTTAAAGGAGTACTTCCATTGCACTATTGCACTGCAGTTAGGATGAGTTGTTTTATGCTTTCTAGCCAACTGTATTAGGTACAGCTTGCTCACCAGCTCATGTGTCCACAGTAAGGCATGGGCCTGCCCATGTAACCAGGGGCAGAGGGTTTATGGTAGGAACTCAGGTGCAAAGGGGTGGGATGGGACTGCAGCCTAGAATGGAGCATGTCTCCTGGGTACACGTATGAGGGGTGTACCAATGACTGTGTCTTCCAGCAATTATTCGTAGCTAATATGGATATGCAGTCATGGGCAAACTAAAGGTTAGTTGTGACTTTGGTTGAAAGGTAATGGAAAAAGTTTGTCAAAACTAACAAAAAGAGCCCATGAGAGACTGAACCAGATTCACAGGACTTCAGTTATACAGTATGTACTTGTGTGACCCCCAGCATTGTGTGGGTAACACAGTATTTGGCTGGTCCTTCCCTTGTGCTGGTGGGTGGCACAGAATCATGCATTCCTTCCTCTGATCCTTTTCCTTGCCAAGCCAAAATAGTTTCCCCTGTAGATGGCTCTGTTTTCCTACACAATTTCAGGAATGCTGTTTGCTTTAGAAACACCGTATAAACAAGATATTCAGAAAGTGATCATTGGAATGAGATGCCTTTTTAACACAGCAGCTCTGAAGATAGCTGCACTGCAACTTGTTGACTGCTTTCTACAAAATCTGTTTTTTCAGTGCTTGGTTTTGGACAAAAAAATCAGAGAAAAAGATCAGCCTGAGTGGGTACGAAAAGCCAACTGAGATGCCCTGCTGCAGCTGTCCTGCTGCATCAAAGACATCAAGGTACTGACCAGAAGGAGGGTCTCCCGTAGCTTCTGCCTCATCTTTCCCAACTGCTCTGTGTTTCTGTTCTGTCTATGGCATCTCCAGTGGTACAAAGGCAACAGGAATGAACCCAAAGTTTCTGCCTTTTTTTTTTTTTTTTTTTTGTGTGTGTGTGTGTGTGTGTGTGCGCGTGTGGGTGCGTGTGTGTGTGTGTGTGTCTGTAAAAAGGATGTGTTTCTGTTTAAGAAAAAGAAGAGAGGGAGAATTTTCTGGCTGCCAGCTTTCAGCTGAAACTTTTTAATTTGTGTATATCAGGTTCAAAACACTTTGAAACCTTTTCCCATTTTTAAGTGTTTCTTGCAACTCCCTCTCTGCTCTGTTGAATGAGATTTTTAACACACCTTGCAGCAGGGTCCCACCCAAAGTTACTCTACCTTGAGTTGCTTTTGGGCATCTTTCCTTGTCCTTAGAACTGTACATCAGTTTTGACTGCAGTTGTTCAAAGCCAGGATGCAACTACTCACTCATAGCACCTGCAGTCCAAAAGCTGTTAGTGTGGGATGCTGCATCCTTCTCTGGATCTAGCAGCTTGGGTGCCCTGGCAGGGCATGGCTCAAAGGTGGGTCCACATTGTTGAACTTTAATGAATGTTCATAAAATGAACATTCCTTATAATGTTCATAAAAAATGAACTTTTTTATGTGAGTCCATCAGACGGAGGGATTATTATGTTTGAACTGTGTTCAGGAATAAAATCTGAACCCCTGAATAAATGTAATGATGCAATGAATCCTTTATTGGGTGCAGAACAGTGACTGTGTAAATGCAAATAAAGAGTTTGAGGTGATTCCTCTTGAGCCAAGGTTGAGTTAAATCAGGAGAACATCTTCATTTTGTGCTGTTGTGTGCTGGTGTTAGAAAGTATCATATGCTAAGGGGAGCAATCTACCTGTTTATCTAGTCTCCTCTCTTGCTAGAAAAAACGCAACACCTGTGAACCCAAAAATATCTGGGAGAGATGACAAAGCTCTGACATCTCTTAAAGTCATGAACCACGCACTGTATTTTGGCACTGACACCACACCAAACTCAACCTATCCGTTTGGTGCTTGCATGAATTTCTATCTGTACAGCAAATGTGATAAATCTGAGATACTGAAGTTGGATATTATCTCTTCTAGTTTCCATCGACAGGAGGAGAACCAGCTGGGAGTTCTGGTTGAGCCACACGTGCTGACTACCAGGGCTCCCCTCAGTGAGCTGCTGAGACCCACCTCCATGAGAAGGAAATGAAATCACCAGCCTGCAGTCATTAAGAGGAAACTTGGCAGAAAGTGTGACGGAAGGTCTGGTAGGGTCACCCGAAGCATCAGCGTTGAAGAAACCCAGAGGTGCAAGTGGGATGGGTTTGACTACAGGTTGAAACTATTTGTGACTGTAAACCCTGCCCCGAGCTGGGGTACACCTGGATGTGTTGACCCAAATGCATAACATATTTGAGGTTTATCTTGGTCGTTCTTATTTGCAAACACTGCTGCCAACAAATTTCATTCACGTAGGCACTGTTTTCCTCATAAAGGAAACACACCAGTTTAGAAAGGATAGATAACAAAATGAACCTAGTTGTCTAAGCAGTACCAGACTTCATAACAATGAAATTATTGTAAATTATATGTAACTTTAAAATTAATTCATAGAGAGACTTGACTACCCAAGAACTTTTCAGAGAAAGCAAAGCAAACAATTAGAGGCTGAAGAGTATCCCATAAGAGGAGAAATTAAAAAAGATTACAGAAGAAACTAATAAGATATAGCATGACAAAGGTATATAAAATAATGTATGGTACAAAGAAGGTCAGCAGGTGCTTGTACTTATCCTGTCTTGTGAAAGAGGCACATGAGGATACCTAATTCCATTAAAAGGCAATAAATATAAAACTGGTAAAGAAAAAGCCCTTTTATGTCACATAAAGTTAATCTGTGGAACTCACTGCCACAATAAATTACGGAGGTAAAGGCTTACAGTTATTTTTTTTTTTTAAAAAAAAGGTTAAAAAAAGAAATCAGAATTGTTAAAAACATCCATGTTGTGTATTCAGAAGTAAATTAAGATCTTATGCAGAAGGGTATGTAAGTGCCATGCTGAACCCTTTATGTTGAAACCTTGCTGGATAATATATACCCCATCCTTACAGCAGGGACCAGACTTGCTCTTGCATTTTTCAGTTAATCAATTGGAATTTTTCTCTAAACAGAATACCTGAAGCAGTAAAATGTCCTCTTTTGGGCAAACCACGAAGCTGTGTTGTGAGGAGTCCTCTTGGGGTGTGGAAACAGGGTACCCTCAGTCAGAGGAGGTATTTGGTGTTTTGTCATAATGTCTTTACCAGGCTCTTGAGTTACCATGCTGTATGTCAAGCTCAAGGTTGCCATGGGTCCTCTTTATATCTTGGAAAGCTTCATACTACTGGTGTATACAGGTGTGACCTGAGAATCTCTACAGTGTCACTCCTCTTCTCCTCTTGAAGCTTTGGGGACTGAGCACCTAATTCTTGAAGCTCATCCAAGTTTATGCATGATGTGGACATCAAGCCATGGTTGTGATGCTTCCATACAGATACATAACACCAGAGACCTTGAAAATCAACCACAGGTGCCCAGGGAAGGCAGGTAGGGACTGAGTGGGAAGAGGGTGTTGAACTGTGTTTTTTGTATAGTATTTTTGATATTTGTGATTTTGGTTTTTGTTTCTTGGTTCATTTCTGAAGCTAGTCATATATGTCTAACTTCTTAAAATAAGATTTGGGCACTTTAGCAGGCTTTTTAGAAAATGTTATCCTAAATAAGGCTTTCATATCCATACTATTCTAATGGAATAATGAGACTGCTGAGGAATAGCAGGAAGCATGGGAATACAGGAGACAACTTCATCAGGACTGCACTTCTTTTTGGTGTCTGCTTTATGCAACAGAGACTGACTACCATGGAGCCAAGCAACTTCAGATCTAAATAGGAAATGTGTTTCCTGATTCAGTCTCCTCTGACTCACTCAATGGTAGAAGCACAACACAGGAAGAGAGATGTTCACACAAATTAGGTGTTGTGGGGAGGACTGGGAGAGGTGAGATCAGTTTTTGGCTTTTGCAACCACACAGATATTCTAATCTCTCCTTTTGTTTTTTATTTCTGCCTGTTTAAAACACGGATACTCCTTTTGTTAAACAGCATTCTGTCATGCTCATTTAGTGTACTAATATGAGGAAACAAGAACCTACCATGTGAATGTAGTGCAGTAGCCCCAAGCAGAAATAGAAATAAGTTTAACAAATAACTGTCTGGGATTTTCTATAGGCGCTGGAGGGACTTAGGCACTTAGCTCATTCTTACTCTTTGAAATTCCAGATAAAATGTTATAGGCACGTGAGTGATTAGCTAGATATTTTTAGTGACTCTATCATATATTATATTTAGTAATTCTGGACTCAGCATAGGGAAGGTCTTCGCAGATCATGAGGTCCAGACTCCTGATATTTCAGGCAGTCACATCATATATTCTTCTTCATTTATCAGACTCAGTTTTAAAACTAGTTAGGATTTTTGCTCTCTGCCCCGTCAGAGGAGTTGTGTCTGTTCCAGAATCTGGCTCTTCTGGAGGCTGGAAACTCTCCTGAAGCATGTTGTAGGGGACAAATAGTGGTGTCAAGTAGTGACCAACTGGATTACTTATGAATTGTTACTTATGTGACAGCCTGTAAAAAGGGAAAATATAAAGGAAATATAGCTTAAGATCATATCAGGTGATTCATTTCCAGCAGAGGAGAGAAAACCATGGGCCCTGTGCAAAGCAACAATGCAACCTCATAAGAAATATGGCCCTAGACACCCCTGTGCACAGAAGGACCAGACAGAGAGTATGCCCAGAGCAAAGAAACCCCCTTCAAGAAGATTGCAAGGGCAGTATTTACCTGGTCTAACAAAAAGGCAGTTGCAAAGATGCTGTAATTGCTATCAGTATATATGAGGGGAACAGGAGGCAAGGAGGAAAATTTGTTGTTTAGCCTAAAATAAAGCATTGCCATGAGAAGAGTTGACCATAAAAGAGTTTGGCTAGAAACTGGAAGAAAGTGTTGAAAGTGAGGAGCTGTGGCATGGCTTTCCAATATGAGCAGGGACATCAGCAAACCTACCTGCTCTTAAGATTGTCCTTAGTCTCCAAAAGACTAAATTTGCAGCATTTGATGATGACAGCCTCAGTGATCCGGAAGATCTCTACAGATGTAATTCCTAAAGTAAATGTACATAAATTCCACTGCAACTTCATACAAAGCTGGGTTTTGTATACTATACTGACACACTTTGGCATCATCTCTTCTAGCCTGTAGTGTTCTGCTGTAGTTACAGAGAGGAACAAGTATCTCCTTTATTCATCTTTGTCATTCTGTCCAGATTACAAGCAGCACTATTTACCAGATAGGCTTTCAATATCCATACTGTCCGTTCTGTGAATTGGGCTAGTTTTAATGGCTATTTCATGGCCATGTGAATAGCCAGAACAATTTTCTTTTGCCCATACTTGGAGCACAGTTTTTTGTTGTTTTGGTTTGTATCTACCCTCATTTCAATTCTCTGAATTTAAGTAAGTTGAGATCAAATTAAATTAAAAATATAATTAAGGAAAGTGAGTTGATATATTGGGTGCTGAGGCTGGCTCTAACATAAGGGACAATTACAGCCTAATTCTATCTTATCTTCAGTACTCTGGCTTGCAATGGAAATGACAGACCTCTGGCAGTGCTGATGGGTGCTCTAATATTATATATTTCACCAATTATCTCTTTAAGATAAGAAACTTTCACAATTAGTAGAGACTTGTCATATCTCTGAAATACTTGGGGGTTTAGGGAGGCAAAGCAATTTGTTTAGGATTTGAACACAGCCAGTGAAAAAAGAAATAATTCATTTCAATAGTCCTAAAATCCTGACCCTCTCATAGAGGGGTGGTGGCTTTCATGATCTACAGCATGCAGGTGACATGAACAAGCCAGCTGCTACTGCTAATAGAGAGCAACTCTGGGAGAGGTGGGGAAGGATGTGCTTTGTTAAGGACCATGCCCCAGCTTGCCTAGTAGGTTTTCCTTGTAGAGCACAATGCTGAGTGCTGAGCCTCTGTGACCAGCGCTGGGGATATGTGCCTGCACCAGGAAAACAAACTCAAGGGAGCTGCATCCTGAGACAGAAGCCCCGTTACTAAGAGGAAAGAGGAAGAACTTCAATTTCTCCTTCACAAAAACTTGGGTTCTGCAAGGACATGCTATGGAAATAGATGTTTTCCTATAAATAAGAGCTATTACAGAATAGTCTAGGTTGGAAGAGACCTCCCAGATCACCGAGTCCAACCTCTGACCTAACGCTAACAAGTCCTCCACTAAACCATATCCCTAAGCTCTACATCTAAACGTCTTTTAAAGACCTCCAGGGATGGTGACTCTCCAATTCCCTGGGCAGCCTATTTCAGTGACTAACAACCTTTTCAGTAAAGAATTTTTTCCTAATATCCAACCTAAGCCTCCCCTGGCGCAATTTTAGCCCATTCCCCCTCGTCCTGTCACCAGGCACGTGGGAGAATAGACCAACCCCCACCTCGCTACAGCCTTCTTCAAGGTACCTGTAGAGTGCAATAAGGTCGCCCCTGAGCCTCCTCTTCTCCAGGCTAAATAGTCCCAGCTCCGTCAGCTGCTCCTCCTAAGACTTGTTCTCCAGACCCTTCACCAGCTCTGTAGCCCTTCTCTGGACTCGCTCAAGCACTTCCATGTCCTTCTTGTAGCGAGGGGCCCAAAACTGAACACAGTACTCGAGGTGCGGCCTCACCAGAGCTGAGTACAGGGGGACAATCACTTCCCTGGACCTGCTGGCCACACTGTTTCTTATACAAGCCAGGATGCTGTTGGCCTTCCTGGCTGCCTGAGCACACTGCTGGCTCATATTCAGCTGACTATCAACCAATACTCCCAGGTCCTTCTCTGCCAGGCAGCTTTCTAACCACACATCTCCCAGCCTGTAGCTCTGTTTGGGGTTGTTGTGCCCCAGGTGCAGGACCCAGCACTTGGCCTTGTTGGACTTCATACAGTTGGCCTCGGTCCATCAGTCCAGCCTATCCAGATCTTCCTGCAGAGCCTTCCTACCCTCAAGCAGATTGACACATGCACCTAACTTGGTGTCATCTGCAAACTTGCTGAGGGTGCACTCAATCCCCTCGTCCAGATCATCGATGAAGATGTTAAAGAGGACTGGTCCCAGTACTGAGCCCTGGGGGACTCCACTAGTGACTGGCCTCCAACTGGCTTTGACTCCATTCACCACAACTCTCTGGGCCCGGCCATCCAGCCAGCTCTTAACCCAACGAAGCATATGCCAGTCCAAGCCACGAGCAGCCAGTTTCCTGAGGAGAATGCTGTGGTGAACGGTGTCAAAAGCCTTACTGAAGTCAAGGTAGACCACATCCACAGCCTTTCCTGTATTGTTTTTGTGGAAAATAGATGGCTGGCCCACACGGTATTAAGTCTGCCAAGGTCTGTCTCTATTTGGTGTGGGATGAGTCGTGGTGTAGTTTGGTAACTGATGCCAGTGCTGCTCTGACAATACACATGGGAAATGCATGAAGATTGGAAGTAGGTAATGTTGCACTGCGTGGCCATGGGCTCTCTATAAGCACCCATGTGGTTTTGACCTTGGGGTCCTTTTGAGGTTGATAGGATTTGGGATTTAGGCCTACAGCTTGGCTGTAAAGACAGGGGAGAAGGCAAAGGCAAGTCAAACAGAAGAATTTAGTATCTTTTCTTTCTCATGAGTTTCCCAGCATACATGAAAGAGGATGGATGCTCATGCATTGTGACTGAGTACAAGATAAGGACGGTACCTCTAGGAAATCCCATCCTCAAATCTTACTCTGTGCTTGCATGCCTGATGGAAACTTGAGGCAAAGCTCTTAGTGGAACACTTTGCAGTTTAAGGTCACTGAGTATCATCAGAATTTCTTGTAATATGTTCGTAAAATGTTTTAAGAAGGCTGTAGGCAGGTAGAAGGCATGTAAAGCCAGAAATGGTTATACCTGAGGTTCCCGATCTTCTGGGGGGAGGATGAAATGCTGCTTTTCCCTACAGAGCTTCCCCAGAACCTAATTAGAGAGCATGAGGGGTGTATCAAGAGAATGAGAGAGGAAAGAAGTGTTCAGTCTTTGGGCTAGGAAGGGAGCAGAATGATACATTTAGTTGTGTTTAACAGTAGGAGCGGGAACCCTGTATCCACAGATGTCTGGGAAACGAGTGGAAGTTGTCAGCTCCCTCCCGAGGGAGCTGAGATGCTGGAATTAGTAAGGATAGTCCTTCCTTGTAAGTAAAGCCATAATAATCCAAACAGTGTAACAGTGTTGTTTGGCCATCTTTGTAACTTTGTTTTATTTTGGGGAATCTATTTTCAGCTCCTGAGTAAATCTTGTCTAGTGATGAAGCTGTCTGAGTGCCCTGATGCACACCTAAGCACTTCACTCCTTACAATTAGGGTCTTGGATTTCCTTCTTTCTATGCCCCCATCCCTGCAACAGGTTTAGAGCATTTGCTGCCTTGCCATCGAGCTGCATGAGCCTGTGCAGACTGTACTGACAGAGGGATGTGTGTGGAAGACACATTTTTAGTGACCATCAGGAAAGGTCTCCGCAGGAGAGTACTGCAACGAGGGCACAGCAAACCTTCAGCTGCCTGCAAGTGAAAGCACATACCTGCTCCTGATATGGGTTACAGAAACCTTCCCTGATTTCCCAGCCCATGTAAAGCTTTTTCAGCCCGTAAGCATTCCCACTGACAGCCCTAAAGGCACTGCAGACCGACAGAGAGAAATTGCAGTTCTGAGCTCTTTTGTCTTGGGATTTTTCTCTCTCCTTTTTCTTGCTGACTTGTTCTGATCGGGAAGACTTTTTTCCCCACCGTTCAGAAAGGTGATCTTTCTTCATAAAGGATCATGAAAGCAAAGGGTCAAATCCTTGCCTTGTTTTTGTTTTCCCCTTTGTATGTTGGATGCGTTTGCTGGCTTCTGTTCAGGAGTTGTGATTGGCATCAAAGCTGGCAGTGACAATTGTCTCAACTGATCTTCATTAAATTAGATAGTTAACATTCAGAAAAAGGCTTTGCTAGTTTCTGCCAAAGTGAATTTCCTTGATTTCCTCTCCAGTCTTTTTCCCCCCTGCCTGGCCCTGTTGCGGTTTTCTGAGCTAACACAAAACAGTAATGGCTTTTTTTTTTTTTTTTTTTTTTTTTTTGAGTTTCCTGCAGGTCACCTTCCAGCTCTGGGCTGGTACAAAAGAGCAAAAGAGTGAGGAGAGGCAGCAGGCAGGTGGGACTGCAGAGATAAATCCCACGCCAACAAGTGCAGTGGTGTTCTGAGATGTCCCATCGCCATGCTGAGGGGTCAGAATGTGCTGTGCTCCCTTTTCCAGCTTGACTCCTACACCTGGAGAAAGAGAGGTTGTTTGCATCCTCCATTTTCCAGAGATTCTGCAGGTAGACACGTAGCAGCTAATGCCTAACATTGATAGAGAGTGAGGAGTGAATCAGCTTTGCTCTGTACAAATAGGAACTTGCTGCTTTTGTGATAAAACTCTTCTTAAAAATCCACATTGATATATATTTTTTTTCATTAGCATCCCATTAAATTTCCATCAATGTCCAGACAGCCACAATGCAACAGTGAGCTCCTGTCAGGCAGCAGGTTTCCTTTGATGCAGATATTTCATTCTGTGAAATATTTAGGGCTGGTGATGATAAGAAGGGTTTCATTCTTGTCACCTCAAAGCACATTTACGGACCTGTCCCACAGGGAAAGGAATTGAACCCTTAAAAATTTTGTGTGTGTTTAAGAAATCATTGAGAAGTAACTGTGTAACTTCTGTTATGAAAGCAAAGGGATTATGGTGCTTTTTCTGAAGCATGTGGAAAAGCCATCAAAATAAAACCACCCCTGACGTTGCACTTGAAACTTCCCCATGTACAGGAGAATATAAGCTCTGGAGAATATAAGCTCTGGAGGTATATTCAGGAGAATATACCTCTGTCCTGGGTCTCAGCTTAGCATTGCAAATCTGGGTAACACGTAATAGAAACACTTCTTGAAATATGTGCATAGATTGTGGCTTGCAGTACGGTAACTAAAAAGATACTATTTTTGCTGTATACCATTTTGAATGTGTTTGGATATTGACAAGTAAAAGATAGAAATGCTTATAATGGGGAAATAGGAGATGTGGATCTTCCAAACAGGTCTCCACATCCTCCAACACCTGCTTCAATTTGCAAGGCTGCAGTCATTCGTGTTTATAATGGGAAGGTTTTAAAGATTATTGGTCAGTGTTTCATGCCAATTAGTGTCTTTTTAAAAAAGGTGGCCTTTTACAGAACAGAAACCCTCCCACTCAGCAAGATGAGGTATTGTCTGCTCATCCTTTATCTCCTCTGCAAATGCTGCCTGAGCTCTGCGTTATTTCTGCTCCACCTCTGTTTACAAACTATAAGTGTGCAGCAAAAGTGTATGCATGCATTGACTGGGTAACATAAAAGCGACCTCAAATTACAGCTGGCCTGCCTGTGTTGCCGAAGTGTAGTTTGATCTTTACATACAATTTGGCATCTTGGCTATGGTTGTGTTTTTTCTAGCATTGTGCTGGTAGCCTGGAACACATTAGACAAGGATTACATCTAGCATAGATGTGCCAGAGGGCCAAAATGTGTGTGAAACTGAGCTGGCAACTAAGCAACTGAATTAGGTTTTACGATTATTTTTAGCCTAATTTCCTATGGAAATAAAGCATAAGTCATCCCACTTCCTTTGGGTGTACGTATGTGTCTGCCTTCCTACTCCTCAGCTGCTTTCTGAACCCACCAGCCCGGTCTGACAGTGAAGTGGCATTATCTCCAGCTTAAATAAAGAACGTAATTAACAGGCACGGTCAGAGAAAGGAGGGGTTGTACTGGTGCTTTCCCTTCGAGGAGAGGCTGCTGGGGATGTGACTGTCCTGGGGCACAGAGCCCTTGACAACCCTGCTTCCTCAGTCCTGCCAAGCCCTTTCGATATTACTGTGTTTGCACAGCAAGGACAATATTGTTTACTTTCCGAAGTGTGTTGACATCCATATGTCTGACATTTTTATCCTGTGGCAGGGGAAAGGCACAGTGAGCCCGACTTGACTTCAGGAAGGAATGATTTGGGTTAGACTGGTGTTGAATGTGCTGACAGATGTCATTCCAGCAAGGCTGTGGTAACCTTCTTCCCTCAAAAATGTCAAATATTGTGATCAGGCAGGAAATCAAGGATGAGCAATGCTGTGGAGCAGCACAGTAACATATCCTCTCCACCTGCTGAATGACCAGTGCCATGTTACCCAATGCAGGGTGCAGTTTTTAGTTATGAAGTCTTATTCTGGTAGCTTTGATTCTGTTTGGTATGAAACATGTCTTGTGTTTCTCCAATATTACGCTGATCTTTTATTTTTCTCTCTTTCTTTCTTTCTTTCTTTCTTTCTTTCTTTCTTTCTTTCTTTCTTTCTTTCTTTCTTTCTTTCT